>NC_090648.1:279550231-279907231 GCF_040937935.1 Hyperolius riggenbachi
TAATTGTCTGTCAAAATCCCCACGACGGGGGCTAATATTCAGTCTATAAATCCCCATAAACCTCAAACCAGACACATCAGAGTTATGTACAGATCTAAAATGTAAGGCTAGAGGATTTAATTTCTTTTGATCTATTGTGGTACTTCTAATGTTACTAATATGTTCGCCTATACGTGTATTCAAGGATCTATAGGTTTTGCCAATATATATTAAATCACAAGGACATCTAATTTGATATACAACTCGAGTAGTATTGCAGGTTATACGATCATTAATGAAAAACGATTTAGATCTATCATGATTAAAGAATTGGTTACTTTTATGCACATATCTACATACATCGCAATCCAGGCATTTATGCATGCCTTTATTACCTTTAGTTCCACCAAAACTATCACTCCCCCCAAATTCGCTTCTAACCAAGAGGTCATTTAAGTTGGTACCTCTTTTTGCGGCCATATGTGGGTACTCCCCCACAATCTTGGCCATGATTGGATCCCTCAAAAGCAAATGCCAGTGCCTCTGTAGGATCTGTTTTATTTCCATAAAGTGAGCACTGTATGGGGTAACAATCCGTGGAACATCCTCACCAACTTTAAGTACATTTTGTGTGGGGGCCCTCCTTATACCAAAAAGGTCATTTCTATTCCTGGACAAGGCCCTCTTGTATGCAGTGATTATAATTCTATTTGGGTAACCCCTTGACCGCAATCTAGCTCTCAAATCCCCCGCCTCTTTTTCAAAGTCCTCAAGATTACTGCAGTTCCTCCGCAACCGCAGGAACTGACCTGTGGGCACCGCCCATTTTTGTGCGGGTAGATGAGAGCTTTCGGCGGACAAAAGGGTATTCCCTGCCGTAGGTTTTCTATATGTACAGGTAACCAATGTAGTACCCTCTTTTTTTATGGTCAAGTCCAAGAAGGGGATCTCTTTTGGGTCACAAGTATATGTTAAGAAAATATTTCTGTTGTTAAAATTCAATTCAGAGACAAACAGCTTTAAGTCTAGTTCAGTCCCCTTCCATAACATGAACACATCGTCCACGTAGCGAATCCAGAGGGCGACGTGCTCCGTGTACCCACGCATAGACCTCACCACCTCCTGCTCCCAAAAACCCAGGTGAAGACATGCGTAGGACGGGGAGCACGCCGCCCCCATGGTCACACCCCTCTTCTGTCTATAAATGGAACCTCCAAATTCAAAAAAGTTATTCTCAAGAATCAGTCTCATAGCGTCCAAAACAAAATCAGCATGGGCCTCATGGCCTTCGTAATGACCATTTAGAAAAAATTCCAAAGCCTCCAAACCCTTATCATTAGGGATGGACGTGAAAAGGGACTCAACATCAAGTCCCACGAGCAGCCAGTCCTTCCCGACTTGCACATCCCCGATGCCAGCCAAAACATCCCCGGTGTCCATAACAAAAGAAGGTAATTTGGTGACAATACTCTTAACCTTAAGATCCACAAAGGTGGCCAATTTTACTTTATTTTACTGGAGAAAGAACTCCTGCTACGGCGAACCCACGCCATTTACAACCATCTACACAGGTCACGTGAGTGCCACAATACGAGTATGCCTGCGCTATGGGGGTTGAGGTTAGACACCTAAGGTGTCTGTAATGAGGGCGTAAGCGGACTTTGCAGAGGCGTGTATGAATGCTGATACACACGGGCTGGTGCTATTTACTATCTTGGATCAAGTTCCGTTCTGTTGGTGATGCAGCTGTTTTCCTGGGCCTGAAGAAATTGCATGCATGCGTATTTTGACTAGATAGGAGTGCACTCCAAGTTATACGCTTCACCCCAGATGTCAGTTGGCTCCTTAGTGTTTTTATTGGGAGGGTATATGTTTGTTTGTCGGTTGTTTGTCTGTGGAATTTTGCCATATATTTATGAATAAATTTATACATTCTACCACTGTTAGCAGTAAATCCATCTAAAGAGGTTTTATCCTTTGGCGTTTTAGAGAATGTCTCTTTAAGTGCAATATTTTCCATCTGCTTTAATTTGTGCTTTTTGAACAATCTAAGCCTGCAGGTACATTATTAGTAGTTCTTTTAAAGAGCGTTTGTGCTTTATGAATAGATCTGAACAATTAAAATAATGATTTGCTTCTTTTGATTTGAGTTTATCCATTAGCCAATGGTGTTGTAGCAGTGTAAATGAATAAAATAAGTATAGAAGTATGAACAGAGGCACCAAAATAGAATAAAACTGTTTAAAAACAGTTTAAAAGGGGAAAGTTGGTGGACTTACCTCCCTCGAAGAAAAACAGATATAGATTCATTACTTTTAACACGAAAAAATAACATTTATTTGTAGCTGTAGTTTGCAACGCGTTTCGCGGGCACAGTCTCGCTTCATCAGGCAAATAACGAAGAAAGCTAGTAGTCATCTGTAACACAGCCAAGCGCCTCTCTGTAAATGAATAAATTGTTCTACTACACCAGTATGCTTCATAATGTACAGGGTGGCACACAAAAGACTTGACTGCCTGTAACAATGGTGAATATACAGGCAAATGCTTGGTAGCTGGTCCCCATGTGTATCTTACTCTATCCCTGCTGCATGTGTGTCCTCTCCAGCAAGTGTACCTGAAGTGGAAAAAAAAGTGCCCCTAGTGGGTATTTATCTTGGAAGGGTGAAGCCTCTGTATCCTAAAGAGGAGACCCAGCGGTGGGACTGCTCACCTGCACTTGTCTGTGCTGCACGCATGCACAGTAGCAGCTTTCCGGCAACAATAAATACAGTGGCCTGCCCGCCCAGGCACCCTAGCTGCTTTCCGCTCGGGCTCTGGCAGAAATAGCTAAGCTGTCTCTGCCTGCACAGAAAAATGGACCTGATCGGGATTAGCTGTTTCTGCCGGAGCCTGAGCGGAAAGCTGCTAGTGTGCAGGCCACTGTAGCCACTGTATATTGCTATTGTTGACAACTGTTTGTGGCTGCCTACCAGGGCTGTATGGGGCTGGCACAGGAGGACAGAGGATGCCTCATTAGGATCCAGTGGCTTCCCCTCCCGAGATAAGTATAGTTTTTTTTAATTACACAAAGTTACAGGTGAACTTTAATGAAGCCTGTGATGGCTGCATTTGCTGTCGTATAAAAACTTTACCCATATGGCAGCAGATACAAGTGACACAGGCTTTAATCAAGCCAGACAGGACACACACAGCAGTGACAGAGAGAGTCCCACAGTGATTGCCTGGTGTCTGCCTGTATACTTCACTCATGACAGGCAGCTGGAGCATTTTTTCTTACGCCATCCTGTACTTAAAGGGAACCTGAACTGTGTAAAATTATTTAAAATAAACACATGATGTAGCTGCATATGAATGTTACATACATACCTCACAGTCAGTTCCACTTAGAAGCTCATCATTTTCTTCTTACAGTGATCCCTTCCAGTTCTGACAAGATTTTGTCAGAACTGAAATATACCAGTTGCTGTCAGTTATATATCAGCTGTTGTCAGTTACAACTGAATGTGCAAGGTAATGTCTAAGTTTTCTTATGGCTCAAGTGGGTGATATTACAGTTTAACAGTGTGCTGACCAGGAAGCTGTTATGGGGTAGTGGCCATTTTCAAAAATAGAGAACAGAGAATTCCATCAATCACAGTGGACAAACAGGACAGAGGAGTGGCGAAAGAGATTGATGAGTAGACTACACAGGAGGTAAGTATGACGTGTTTATGTTTATTTTGACTTTTCATTTTCAGTTCAGGTTCTCTTCAAGCTCTGCTGTTGAGGATGACTATTCCCTTATCCTGATTGCTGCTGAGTGTTATTACTGGTAATAAGATATTGTGGTAAAGCGTTGTGATTCCTGTAATTACAAAACATTCCAAATTAAGACAAATTGATGCAAAATTGTCCTGCCATGCCACTTTTCTCTTTTGGCTTAGTTAAAAGTCAACAAGTCTGTCTGACAGACCCTGGTTGTTTAGCTCAGGCAAGGAACTGCATTGAAAATGGTCTATGTAGTATCCCTCTGTTTTACACAGAAGGTCACAGGCAGAGTTGATCTCTTCCGGATGTAGCTAATTCAAATCTATGCCCTGTTTGAAGCCTCTTATCTTTGCCAGGGCATAGATTACTTGCTGTTCCATGTGCTTTTGCTGCTATGGCCACTCCATAACCACTAGATTTAGCTATCTAATGACAGCTGAGCTCTATGTGCCCCATGTGATCACTGTGAGCCAATCACAATGATCACAATCCTAAGAGAAAACAAGGCTCTGGCCCTTAAAACAAACCTAAGGTGAATATAAACTGATAAGATAAACAATTGTATCTACTCCTGAAGGAGAAAAAAACTTTAACCACTTAACGACCGCGGTGTTAAACCCCCCTAAAGACAAGGCCATTTTTCATAAATTGGGCCACTGCAGCTTTAAGGGCTGGCTGCAGGGCTGCACAACTCAGCACACAAGTAACCCCCTCCCTTTTCTCCCCATCCACAGAGCTCTCTGTTAGTGGGGTCTGATTGCTCCCCCAATGTTTATTTTTATTTTATTTTTTTGTAAATATTTTTCTTATTTATTTTTTTATAAAAATGCTTTTTTTCCCCCAATTCTCCCTCCCCCTGTCAGCCTATCACAGCAATCGGCTGTGATAGGCTTCAGCTTATCACCACCAATCACTTTTGTGTTCACCAGGGGGACAGCTGTGTCACACGGCTGTCCCCAGTATAGCGCTGCCTTAGATCGCAGCACTGCTCAGGAATATTAGACGGCGAAACGTCATCTAACAGTCTCCGAGCGATGATCAGAGCGGAGCTCTGCCTCCCAAGCGGAGATGCGTGCGCATCTGCACTCGCGCTCTCCTGCTAGCCCCAATCGGCGTGGAGTAGTCCTGGGGCAAGAAGTTAAAAAAACTTTTAAAAAGTAGGTTTAATGTTGTATTGTCTCATATGACTGATAAGAGTCTTTCACTGTCAATAGTTAAAATATATGAACTATTGACAAGTTTTATCTATCCCCCAGCACTCAGAAGCTTTTCTCTGCCAGGCAAGAGTTGTATGGCTGTAATTCCTTATCAGTATCATAGTCCGACTGGGTCCCTGACTGGAAAGAAACTGTCACTTGCATATCCAAATGTTTAACTCTTTCAGGCAAAAAAGAAGAAAAGGAACACAGTTTAGTTTGTATGCTTGGCACTGCACATACACGTCGATCTCATCGTTTCACATGTCATCTCTGGTACATTTTAAAGGGCCTTCTGCATTCCAATTGCATTTTTCAGTGCTTGTGGTGGCTGTAATGCTGCATGAAACACCCTCCAATTATTTGCCAAATGTACATTTGAATACTCAGCAGGCTATACATGAAAACTCTTCTTTGGTACATCCGCCCTCTTTGGGACTAAGAACACATCATATTTTCAGCTAAGACACCAAACTCATGAAAACAATTCACTTACAGTAGTTGATGTCTGTAACCCAACCAGGCGCAAACATTGCATCCAAGTCACAGGAGGTTCCATCAATACAAATCACTTTTTCCAAATCACTTTTTCCCCTCACATTGTGAAAGGAGATGAGTAACATTATGAGGATTGCTGTTTGCATCTAACCCCCCAAAAAGTTATATATTCACCACGATATGGAGTCACCACTCACAGTCACTTAATTTGTAAATAATGAGATGAGTTTTCCCAAATTGCAATGGGTTGACACAATATGTCATGTATTAAAATATGCCTCATCCATGTTTTGAAAACGTATATATACTTGCTTTCTCTTTAAAATCCAGGTACAAGTTAAAATAGAATCAAGACTATATTGGTGTTTCTGTGCTCAGTCTACACCAAGGTTTGTATTTCTCTTAGCTGTTTCAGATCTATTTCATTTTTATTATCAGACGTTTTTAAATATAAGCATAACAGAATGTTGATATTTCCACAGAGAGGTATTTGAAATAAAAATTCAATGTTGAACAAAAATATTCATCACATCTGTGGACATTCTGCAATGCAGAGAACTGAAACAGAGATAACTATTTTATGGGGAGATAATGATTAATCCATTGTGTTGCCCATGCATGATTTCCTTTTGCATTACAGCCAGCCTTACATTTCAATAACTTTAAAGCAAGTCATTAAATGATCATTTGTATGCATTGCTACAGTTATTTGGAAATATAGTGTGCTAACTGTTAATGCTGCAAGAGATGAATTAGTGTACACTATTACATTTTAATCCCCAAGACTATAGATATCTCAAAGAATGTCTGAACAAAAAGTTGTAAAACAGATATAGAAACTTTTTTTTTACTTTTCCCACATTAAATATGTGTTTTTGTTTCCTTTTAACAAAGAAACATACTCATGCAGTTTTAATCAAATACATGATTTTGCTGAGTTTTGGAAACAACCAATATTTAACATTTTACATCTTTACATCTGTACGTCATACTGTGTCTTGTGCATATTTTGTTATCTGAGTAATAATAAGTAAAAGTTTCATTGCAAAATGAGTTTACCGACACGATGCGGCAGGAGATAAATTAGTGTACATCATTATATTTTATTTTCTAGGAGTATTGACGTTGTATTTGGAGAGTCTAAACAAAGTTGCACATAGATATTTCTCTTCTACTTCTACCTCAACTATAGTTAAGAAAAGTTCTACAGCTTTGCACACGCTTTTAGTTACTGCCACCTAAAATGATGATTAGTGGTCATTAGATGTGAAACTCAAGTACCATGGTTCGAATCTGGCTCACCTCATCATTTAATGAGACCCATGAAATATTCAGATTATAAGTAGTAAATGAAAAAATAAAGTGAGCAAGCGTCTAGTTATGTTGTATACTGTATGTGCTCACAGTGAAACTGGAGATGGCAAGCCATAGCCAACGTATCTACATGCACATAATTTTTTGCCTTGTGCACATGTGCATGTATACCCTCCCTCCCATTGAGATTGGTCATATATAGGTACGGGAGGGGTCTACAGCTGGCATGCATGTGTGGCATGCATCTAAAGGCCCTTCGCAACCATACCACTGAGAGCTGCAAGCAGGTGTTGTTACTTGAAACAGCTGTTTGGAACTGCCACTCCTATCACCCATCTGCTTAGGCATGCTGTAATACAAATGTACTTTAAATCAAATTATTTATATGTACCTGGGGCTTTCTTCAACTTACTCCCCTCCCCATCTCCCCAGGCTGCTCTGATCCTCCGCTGGCCATCCTAGTAAACGTATGCAGTTGCGCTCTGTTGCACATGCGTGGCCTGGCTGTCCGTACGCCCCCGTCGTGCTTCCATGGCAGGGAGCATTCAGCAAATGCATGGTACTACTGTGAAGGAGCAGAGTGCTCCTAGCCACCAAAGCATGATGGGGGTGTGCACATAGCCAGGCTACACATGTGCAACAGAGCGCAATTGGACAAGTTTACTGGGAGGAACAGCAGAGGATTGAGCTGGCGAGGTAAGCCCCAAGTCAGTATAAATACTTTGCTTTTATTCACTTCAGGTTCTCTTTAAATACCAGTAATGTTGGGGATTGGGGGAGGGGAAAATTTTTGACCATATATCACCCATTACACTATCCTTCACTGAGTAATTTTAACCCAACCGCCACAATTGTAATCAGACAATTTAAAACGTGACAAGATTGTCGTGAAAAAATGTAAGGGTTCTCAGCCTCATATCTCGGTACCTAACGTGCTACAGGCTTTTGAGGACTTTGCAAAGATCTCCGGCCTGGGAATTAACCCGGCAAAGTCTAAAGCCATGAACATCACTCTGAACCAAAGAAACTACGAAGCCCTTAAGGGTTCAAGTCCCTTCCAATGGGTTCAAACCCTCCCCTACCTAGGAATCACTCTGACCCCCTTGTACACCTCCCTCTTCTCAGCTAACTATCCCCCACTACTCAAGTCATTATCAGTTATGACAAGTAGATGGTCCTCTTCCCCTATTTCCTGGCTAGGCAAAATTAACTCAATAAAGATGGTGTACCTACCTAAGCTCCTCTACTATTTTCGCACCCTCCCAGTGAAGGTACCTGACCACTACCTACGAATCTTCCAGACCAGGGTCATGTCCTTTATCTGGGGGCAAAGAGGTCCACGAGTCAAAAAATCAACAATGTTTGCACACAAACTTGATGGCGGCTTAGGAGTTCCCCAGATCAGCTCCTACTACAAAGCCGCAACCATAAGTCAATTAACTAGGCTTTTCCAATCCCAAGACACTCCCCTGTGGGTGTTCCTAGAAATCCCAGACTGTGCACCCTTTCTGCCTAGCACCTTAGTGTGGCTTCCACATAGACTAAGGCCTCCTACGATTAGCCCTCCTTTAGCTTATAATTTCCAGGTCTGGGACTCCCTACGCTACTCAGCTAATTTGCAATCCCCCCACCTGCCTCTGCTTCCTCTGATCGGGAACCCGCTATTCTCCCCTGGCCTGGAAAGCCCGGGGGCATTCTCCTGGTGGACGGAGCGCGGTCTATCTCGCGTCACCCACTTCCTCTCCCATAGAGGTATTCACTCCTGGACCGATCTCCGAGAAAAACACCAAGCACCCCAAACTGAATTCTTCCGGTACCTCCAAATTAGGCACTGGATATCTACACTGACCAAAGACAAAGATCTCTCGACCGATCTCACCCCTTACGAGAGCATCTGCCTCCGCCGCCCCGGCACCCGAGGTCTAATTTCTACAATATATTCCTTCCTCACCCGGCCCAAGCAGTCTATCCAACATACATATGTATCTAGATGGGAAGTAGACCTATCAGAAACCAGAGACAGAGAAGATTGGGTGGATATCTGGGGAAGGGTTTCTAGTTGCTCCAGCAATCTACACACGGTGGAATCAGCATACAAGGTCATGACCAGGTGGTACCTGGTCCCGGCCAGAATAGTCAAAGTCTTCCCCTCAGCTAACCCCTTCTGTTTCAGGGGTTGCAGAGTAATTGGGGACATGCTACATATATGGTGGTCATGTCCTCGCCTTGTAAGGTTCTGGCACAGAGTGTTCAAATTATTATCCTCTCTGTTCCACAAACCAATCCCCAAGAATCCCTGGCAAGCTCTACTACATGCTAAAATAGACTCGCTAACGCACAGACAAAATAAATTAGCCTCTTTTGTCCTCTCAGCAGCGACTATGTCCATAGCCAGAAACTGGAAGAAACACTCGGTCAATTTTGAGGAGGTCAGAAATAGAATGAACCAATATATGATTAACGAGAAACTTACAAGCATTCTCCGCGACACCCACAAAAGTTTTGAGAAAACCTGGGACCCTGGCTCCAATTAGAACATCCTACCTTGGACGACACACTAATCACCAGGCTGTGAGATGGGTTCCTTCCTCTTCTCCTCTTTCTTCTTCTTCTTGACTCTTCCTACTCTCTTCCTTTCTAAAATCTCTCTCTTTGACTCCTCTTTCAACTCCTTCCCTCCCTCCTGAGTAACAGACACAACATTTCTGAATAAGCAGAAGCCCCGGCTCACTGCCAGGAGCCGGCTTCCATAGCTACCCCTAGCCCGACCTTCTCGCTCCCTGGGTCGGTACTCCTATCCTACATACCCCTCATCGCATACCCCAGATAGCTGGATTATATCCTCTGAGGTACATTGCATTCTCAGCTGAGCACGAAATCCCCCAATCGTGGCCGACCACCGGCCACGAGTCTGGGTCTTTCCTTTAGTCCCGTCCAAGTAGTATTTAGTTTTATTTCGCCTTGGTGGCTCTACCCTTAATGCTCCTGGCAACTTTATATTTCAGGTTGATGAGAGTCTATTGTATTTCATGTTGTTGCCTTACTGTTAACAATAATTACATTTTCTGATCTATGTGATTTACCCTGTTTGTAAAATTTCTTGTAAAAAACCTTAAAACTTCAATAAACACTTTGAAAACAAAAAAAAAAAACATATTTATATAAACTGTTGAAAAATAAAGACATCAAATTTGAAAAAAAAAAAAAAAAAAAAAAATGTTCTTTTATTAATTGCTTAGTGACTTTACCAACATGTAAAAGCTGTGTCAGAGCACAACATATTTAAAAAACAGCGCTGTTGTACAATAGCTGAATCACACCGCCAAACAGACACACCACCAAACATTCCACATGCACACGGGCCCACAGAGACTGTAAAAAATTCTCTAAAACTACAGTCCACAAGTCCATTGATGAAAATGAAAAGTATAATTCTCCTTATTTACATAGCAAAGCGCGCAAAGGCACAGCAAAGCAGTCCGCAGCATAGAGGTACAGTCATATGAGACTTGCTTATACTCACACCTCTGGCAGCTTAAAACACGAAGTTCAGGACTTTAATACCTCTCTACAGGGGCCCCTGCACATGCGCGTGTTGTCCCTCATCCACCAACAAGCTCCTTATCCATGCCTACAGGACCGTGACTGTAATGCTTCACCGATGCTCCTTACACCAGCACTCAGCCGTGCGCCGCGGTCACCTTCTGCCTCTGCACTGCTGTAGACTCCTCGAGTTCCGTCTTGGCTTGGTGGGGCCTAGCAATTCCAGCTGATTAGGTTCCCTGATAAGGTTGTCAGCATGACACTCGAGCCTGCCAGAACTGAAGGGCGCTCGGTGGTGCGCCGGACCGGCGGTGCAGCCGCAGCACAAGCCGCCTACTAGTTTTGACCGGCGCTTCCGGTCTTCCTCAGGACGTGGCCTATCATCCGGGGGCCAATCCTTTAACAAGGTTCCCTTGGCTCCTCCTCCACTGCACTGATTGCATAAGCGTGGCTCTTTAAATACCAACTTGCTGTGAGCAGATTGAAAGAAAAGTACACAGCACTAATTGGTGCGTTCCATGTCCTCCTTTCTTTTACAACAGATGGCAGCATATAGCCTTCCCATCCAGAGGAATGCACCACCAGTGACCGTGTTTTGGTTGAGACATTTGACAGTTTAAGACTGTTCAATAAAAGTTAAATCTATTAAATAATTTGTCCCACAACGTAGACTGTTTTTTAGATTTTGGCCCCTTGTGTGATTTGACACCCCAGTATAAAGTGACAGATTAGGAAAGATTGGTTTTCTGTACAGGCATGCAGATGGGCTATATGCTCAGCAGGCTGTTCTGTTGTATGGAGAGAGCAGAGGAGCACATAAGCAGGGATGTGCCCTGATGCAGCAGCAGCAAAAGAATAACAATGGTGTTGGTTATTTCTAGTCCAACAATACTACTGATAATGCCAAAGACATCAGGGCATCTACATTTACACTAGTGTTTCTCTTCAGATGATTGCAAATGATTATTCCAGGTGACAGAAATTTAATGTAGGTGGGTACTTAGCTATACGGTCCCTCCCCTCATTTTTTATTTAACCTCCTTAGCGATAATGCCGAGTCAGGCTTGGGACGGAAATCCGCATCCGAGTGAGTTATATACAGGAGCTGCTGCAGATCTCTCTGTAGTGTGTTTTTTTCTCTTGTTTTTAGGGTCTAAAAGCTTGTGAAAAAATTGCACGGCATTTAGACCCTTAGTCCGGAAATAATCATAACGCCAGGGAGGTTAAATGGTTATTATTATTTATTTATTTTAAAAGTGCCAACACATTTTTTTGTACATTACATTGTACAATACACTAGCAGCAAGAGTGAAGTCACAGGAAAACACTTTGTTGCCTATTCTCCTCATCCAAAGGACAAGCCTTTTCTTACAATTAACAGTATATAAATATTTTTTTTTGTAGAATTTTCAAAGCAGTTTCTCAGCTGTTTATTAAAATTTTTAGTTTCTGTATTATACTTTCAATTAGAAGGAGGATTTTTTGTGTAGGCCTGCAGAGGGTGGCCTGGAGCTTTCTGCCTGGTGTTTTAGTTGAAAGAAGCCTAATAGGGCATACATTTTTGTATGGAAGAGTGGCATGGTGGTTAATATCTATATAAATATATAGTAATAATCATAATACTATTTCACTATATACTACTATATACTATACCACTATAACTCAGACTATCCCCTAAGAATACACCACAACCATGCCAAGACCCACGGTCCCATTGTATGTCTCTAGTTTGGACTTGAGCTGATAAATAATACAAGCAATCCCAGGATTGGTATTCACCATCAATCCCATGCAGTGGCCAGATCATTTCTAACACATGGGCCAATATTCAATTAACTTTTCTTCTGGGTTTTCTCAAGGGAGGTGCATTAAATCTATCAAATTTGAACTTTCTATGTGTGTTAGCATCTGATCACTATCTGATAAAATTCCAACCAGATAGGGATCAATTGGGTAGGCATATCGGGCCATAATCTACACATGTACTTCTAGCTTAAGAGGTAATGAAGAAGGGTGGAGGCGCCCATAAATAAATATCTCTCAGAGTATACGTTATAAAGACATAAATAAATACATGAGGTATCTTACCTGTCCAGGTGAACCAACCCAGAAAAACAAGAGTTTAGATCAGGTAAGGTTTATTCAAGTACAATAAAATAAAATAAAATATTTTGTTTTAATTGTGCTTGGATAAACCTTACCTGATCTAAACCCTTGTTTTTCTGGGTTGGTTCATCTGGAGAGGTAAGATACCTCATGTATTTATGTCTTTATAACGTAAGAATGATATTCATTTTTGGGTGCCTCCATTCTTCTTCATTGCCCGCTACATCTCCTTCGGAAGTGTCCTTCCCACTAGTGTGGTGCCATCCACAGTTAGTAAGGACCCCAGGAGAGTGATCACCCAGTTTGGCAGGACCTGGAGTACCGAGCGGGACGGTGTTTTCCCGTAGGCAAGGTACGTCTAGAGGGCAGGCTTACGTGTCTGCATGCTGGGCTGTGACGTTGCAGAGCTACCCACACCACGAGGTTGGAGATCCTGGGCTGGTGTCTGAAAAGTGTGAGGCACTGGCATTGGCATCCTGCTGGTAGCAGGTCTACGGCATACTGGAGTATATGCTATACTGGAGCTTATTACTCCGAAGTGGATAAGGACTCACAAACGGTGGAAGTTTACCCAAATGTAGGACCCCCGCTAAATAATTTCAAGGGGATGAAAGCCTTCCTTTAATTGTCATGATATGTTCTGCATAATTTTGCATTGGAGCCATCATTGACTGTATTTGCCAGTTATCTTGGGCTACAGGCAGAGTGACTTTTCTCTGCTAATTTACTTACGTATATACAATGGCATATATGGCAAAGGGGGACCCCCTGTATAAACATTTTGGACATTGGCACTTGTATGTGGTAAATGAATGCACGGACGCATGTGGTGTGTCAATTCTGTCTCTGGCCAGAGAACTGTTTATTCTATACCAAATTGCTTTGCACTTTAATTACGATATTGCGGCCTGCATTATTGCTAACCACGCCTTAGTCACATGTTTTTAAATGCATTTTGGATATGCAATGTGCTATTATCTTATGCTATTTATGTGGGTCGGTGTTGGACTATTTTTGTATCTTTATAAATAATTTTTGAATAAGGCATTGGTATACTAGTAGAGGCCTTGTGCCCTATTTTTTCCAATTAGTTGATCTATTCGATATACGTTGGTTGCAGGTTCTGCAACCCACCTTTGTGAGTATAGCTATTCTTGTAATATTGAGCTAATTGTATCCTATGATACTGCTCCATTTGGCTCTTTGTCTCGTCTTTGTCACACAGGCTACCGTGGTTCCCCCACAGTGACCACCCCTGCTTCTAGCTTAAGATGTAACAGAAATCATGTTTTTCCATAGGAATGTTTTTTCTTTTCCCCTTGATTTTCCCCTGCATCAATGGGTACTTATTATTTTAGCATTCAATATTCAAAGTAAATCTTGCAGCATTGCCATGAGTCATCAGTACTTTCTAGAATTTATAAAAAGATAAAAATGGAAAATGTTTGGGAGATGTTTGCAATTAAGAAAGCTCTCAATTTGGCTGTAAAACCGTGGCAAATTAATATAAACATCCTAATTTATAGTTTTATTGAATGATGTTTAATTAAAAATTCAATTACACTGATTTAGCTTAATTTCTTCAAAGATTGGTGTCTGTGAATTTGTAATGACAAAATAATTTTTCAGTAATTATAGCACAGAATTAGATTCTTTTAAAAAATAAGTTCTAAACACCAATGACTGCAGCTGGATGATCATGTTTTCTAAATCCCTGTGTTATATGTGCAGTATTTTATCAGTGCTATTGTTTTTACTTGCGTTTTTAAATATTTTACAACTAAAATTGTAAAAAACGCTACTGTAGTTTGAAACCGCGCTACGGAATAACACTGTTTCTATGCATGTTTTGTATTTGCACCTGCAGATTACAGTACGGAAATTCTGGTCACAGAGTTTTGTATATACTTCTGTATGGTTATGTGCATTTAAAGTAATGTATTGTATACCTATCTTTATGTGAAATATCCATTGTGATAGTTCAGCTATGCACTATAAAGATATGATGCCCAGCTTTTTGAAATTAAGACTTTTTTTATCTATATACCCTTTAGGTTGAGTTTTGTTTTGGGATTGTATTGACCGTTGGAGTGTTGGCTGCTACGGCACCAGCACCCCAAAAGTGGTGGTTTGGTGGTTGAGCGGTACATACAAAATATATTAGCACTATAAAGACCTATAAAGTCGTGGCAACTGTGCTCATTTACAGTATACAGTATCTGTCTGAATGCTTCTAACTGTACAATAGAATATTCCTTTCCAGTGATTATCCTTTCTGCAGCTAGAATCTTTGCATGCATATGTACATTTAGCTCAGAGTTATGAGGAGATCAGTGGTACCCAACAGCATTGAAGAAGCAAGCACCAAATCACTATCAAGTTCCAAACTGTGGCACACAAGGAAAGACTAGCCTATCGGCTCCACCTGCACTTGCACATAGATTTTCAGCTCCATAATCTATGAACCAGCATGCTGCCGGTCACAGAGGGTTACATACAATATTGTCTGCATACAACCAGATCCTGCCATGGATTAATTTAAGTTCAGGAGCTAAAGGAGACAAAACAAAAATAAAAACAGATACTGTAACTGCTTTTTAAAGTGATTAAAGTGAGACTTCTCTGCTCATCACTTTACTTATCTCTTAATAAAACACCCCATAGTGTGGATCAGAATTGGCAAAGTCAATTACATAAACCCTTGTTCTATTTATTTTAGGGGGAGAAAGAGTGCCTCCAGGCATGCAGGCAGTGTTCAGTTTTCTTAATAAAAAAACCCTCAACAAACTCTGTAAAATGTGTATAAAAAATGTATGCAACAGTTTACTGTAAACAAAGTTATAAAAAGAAAATGAAAATGTAAGTTTTTAAACCTGACAGCTTAGCTACAAAAGCAGTAAATACATTTAACAAGCACCACTTCTGTATTCTCATTCTTTGTTATCCTTCCTGAATTGAGTTTTCATGTCACATTGTATATATAAATATATATATATATATATATATATATATATATATATATATATATATATATATATATATATATATATATATATATATATATATGTGTGTGTGTGTCAGATAAATACACGTTTCCATTCCCACACATCTATTGTAGAACAGAGAGGCGGCTGGTGAATAGTGAATATATAGAGTCATAGTATAATGTGCATTAAAATTGTATGCTTAGCGTTGTTTATATTTATTTGTTACAGTGAACCTGGAATATTTCATTTCCAAGCATTTATTGTTATAGCTTTTTAATAACATATGTATTTTACTCTGTATATTTTCTGTTATTGATGTCAACTGTGCCATATTATTACAAACATAAAGTATAGCCAATTCAATATATTACTATTGTTTGACAACTTATACATAATTCCTTATATTAACTACATACGATGAAAATAAATCATCAGTTCACATAGTAATATAAAGCATAAATAGAAAAAATAAGACAGCTTATACTTCATATGTGATTAGCACTACACTAAAAAGCCTAGTTATAAATGTTTTTAATTGTTATGTGTTACACATTCTGTAGTTATAAAAGACATCAAAGGAGCATTAAAGCTTTCCTTAGAAAATAAAATCTCCTCTGAATGATATAAAAGATCACCTCCCCCAAAAAACACAGCTTTTAAATACATGTCATACAAAATGTAGAGTAATATACTGATTTCTAAAACTATTAGAAAATAAATGCTGCAGATCCACCTCTCCCTCCCCCCCCCCCCCTTCTCCTCATGTCCATGTTTAAGCCTCCATGTCCTGTTCCCTTAGCAGATAGAACACCCCAAAAGCATAATGTGTCAACCTCCATGTTTGATAGTGGAGATGGTGTTCTTGGGATCAAAGGCATCATTCTTCCTCCTCTAAACATGGAGAGTTAGGTTGATGCTAAAGAACACAATTGTGTTATCATCTGACCACAACACTTTCACCCAGTTCTCCTCTGGATCATTCAGATGGGCATTGGCAATCTGCAGATGGGCCTGCATATGTGCTGTCAGGGGGACTTTTTGGGCTGTGCAAGATTTGAGTCCTTCATGGCGTAATGTGTTACTAATTCTTTTCTTGGTGACTATGGTTCCCAACTGACCTGAGATCATTTACAAGTGTCATCCCCCTTCCCATGTATCTCTGGCCTGTTTCTTCACCATACTCATGATAATTGCAACTCAGGTGAGATCTTGAATGGAGCCCTAAACTAAAGGAGATTGACAGATATTTAGTTTTTCTTCCATTTGCAAACTTTGAGCTAACCAAGCTGCTTGGCAATAGGCTTGTAGCCCAGTACAGCCTTGTGCATGTCTAAAAGCTTGTCTCTGAAATCCTTGGCCACCTCTTTGATTTTGGCCATGGTGGCTAGCTTGGAATCTGATTGATTGATCACTTCTGTGAACAGGTGTCTTTTGTACAGGTCCAGAAACAAGCTTGAATTAGAAGCACTCCCTTACAGAGGGTGCTTCTAAACTCAGCTTATTACCTGCATACAGTGAAGACACCTGGGTGGGAGCCTGAAATCTTGCTGGTTGATAGGGGATCAGATATTTATTTCACTCATTAGAAATGCACATCAAGCTCTGACTTTGGGGCACTGGGCTTTTAGGATTATTTTGTTGCTATTATGTCTCTCACAGCTACAATAAACCTACCATTATAATTATAGACCGGTCATTTCTTGGTCAAAGGGCAAATGAGCAAAATCAGCAGGGGATTAAATACTTTTTTCCCCTCACTGCATGCACAAGCCAAAGGAACAATAGAAATCAAGTAAAAGTTTAGGTCTCTCACAACACATTGATACCACTCAAACATAAATTATTTGTAATAATAATGTGTAAAAATGCTAATCAGAGTGGGAGTAAGCATGACATGAACATGACAATATAGAGCTAATTACAATTTTTATTGATAACACATTCCCCATCTTTTGTTTAAACTTACAACATACGATAGTTTAGAAGAACAAGCAGAACATTTTCATTCTTCCATACAGTTATGTTCAGGGAGCATGTGTGGATAATAATAGGTTTTCAACTAGTAAAACTAAAGTTATATTTATTACCCAACAAGAACTGGAAAAACACAATCCATTTTATTTTATTTTTGTATTATTTTTACAGAGACAACTATGTCACAGCAGTATATAAAACCTAACTGATTTAATAGATGTCACATTATAACAGAAACAACATATTTCCTAATCAGTGGGCTCTCACTATATACCATGATTAATGTCAAAAGCACATAAACCATAACACTGTCTATGTGTACAGCTTTGACAAATAAGTGTAACAAATAGCTTTTAATAAATCCTTTGTTTGATTATGGCTACAGTACAATTCAGCTAAACAGTAAATGCCCAATCATTTGCTTAAAGTTACCCTGTAGACAGCCACTGTCTCACACCTGGCAGTAAACTATATAGAATGCAGACTTACTTTCTAAGCAATATTGGCCTCAATTCACAAGATCATGCTGGAGATAAAAAGGCAAGAGAAAACTTACCACCGTGCATCGATCTTGCCTTATTAAGGTGTAGAGATAAGTTTTCACTGTGAGAGAGTTGTTTCCACTGTGAGAGAGTTATCTTATCACTTCAGTCCTTAAGTTACCTCCTCTGTAGTTATTTTCACATGCAGTTAATTAACAGCCTGTCTTTAACTTTATTTTAAGGATTGAAGAGTTAACTTTAGAGATCTCACCTTAACTTAAAGACAGAAGAGTTAACATTAGGTTTGCCTGAGGTAAAATGTTTCCTGAATGCTACATGCCTTATCACTATGGTGATAACTCTAGAAACGTTATTAAAGTCAGGAAATAAGCTTAGTGAATTGAGGCCAATGTCTGATGTGACAAAGAGGGCTCCAACAGTGTTGCAAACAAAATTCAACCATGGACTATTGGACTCCATTGTTATCTCCCTTCTCACCAAAATATGACATATGTCTGACCTTAGTACTACTGTAGAGGCAAGTGGGGCAGTTATATCACAAGGTCACTATCAGGAAGGAGCATGGCCAGGGTGGGAGAAAAGTGGCAAGGGCAGGTGGAAGCATGGCAGGTAGCAGGATGATTCACACTTGGGACACGAGTTGGTTAGGCTGCAGTTCCAAACCAGGAAGGCCAGCATAGCATAGCACCAACATCACTAATGTTCCACAGAGCTTTGTTAGTGAGAATACAAAGTACAGGCAGTAAGGCTGTATAAAATAAATTAAAATTTTGCAGGATTATATAGCACCATCAACCTTTGTCTGTGAGTGGGCACCTCACCAGTACACCAGTACACCAGCACAGGGTTTGTCAGCAGAGTTTTATGCGTACCAGTGGTGGAAATGCAGCTTTCTGGAATAGAGGAATGCCATGGTGCCCATCCATTCATGCTTTCAATTTTGCTATGAGCTCTTGAAATGAGTGGTTTGTTGCCCTTCCATTTCAGAACTTTCTGCTAGTGAGCAAAAAACTGCCCTGACTGCAGATGGAGGCAATATAAACGTGTTACTTTCTAGGGCACAGGCAGTAGCAATCTTTAAAGTGTAACTGTCAGGTATAAGATCAAAAATCTATTCTTTATTTGTATCTGGTAAACAAGTAATAAGGTTGCTAACCAGGCAATCCAAAAGTTAAAAATCACTCTTACCTTTCTTCTCCATAAAACATCATTTCCCATTTTTCCTGGCTCCCATTTGGTACATCTGCCGCACAAAGTAAATTGCAGGGCATGCTGGGTTTTCTTTCTTTATTCTTTACTTTCCCCTCAGACATAACTAATGCAGCCTGATTGGCTGAAGCCTTTTTCCCTCCTGTTTTCCCCTCCCACACCTCTATTTCTTTTTGTTTGGACAATATTTATCATGCTGAGACAATGCCCTTTCAACTGCAGAGCTGGGTGGAAGTGTCTGAAGACCTGGGAGGGGGGCAGGCAATGATACACAGAGTAAGGGAGGAAATGATGTCAGGATTGGCTTCAAGATAGACACAGTCAAAATGGAAAATCCTAAGAAGGATTTTCTCTTTTTTTTACATATATATATATATAGTGTGTGTGTGTGTGTGTGTGTGTGTGTGTGTGTGTGTGTGTGTGTGTGTGTGTGTGTGTGTGTGTGTGTGTGTGTGTGTGTGTGTGTGTGTGTGTGTGTGTGTGTGTGTGTGTGTGTGTGTGTGTGTGTGTGTGTGTGTGTGTGTGTGTGTGTGTGTGTGTGTGTGTGTGTGTGTGTGTATTTCTGAGATAGTATGGCTGACAGCTCCTCTTTAAAAAAAAACTCATTGAATGTCTCAAACAATGTTTAAAAATATATACAGTATATATTAACATTATTATCCTCAGAGATAAGAAGCCTGAACTTTTAGTTTGTGCTGAAAATGACTTTCATCTAGAGAATGACACTGCATATGTACAAGAATGGCAGAATATTTTGTTTTTAAAGGAAACCAGTGACTAGATCATCTAAAAGTTTTATGCATAACTGGGGCTTCCTCCAGCCCCATCCGCACAGATCGCTCCCAAGCCGCCATCCTCAGCCTTTTCCAGCTCTGGTACCGGGTCCCATAACTTCAGCCAGTCTGATGCAAGAGAAGTGCGCTTTCGACGTAACTCTCCGGCGGTGTTAGAGGGCACACTTCTCTTGCGCAGACTGGCCGAAGTTACGGGACCTGGTACCAGAGCTGGAGAAGCCTGAGGATGGCGGCGTGGGAGCGATCCTTTCTGATGGAGCTGAAGGAAGCCCAAGGTTTGCATAAATCTTTTGTATTATCTTGTCTCTGGTACACTTTAACCAGGGCCGGTTAGCCCATGAGGCGGGGTGGGGCGGGTTCCTCAGGCGGCAAAGTCCAGGGGGCGGCACCCGCCTGGCCATGGGTGTGGGGGGCTGTCGAGCTGGAGGGGTAGCAGGCAGGAAGGGGGTATTGGGCGCAGCGGTGGGAAGACCTGGGTCCCCTGATCTGTGCATCCCCTCTAGCTTTTAAGTGCAGCAGCAGCGTATTAATACCAGGCAGCAGGCGGGGATGGCTCACCTCTTCCGTGCTCCAGCGTGCGTTCCACTCTCGTCAATTCCTGCAATGCTGCCCACTGTTTTGTAAGTGGACAGCATTGCAGTAAGTGACGATAGTGGAACGCACGCTGGAGCACGGAAGACTTGAGCCATCCCCGCCCGCTGCCTGGTATTAATACGCTGCTGCTGCACTTAAAAGCTAGAGGGAGAGCGCAGATCGGGGACCCAGGTGAGGGAGGGGGGGTCTGACCCCCTCCCTGCCGCAGTGCGGATCTTTGTAATCCTACACAATCCGTCCGCCGCCTCCCAGCTTTCACATAGACTGTCAGTTCCAGAGTATAGTTCTCCGTACTTCCGCTGCGCTGGTTCCAGTCAGCCTCTCTTAGTTAGGTGACGTCATCACTGGGGTTTGGAACTGTCTCGCAAACGGCTGCTGTGTGCTGCAGCTGATTGATTTCAAAACCCCCACATTGCTTTACCGATCATATAGATCAATCGTGTAGTAACCCCATATATCAACCTCGACACGTTTCGACCAATTAAACGTTGGTCTTCCTCAGGAGGGTATACAAAAAAAACCAAAAAACTGTGGAGTATACACCACAGTGCTTTGAGCTTTGTACGCAAAGAGGAGAGAGACACTCTAGCTAACAGAAGGCACTGTTTTGAAGTTTCATTAGATTTACAGACATTTTTTTTTTATGGCGAAAGCTGCATTTTATTGTATGTTTTTTTTTTTTTTTACTACTACCAATAGAAATCTTTTGTGATTTTAAGAGCCTATATAATTGAACCTGGCTACCAGTATAAATGACTCTTTTTTGGATTTTTTGGGCTGATTTAATTAGAAGGGCCCTTCTATTAGGCAGTGAATGAATGGATGTGTGAGATGTGAGTGATTTTATTCAGACCTATATGTATCTGATAATTATTGACAAGTGTGCAAAATAAAGCAGTTTCTTTTTAGCATTTGAATTAGTGCATGGCACAGTCTTTTTTATTTTTACATTCAATTTGCAAGGTTAAAGGGATCCCTGTCTGACACGTAGCTTTTAGAACACACCCACCAGCGCCAGTTTTGCAGGGGCACCACGAGGCACCAAGCAGACCAAGCGGCCGCTTGGGGCCTCAAGGTCTTAGGGGCCTTGGCGCCGGCGGCTCCGTGACGTCGGCATGACGTTACTATTTTCCCGCAGCCCCGCGGGGCTGGCAGAGCAGAGCAGAGCAGGGCTACGGGAAGATGGCTCTGGAGACTATTTATGTCTCCAGTACAGGGCTTCGGGTGGCCATCTTCCCATAGCCCTGCATTCAATCAGCGCGGGAGATTGGAGGAGGGAGGGAGCTCCGTGGGAACTGCGCACCTGAGGAGTTGGCTGGGAGACGGGGAGAAAAAGACTTCGGCCAGTGCCAGGTGAGTAAATTATTTTCTTTTTGCAGCCCTAATTGCGTTTGATATCTGCTAAAAATGTGCCCTAATTGCGTTTGATATCTGCTGAAAATGTGTCCTAATTGCGTTTGATTTCTGCTTAAAATGTGCCCTAATTGTGTTTGATTTCTGCTGAAAATGTGCCCAAATTGCGTTTGATTTCTGCTGAAATGTGGCCCGAATTGCGTTTGATTTCTGCTGAAAATGTGCCCAAATTGCGTTTGATTTCTGCTGAACTATGCCCTAATTGCATTTGATTTCTGCTGAAAATGTGCCCTAATTGCGTTTGATTTCTGCTGAAAATGTGCTCTAATTGCATTTGATTTCTGCTGAAAATGTGCCCTAATTGCATTTGATTTCTGCTAATAATGTGCCCAAATTGCATTTGATTACTGCTGAAATGTGGCCCAAATTGCATTTGATTTCTGCTGAAAATGTGCCCAAATTGCGTTTGATTCCTGCTGAAATGTGGCCCAAATTGCGTTTGATTTCTGCTGAAATGTGGCCCAAATTGCATTTGATTTCTGCTGAAAATGTGCCCAAATTGCGTTTGATTTCTGCTGAAAATGTGCCCTAATTACTTTTGATTTCTGCTGAAAATGTGCCCTAATTGCGTTTGATTTCTGCTGAAATGTGCCCAAATTGCGTGTGTTTTCTGCTGAAATGTGGCCCAAATTGCATTTGATTTCTGCTGAAATGTGGGCCAAATTGCGTTTGATCTCTGCTGAAAATGTGGCCTAAATTCTGTTTGTTTTCTGTTGAAATGTTGCACAAATTGCGTTTTTATTTTCTGGTGTCTGGGGTAACTGTTGCTGCATTTATTATTTAATGGTCATAGTTGGCTATATTTGCTGTGTTAAGCTCCGCCTATACAATGTCATGGCCACCCCCATCGCACCCACATCCATTTTTCAAACAGTCCCGCCCAGCCCCGCCCCGCCCCAATCCGCCCTCCCACTCCACCCACATGTCACGGCCACGCCCACTTATGCGAAATAGCCACACCCATTTTTACGCGGATAGGGCCACTTCCTACAGTCCGCTTGGGGCCACAAAAACCTTAGCTGCACCCCTGCAGTTTTGAATATACTAAAGTTACTGTACTAGTCCTTGCAATGCATACAGCTGAAAAGAACAGCCTGTCTTTTTTCAACATAACCAGATTTTCCCTTTAATAATATAGCTGCAGTAAGACATACAATTTTATCAACTGCTACTTCAGAAAGATGTTGCAAATCCAGTTTTATGATTCCTAATGGCCTGAAAAGATAACATTACGAATTAACTGTACTGGCAAAATGATCTAAATAAAGCAAAGCAGTATAAAACAATAGGCAAAATAGCTCAAATAAAAATCTAAAGACATTACCACTCTTCAAACATTTTTTAGAAATCAGTTTATAGCCAGATTTAAGTCATGAAGCATCTTATTAAGCGTACGAATTGCTCCATTTAAGATCGCATTTCCTGGAACATAGAACATAAAGCAGTACAATGACCAAGCTTTAGGACAACACAAACCAAACTTAATTTCAAAGACACTTCTTACAACGCTTTTTTTGACAAACATAACAAGTTAATTTCACAATACACAAAGTGTGGGGGAATTCATTAATGTTTTTAAATCTTGTATATTTTAAAGATAACGTGAAATTTGAGAAGTAGAGTAGAAGCCACCCATGACTTAGTTTTAAAAATCAGAATCATTTATTTTGCCAAGTACAACGGGTTTGTTTGTTGTTTGTTTATTGTTGACCCTGTATGTGCCAAATTATTTTTGGCACATACAGGGCCGGTGAAGGTACAGTACTACACAAAACAAAAAGAAGAAACATACAGTACAGTTGAATATACATAAGTAGCCATATACACACAGGTAGGAGAACAGAGATGAGACAGACCAGAGGGGTAGACTGAGCCCTATGTGAGCAGGGCTTCCACTCTGTCAGTACCACTCGACTGCTCTGCAATGATATTTAGGCTCCTCCAGGGTGTCCTTGAGAAAACAGAAGAAGGAGAGAAAGAGAGAGACAGAGTCCCCTTCGGTGGCACTTGGCAGCGGCGACTGTCCATGCTGAAATGTGAGTGAGGGTGACCCAACGCCCAAGGCGAAAGGGATCTGGCCTGCTAGAAGACACCAGGAAGTCCTATATGCCGTACAGGGCTACAGAGCGAGGTGCAAGCAGTTCAGCCTAATCTGGGTGGGAGTGCTATGTCCGGTTCAATGCCAGGCTGCAGTGTCCCCAATGTGTGGTGGGGTCCATACTGCAGAGAATCTCTGCACATTCAGGAGCCTATGGGTATGGCAGGCAGACTTGGGCTAGCAAGGCCTGTCTTCAGACTCTAGTGGGTGGAAATTAACTCTTTCAAGCAGCAAAATAAAACAAGTAAAACAGCCTGGTTATTTATATGTTTCATACTGTACATACTGTGCACATGTCACATAAAATGCCTCAGGTACAAGTTAAAGCAGCCATTTTATTACTAAGACAAAGCATATATGGCAGACTCCAGCAGAAGAAAAATGATAATAACCATAACATTTTTTCCTACAGAGACACCATGTATTTACTAATTCATTAGATTATAGCCATTCTTAGGAAGACCTATTCAGGAGTTTGAAACCCAAACCTGCATAAATAATTCCGCATGTTATCTGTTTTATTATACATGTAAAACCTTGGATTATTTTTTGCATTGCAATAAAGAACCTAGTTTAACTTGTTTTACTTGAAATACATGCTTTATGTCTCTTTGCTTGTTTCCTGTCTTGTCCTCCAGTCATTTTTCATTGCAGGATTTTCAGCTTACAAAGTTAATTCTGTTTTTCTCTTGCTTTCAGCTGTGCTGTTTCAGGTAGCTTATACATTTTATCTTGTCTCCTTTGTGCTACTGATATCATTCATGCTTACTAAAAGCTAGGTTAGAGTTGGTAAAAAAAATCTCATTTTAGAACATCTTGGAATCTGGTAAGTCTACGTCACTTAAAAGGGCAATCTTTTGCAAACATGCCGTCTCTACAAATGTCACTGTATAAATCAACTTTCCGCCTAAATCGTATGAAAAACCATCTCTGATATGTCAAGCGATTTATAAATTAGAATATATGAATCCACCATGGAAATGTCATCAAGATTCCTATCAAAATGCAGCCAAGTGATAATGATTATGGTGATGTATATATGCATGCTCACTGTGCATGCCACTATGGCATCAGTAAAGGCAAAGAAGCTATTTGGATCTTATCACTTTAAAATACAATCAAGATGGAATTATAGATTACCGTATGCAGATACTGATAACTTCAACTTGTCATTACTTGACATTTTATTGTTAAATATTCAAAAGGTGCACATAAAACGTGACATTTGACATATATGAAAATCAGCCACTGTAGTATAGTTGGCAATCATAACCATCATATTTGTTAAAAACCTATCTGCCCATAAAATAACCCCAACACGGCCCAGAAAGAGCAAAATGAACTGCTTCCTTCTGTGACTATTATGGGGGCGGACATATTTGTTCTCACATGAGGGTTTAGAATGGCATTTTTTTACTTGAGATGTGCCATGTATGTATCTATGTGTCCTTCCTCTCAATGTTTACAGGTTACAGATTACTTTGCTCCACCAAAATACTCACAACTTGACCTTGACCATTTTGCCTAAGCAAATTCCATTGACACAAGCGTTTTATCTGTTTAACTAATGAAACATATAACAGTTGATCCAGTACTTTCAATATGGCTGCTAAATCCTGAGAGGACCTTTAAATTTAGAAACAGCAAAGGCCCCACTCAGTGAAGTACTATAACCACGGTTTATAGGTACAGAAGCGTTCGGATGCTTCCTAGCCTTGTGGACTGACTATCAGTGAGGGATAAGGCATATGGTCTCCAATCACACTGATAATAGAGATAAGACCCCAGTTAAATACTGATGGGGTGTTATTAATTTCTGGACTGTGCTGAATTTATTGGCTCTTATAACCTTCTCCTCTTTTTGGTGATTTTAATAGGGTTTTAAGCTATGTTTTAACCATTATTTCAAAACTATCAGGTGGTGAGAGCTATGCTGCATGTTCCCGGAGTTCACACACCATCTCCTGGAAGTCATTCAATCAGCGCTGCATACGAAGTCTTGCCCGATACTCAACAGCTGTTTTGTCTTCCCCAAAACCCAATTAGCTGTTTTGCACCAGTGTTTTATCTACAAGTCTAATAGAGCCTAGATTTATTCCCATGGTGGATGCAGACGTCATGTCTTTCTCTACTTAGTTCATTTCTTTGAACTGTTTGGTGATGAGTCAGGGTTGAGCGGGTTCTATACTTTTATTAATTCTTAACAAGCCAAAAAGCTGGGGGTGCAGATGAGGCTTTGGCTAGCAATAGTGTTTTTGCAGTTTCTGCATATCTCTTGATAGGAGCAAGCATTATAGTATTGCATTATTAAACTAGAACTACAATTAAGCTTTTTAGAAAAATAACTATTTAAAAGGCAGGTGTATTATTATTATTATCATAGCATTGTCATCTTCTGTGGAGCTTTAATATAATACATACAGTATGTTATACAACCTAAATAACTAATCTTTGCTCATCCTAGTCTATAAAATAACACTAACTTTATTTGGCACATGCAAAGCAAAAAATAAAGCAGTATCCTAATATCTGTCCCTAAAAACTCCTAAAACCACGAAAATCACATCTGGAGAGTGCTCCGCATACATCACAGATCATACACCACACGACACAGCTAACACATGCTCTAACACATGCTAAACTGATATACAGTATATGTAACACACACAATATCATACAAACAATTTAAATGGACAATCAATCAACAGTAGTGCAGATAATACAGAGGCACGCAGCACAAACCGAAAATGTATATATGCAGTACTTGAGATAGGTTAATACATACATCAAATAAAATTCAAGGATACTTTACAAAATAGAGGCCTGCCCAAAGGAGTTTACAGTCTACAGTTTACAGTCTTAAAGAGAATCTGTATTCTTACAATAAAAAGCATACCATTCTATTCATTATGTTCTCCTGGGCCCCTCTGTGCTGTTTCTGTCACTCCCTGCTGCAATCCTGGCTTGTAATTGCCGTTCTTATCCAGTGTTAACAAACAAGCAGTGCAGCACATTCCACACATTCCAGCCTCAGCCGACAGAGCCGACAGAGGAGAGAAGATTAGATCATATAACAGAGATAACACAGCCACTGTGCAAATAGGAAAGGCTGCAGTTAGACAGAGCACATTAGAACAGGTATAGGAACTTATAGGATAGCAGAAATAAGGATGAAAATTTTGTTACAGAATCTCTTTAAAGGATAAAGATGGTTGTAGATTTGTAGATTTGTGATGAGTCAGGTAAATTAGTCATTCAGTATCTACCTAATATTGGTCATTTACTTGGCTTACTGCCTTGTACCAGAAGACATCAGGGAAGATCTGATCTAATATTCTTTGCACCACCCCCACCTCTAGCTTTGAACTGCTCAGTGCATTGCAAAGCTATGCAACTGTCAATTGAGTACTGCATCCACCTGTGTTCCCTTCTCCCCATCCCTGCTCCTGCCAAGATTGGTCACATAAAAAGGCCATTTCCACTCAATGTTTGAACAAGTGAGTCAGAAATACCCTGCATTTTAACATATGCACGTTTATCATCTGTAACATGTAATCCATTAAAGTATTGTATAGGGCAGCGGTGGCGAACCTATGGCACGCGTGCCGGGCCCGGCACGCGTAGCCTAATCTGCTGGCACGCCACCGCTGCTTATGAACTGGCCGCAGCGTCTACTAGACGCCGCCGCGCCAGTTCATAGCCCGCAGCCCCGCAGTCTCCCGGGAAGCAGACCAGGGCTACGGCAAGATGGCTGCCGAAGCCCTGTACAGGAGACTATTTGTGTCTCCAGTACAGGGCTTCGGGCGCCATCTTCCCGTAGCCCTGCACTCTGCCTGTCAGTGGCAGCGTGGGAGACTGTCACTGCAGAAGGAACGTCCGGGGGAGATGCGCGCCAGAGCCCAGCCGAAAAAGACGACTTCTATCAGGTGAGTACATTACTTGTTTTTGCAGGTGAAATGCGGACCACTGTGTTATTTTCTGCTAAAATGTTTTGTCACATGTTTATGTCCTGTGAAATGCTGCCCACTGTGTTTGTTTTCTGGTGAAACTGCGTTTGTTTTCTGATGAAATGTGGCGCACTGCGTTTGTTTTCTGGTGAAATGTGGCCCGCTGTGTTTGTTTTCTGGTGAAATGTGGCCCGCTGTGTTTGTTTTCTGGTGAAATGTGGCCCACTGCGTTTGTTTTCTGGTGAAATGTGGCCCACATTGCATGATTTTTTGCTGAAATGTTGCACACATTGCGTTTATTTTCTGGTGTCTGGGGTAACTGTTGCTGCATTTATTATTAAGGGCTCATTCACACTACAGAACGTATGCACGAATGCGATTTCATGCATGCACTGCCAACACACAGTGATCGCACTGAATGCACGTTGTGGTGCACTAAATGTGGACGTTGGCAGCTGTACCCATCGGGGAAACGTATGCGTTGTGCGTTTAAATGTTCCCAGATGCGTTACACGCATGGGAACGCACACCTGTAGTGTGAATGGTAACATGGAAGTCTATTGACTTTCATGTTACCATATGAATCTTACATTATGTGCGTTGCGTCAAAACTGACAGCGCAGCACATAGTGTGAATGAGCCCTTAATGGTCATAGTTGGCTATATTTGCTGCTTTGGGGTTATGGCGGGTATAAATAGCATCATAGTTTCTGCACACCCATGATGCGAATCCACGTTTCACCACATCATGGCGGAAACACTGCTTTCTTATGCCTCGCTGTTACATCATTACGTTAGCTCCGCCCATCCAATATCATGGCCACGCCATCATCGCCGCAAACCCCCCCCCCCCCATTGGCACTCGGAGATAAATAAGTCGATGTTAGGTCACAATTTGGCCACTCGGCCTCTGAAAGGTTAGCCATCACTGGTATAGGGTATGGCCAACTTAATGGGTGACACAAGATGATAATGTACTGTATAATTTCACTTGTGCAATGTACAATGTAACGTACACATTACTCATTTTATTTGGCTGTAAATATCATTTATTATTTAGACAATTCAAGACATTAAGCCATCTCTGCAAACTTAATTTTAGAATAAGTAATAAGAAGGCTTAATCCTCACATTATTATTGATGCTTAAAATAAAGTCCAGGAATAATTACAAGCTCATGTATAAGCATGTAAATTGTGTTAACGATATTTATATCTTTCATCATGTTCAGCGGTTATTAAGCACAGTTTCCCCTTTCTTATATCAGTATTAGGAAACTGTATTTTAGTTTTAAAACTCAAGACAAAAATAAAAATGTGTCTATTCACAGCAGTTCTCAGACGTATTTCAGTAATACTTGTACTAGCTAATGTAATACCATATCCTTTATAATGGATCTGGCCAGTGGCCTCCATCCACACAATTCAGCCACAATGGGGCCCTGGGCAAAAATTACATGGAGGCCCCAAGACCGCAACTTCCCCCTACCCTCAGAAGTGGAATTAGGTGACCCCTTTGATTCTGCACCCCCCCCTCCTCTCAGATAGTATTGGTACTGTAGCTTCCTGGGGGCCCTAGAGATAGATATCGGACCTCCGAGGTCTCCCCCCAAGTGAATTGTGGTCCACCAGAGACCCCTGCAGAGTATTCACATAATCACAGTGAAGTGAACTCCCCTGTCCAGCACCTCTTATCAGTTACCTAGTGGCATGTATGTACTCAAATAACATGCTATCCAGTCATGGAGAATAGATGGCCAGCAGGGATGAAGATGGAAGCAAACAGACTAATGGAGAAATATACCAGCCAGACAGGTGAGTTCCTTCCACTGTGAATACTCTGCAGGAGCCCTGGGGATGACTATTCACTTGGGAGGGAGACCTAGGGGCCCCTCAGTCGGCTCTGGGACCCTGGGCAATTGCCCAGATTGCCCCTATGGAAGCATCAGCCCTGCAAATGAAATACAAAATAATGGCTTCCAAATACCTGTTCCTGTAATGCTCTTCTAATTCCATGCATCAATGGAAACCAAGAAGCATGAGAATGTCTTTAATGGGCAGAGTTTGCCCTGGTTAGACCAATGCTGAATTTTGCCAGCCCAGTCTCTGCCAGTCAATAAAATGGGAAAACTGTGTTAACTGTTATTGCAGCATCCACAGAGAGCAGATTAGTAATGTACAGGATTATGGGGAATTGTTAAATCAACAGGCAAAATAGATTTACTACTATATAATTTCTGTTTATATAATGCAGAAGGGGCAACTGGAATACCTCTTCAATGCATCTTTCATTATTGTTTTACACTTGGCAATAAATGAAAAAATAAAGTTTTGTGATTGGGCTTGTATGAAAGTTCATGCAGCAGGTATCCACGAGGATTTGACAGTTCACCACTGGGGCTTGTGAAAGCTGATTTAACCTAGATCAATCAATAACATCTGGCTGTTGCAGACATTGCCAAGGCAATGACTTGTTTTATATTCCAGTAATTGCATTTAGTCAGTTAAAGTGATAATATGTAAAAAAAAAAAAAAAAAAAAAGCGCCTCTTGTATTTTGCTTTACTATAAACATGACAAAAATACCTGCAAATAAGATTATACTATTAACTAAATGCATGAATGCAGCTGTAAAGGACAAACAAGATGTCTTAAGGCGCGTACACACGCCATACTTTTTCAAACGATGTGTCCGTCAGACCCTCCCGCAGGGCGGTCGTTCTACCGATAGTTGCATGTGAGTACAAGCTGTCCGCAGACTGATAAGACAAAAACGACCGCCCCGCGGGACGGTCTGACGGATCCGCTGTTTGAAAAAGTATGTCGTGTGTACGCGCCTTAATAGTAGGTACTCTATGTGAGGGAATGATTGTAAGGCTTTTACCATACTAGGTCCTGCATTTTGTACAGAATGAGTGGTGGACAGGTATAGGGTTATATTCTAATAGTGGCTACATTCTGTACCTTTTGTAGACAGAATCACACTCACCAGCTACAAACAGGCAAACTTAACCACTTTTGAGCCAAGATGGATGAAATCTACATCCTGCACCTGGCTGCATGGCTCTGACAGGATGTAGATATCAACAATCGTCGCCACACAGTCACACCGCTCCTGTCATTCTTTCCCTGCCTCAATACACTCGCCCTGCCATCTATATGATGGCAGAGCTGTGTGAACCCGTCAGGAGCCGATTTCATTGGCTTCTGACCCTGTCAGTACTGTAAGCCAATCCCAATCCCAATCATAGAGATGGCAGAGAGAGGGACCTGCGGCGATGGGCGAGCGGTGTGACCGACGTGATAGGGGGGACTGTCTGTGCGGCGTTTTAACCGTTTTGCGTCTTTGGTCCTTAAGGGGCCAGAGGCAGCTGTTATGGAACAGGTTGAAGTCACATTTATCAGCTACATCTTGTGCCCTTGTATAAGCAAACTCACATATATTGGCTATATTTGGCATCCTTTTATAAACAAAAGCACGTTTATCAGCTACAGTGGGGTGACAAAGTTTGGGCAACCTTGTTAATCGTTGTGATTTTCCTGTATAAATCGTTGGTTGTTATGATAAAAATGTCAGTTAAATATATCATATAATCGAACAATACTTATATAATATTTACAAGAAGGTACTGCACACCCTATGTATGCGAATTAATGCACTGGGTGCAATGGGTGCTGAGTCTGTAATTAGGCTAAAAAGCCTTAGAGACAATATATATACAAAAGGACTCACACACCAGCATGAGTTTTATCAAAATGATATTGTAAACACGAAAGCTGATTATATACAAACAAGTGCAGATAATGCACTATGCACAAATAACATAAGTGTATTGGCAACAAAAGACCAAACCGGTCAAAAGAAATACAGCATAATGGTATATGTCAGCAAAACATGAAGTAAATGGCTGTACAAGCAGTATCCCTTTAAGAGCAGCAATGAAAAAACACAAGCACAGTTTTAAACATGAATGCAGTACATACAAGTGGTAAGGTAGCAAGGGATTCGGGGGTTCCCTTCCTCAAAGGGTATCACCTGGCAGCACAGAGCCAGGTGATACCCTCTGAGGAAGGGAACCCCGGAAACAGCTGCTGTCAGGGTATACCATTCATGTTGTAACTGCACAATAGTTTGACTGTATCCCTTGCTACCTTACCACTTGTATGTACTGCATTCATGTTTAAAACTGTGCTTGTGTTTTTTCATTGCTGCTCTTAAAGGGATACTGCTTGTGCAGCCATTTACTTCATGTTTTGCTGACATATACCATTTTGATGTATTTCTTTTGACCAGTTTGGTCTTTTGTTGCCAATACACTTATGTTATTTGTGCATAGTGCATTATCTGCACTTGTTTGTATATAATCAGCTTTCGTGTTTACAATATAATTTTGATGAAACTCATGCTGGTGTGCAAGTCCTTTTGTATATATATCGAACAATACTTATAGAGTGCGCTACCCCTTCCCAATGTTCAATGAGTAAAAAGTCCTTTTTTAACATGACCTCCACTGTTCAACATCCAGTGTCCCGATACTCCAAGGGATTCACCCGTTAGTAGCACGATTCACATGTGAAGAAATAGAAACAGACAAAAAATCATAGTGCGATCCGTTTGTATCAGATTCGTGTAGGGACCATCACCCTATAGCAGTGATGGCTAACTTTGGCACTCCAGCTGTGACAAAACTACAAATCCCATCATGCCTCTGCCTCCCCAAGTTATGCTTAGAGTTGTCAGAGTAGTGAAATGCCTCATGGGACTTGTAGTTCCAGCACAGCTGGAGTGCCAAGGTTAGCCATCATTGCCCTATAGGGTCCAGTTGTGCAACTTCTATTATGGGATCACCTCTATGTCCGTGACCATAAGCCAACAAGTGGCACGCTCACCTTGCTACAAGGCTGCCCAGCCCCACAGACAGCAACTGCACTTAATGGGTTAACCAGCTTCTTACCAGCGGTAAGTGGTGCATCCGATCTCAAACAAAACAATAAGATGGTATCATAGTGCAATCATGCTTACACAGCAACTGGGTTCATATAGCAATTAATAATAATCCGATAATAATAATCCAAACATCTGTATAGCGCATTTCTCCTGTTGGACTCAAAGCGCTCAAGAGCTGCAGCCACTGGGACGCGCTCAAGAGGCCACCCTGCAGTGTTAAGGAGTCTTGCCTTGAACTCCCTACTGAATAGGTACTTGACCTAGCCAGGATTCGAACCCTGGTCTCCCATGTCAAAGGCAGAGCCCTTAACCAGTACACTATCCAGCCACACAACAGAGAGAGGGACCTGCGGCGATGGGCGAGCGGTGTGACCGACGTGAGAGGGGGGACTGTCTGTGCGGCGTTTTAACCGTTTTGCATCTCTGGTCCTTAAGGGGCCAGAGGCAGCTGTTATGGAACAGGTTGAAGTCACATTTATCAGCTACATCTGATAATTAACCTCTATTAACCACTTGAGGACCCACCCTTTACCCCCCCTTAAGGACCAGCGCTGTTTGTTTGGATCTGTGCTGGGTGGGCTCTGCAGCCCCCAGCACAGATCCGCGGCCACACAGAGCGATCAGATCGCCCCCCTTTTTTTCCCCCTATGGGGATGATGTGCAGGGGGGGTCTGATCGCTCCTACCTGCAGGCATGTTGCGGGGGGGGCACCTCAAAGCCCCCCTCCGCGGCGACATTCTCCCCCCTCCCTCTCCTACCTGCTCCCCCGGGAGATCTGGGCTGCACAGGACGCTATCCGTCCTGTGCAGCCAGTGACAGGACGTCCCCTGTCACATGGCGGCGATCCCCGGCCGCTGATTGGCCGGGGATCGCCGATCTGCCTTACGGCGCTGCTGCGCAGCAGCGCCGTACAAATGTAAACAAAGCGGATTATTTCTGCTTGTGTTTACATTTAGCCTGCGAGCCGCCATCGGCGGCCCGCAGGCTATTCACGGAGCCCCCCGCCGTGAATTGACAGGAAGCAGCCGCTCGCACGAGCGGCTGCTTCCTGATTAATCAGCCTGCAGCTGGCGACGCAGTACTGCGTCGCTGGTCCTGCAGCTGCCACTATGCCGACGCACGGTATAAGCGTGCGGTCGGCAAGTGGTTAATCTCCTGCTCACCCTTTATTGCTGCTACCCACACTCACAGACAGCTGTCCATGCTTTATGGGTGTGCAGTCTCAACCTCAGTAATTCCAGATATAATCCACCTCCACAATCTGATGACAGGATAGTAGGCATATATAAATATTGTTCGATTTGTCGAGATGTACATGTAGCATCGTTTTTGAGTTGCAGCAAGCCTCGATATAGAGGGGAGGGTGAGAGGAGGGGAGCACAATTGATAAAACTATAGAGTAAATATATCATATAGGATATCATATAGGAGACACGCACAGTGATACTTGAGAAGTGAAATTAAGTTTATTGGGTTTACAGAAAGTGTGCAATAATTGTTTAAACAAAATTAGGTAGATGCGTAAATTTGGGCACCACAAAAAAGAAATGAAATCTATATTTAGTAGATCCTCCTTTTGCAGAAATGACAGCCTTTAAACGCTTCCTGCAGGTTCCAATGAGAGTCTGGATTCTGGTTGAAGGTATTTTGGACCATTCCTCTTTACAAAACATCTCTAGTTCATTCAGGTTTGATGGCTTCCGAGCATGGACAGCTCTCTTTAACTCACACCACAGATTTTCAATTATATTCAGGTCTGGGGACTGAGATGGCCATTCCAGTATGTTGTACTTGTTCCTCTGGATGAATGCCTTAAAGAGACTCCGTAACAAAAATTGCATCCTGTTTTTTATCATCCTACAAGTTCCAAAAGCTATTCTAATGTGTTCTAGCTTACTGCAGCACTTTCTACTATCACAGTCTCTGTAATAAATCAATGTATCTTTCCCCTGTCAGACTTGTCAGCCTGTGTCTGGAAGGCTGCCAAGTTCTTCAGTGTTGTGGTTCTGCTATGAACTCCCCCTTCCAGGCCCCTCTATGCACACTGCCTGTGTATTATTTAGATTAGAGCAGCTTCTCTCTTATCTTTTACAAGCTGGATAAATCGTCCTCTGAGCTGGCTGGGCTTTCACATACTGAAGAATTACAGACAAGGGCAAAGCTGTTTGCAGGAAGAAACGAGCAGCCTGAAACTTCAGTGCATGAGAACAGGAGGAAAGAAACACACAAATGATCTCTTGAGATTCAAAAGGAAGGCTGTATACAGCCTGCTTGTGTATGGATGTATTTTCTATGTGTGGACATACTGTACATCAACCTACTTCCTGTTTTGGTGGCCATTTTGTTTGTTTATAAACAAACTTTTTAAAACTGTTTTTAACCACTTTTAATGCGGCGAGGAGCGGCGAAATTGTGTCAGAGGGTAATAGGAGATGTCCCCTAACGCACTGGTATGTTTACTTTTGTGCGATTTTAACAATACTGATTCTCTTTAATGGATTTTGTGCAGTGTTTAGGGTCGTTGTCTTGTTGAAAGATCCAGCCTTGGTGCAGATTCAGCTTTGTCACTGATTCCTGGACATTGGTTTCCAGAATCTGCTGATACTGAGTGGAATCTATGCGTCCCTCAACTTTGACAAGATTTCCAGTCTCTGCACTGGCCACACAGCCCCACAGCATGATGGAACCACCACCATATTTTACTGTAGGTAGCAGGTGTTGGAATGCTGTGTTTTTTCCTCCATGCATAATGCCTCTTGTCATGCCCAAATAACTCATCAGTCCACAGCACCTTATTCCAAAATGAAGCTGGCTTGCCCAAATGTGCTTTTGCATACCTCTAGCAGCTCTGGTTGTGCTGTGGGCTTCCTCTGCATCACTCTCACATACAGCATCTCCTTGTGTAAAGTGCGCTGAATGGTTGAACGATGCACAGTGACTCCATCTGCAGCAAGATGATGATGTAAGTCTTTGGTGGTGGTGTTTTGGGTTGACTCTGACTGTTCTCACCATTCGTAGCTTCTGTCTATCCGAGATTTTTCTTGGTCTGCCACTTCAAGTCTTAACTTGAACTGAGCCTGTGGTGTTCCATTTCCTCAATATGTTCCTAACTGTAGAAACAGACAGCTAAAATCTCTGAGACAGCTTTATGTATCCTTCCCCTAAACCATGATGGTAAACAATCTTTGTCTTCAGGTCATTTAAGAATTGTTTTGAGACCCCCATGTTGCTACTCTTCAGAGAAATTAAAAGAGGAGGGAAACTTACAATTGACCTCCTTAAATACTCTTTCTCATAATTGGATTAACCTGCGTACGTAGGTCAGGGGTCACTAAGCTTACCAAGCCAATTTGAGTTCCAATAATTAGTTCTAAAGGTTTTTGAATCAATAAAATTACAACAGTGCCCAAAATTTATGCACCTGCCTAATTTTATTTAAAGCTAATGTAACCATGGTTAAATAAAAAGTCAGATACTCACCTAAGGAGAGGGAAGGCTCAGTCCTAATGAGCCAGCCCTCTCCTCTCCCGGTGGCCTCGGTGCTGCGCTGGCTCCTCCGTTCTCATCCCATGCCGAGGGGACATCGGAAGTCTTTGGGAGCCAAGTTCTCCAGAAGACAGGCGGCGCACACGCGAGTGCATCATAGAGGGCGCGCGCCTACGCAGTGTTATCGCGGCCCGTCTTTGGGATCACTCGGGCTCCCGAAACATTTCCGAAGCCTCACTTCGGCCGGGAGACAGTGGTATTTGACCGAAACGGTTGAATACCGCTACGGGGGAGCCAGGACAGCAGCAGGCACCGAGAGAGGAGAGGGAGTGCTCTATGGGACCCAGAGCCTCCCTCTCCTTAGGTGAGTATCTGGCTTTTTTTTTAAAAAGACAGTTCCCATTAGCTTTAAACAATTATTGCGCACTTTCTGTAAATCCAATAAACGTAATTTCACTTCTCAAATATCACTGTGTGTGTCTCCTATATGTTATATTTAACTGACATTTTTTATCATAACAACCAATGATTTATACAGGAAAATCACGATGATTAACAAGGTTGCCCAAACTTTGGCATCCCACTGAATCGGATATACAGTGGGATGCCAAAGTTTGGGCAACCTTGTTATAAATGAAATCACATTAATCGGCTACATCTGGCTACATCTGGCACTCTTAATAAATGAAATCACATTTATCGGCTACATCCAGCACCCTGTTTTCCAGGCGACTTTTTTACATGTATGCCAGAACATGTACTGGTTGCAACAATGTATTCAGGGGACCATCTGTTTATCATTAGCATCCCTGAAGTCTTTGCAGCTGTAAGAACTCCAGGATTGGTCTTGCTGTGCTGATAATAAGTATACACTGCCAGGGGATAGGGTGAATCCACATCTCCAAGTTCAAGTGCTGCATGCAATGTATGTTAATTCTGACACATTTATGAACTTCCCTCTGATGACTGATGTTTGCCTGGAAGTCTCTCTGCATTCCAGCAGCACAAGGCTCCCATAACAAAGATGCACTGTGCTACTGCATGAATGTAGTGTCATAAGAGCACAAGGGATTAATGCCACACATTGCCTTGTTTATGAGGCTTCGGGCCACTTCACACCTTCATAGCAGCAGCACTAGGCTGTTAGAATGAAAAGTGGCTCCTAGAAGCACATGAACTGTGAGGAGACAGTTCTCACAGTATTTACTGCACAATTTTTCCCCTCACTGCCTGCCCACTCTCTACAGTAAAATATTACAGGATATTTACAAATAATAATACTAGAAGATGTGGTTCTGTTATTTCAAGCAACATGTTCATGGCAAATATAGGCACTATGAAATGTATTAAATAGGGGTAGCCTTTCCATTTAAAGTAATTTTAAGGCCATAATAACAATAAAGAAAACAGTGTACTTTTAGAGTTGGGCCGAACGGTTCGCCTGCGAACGGTTCCATGCGAACTTCCGTGGTTCGCGTTCGCGTCCCGCAGGCGAAACTTTGCGGAAGTTCGGTTCGCCCCATAATGCACCATGGAGGGTCAACTTTGACCCTCTACATCACAGTCAGCAGGCACAGTGTAGCCAATTAGGCTACACTAGCCCCTGGAGCCACTCCCCCCTACTAAAAGGCAGGCAGCGGCGACCATTACGGTCACTCGTGTGCCTGCATTAGTGAGAGTAGGGCGAGCTGCTGCACACTCTCTCTCTTAGGGAAAGATTAGTTAGGCTTAGCTTGTCCCTGGCTGCATACCTGTTCTGTGAACCCACCACTGCATACCTGTTCTGTGAACCCACCACTGCATACCTGTTCTGTAAACCCACCACTGCATACCTGTACTGTGAACCCACCACTGCATACCTGTTCAGTGAACCCACCACTGCATACCTGTTCTGTGAACCCACCACTGCATACCTGTTCTGTGAACCCACCACTGCATACCTGTTCAGTGAACCCGCCACTGCATACCTGTTCTGTGAACCCACCACTGCATACCTGTTCTGTGAACCCACCACTGCATACCTGTTCTGTAAACCCACCACTGCATACCTGTACTGTGAACCCACCACTGCATACCTGTTCAGTGAACCCACCACTGCATACCTGTTCTGTGAACCCACCACTGCATACCTGTTCAGTGAACCCACCACTGCATACCTGTTCTGTGAACCCACCACTGCATACCTGTTCTGTGAACCCACCACTGCATACCTGTTCTGTGAACCCACCACTGCATACCTGTACTGTGAACCCACCACTGCATACCTGTACTGTGAACCCACCACTGCATACCTGTTCTGTGAACCCACCACTACAAACCTGTACTGTGAACCCACCACTGCATACCTGTTCTGTGAACCCACCACTGCATACCTGTACTGTGAACCCACCACTGCATACCTGTTCAGTGAACCTGCCACTGCATACCTGTACTGTTCAGTGAACCCGCCACTGTATACCTGTTCTGTTCAGTGAACCCGCCACTGCATACCTGTTCTGTTCAGTGAACCCGCCACTGTATACCTGTTCTGTTCAGTGAACCCGCCACTGCATACCTGTTCTGTTCAGTGAACCCGCCACTGCATACCTGTTCTGTTCAGTGAACCCGCCACTGCATACCTGTTCTGTTCAGTGAACCCGCCACTGCATACCTGTTCTGTTCAGTGAACAGTTTGGTGTGTCAGTGTGAGGCAGTACCTTAATTACACTTCATGATTGATGTATACACATGCAAGATGTTTTAAAGCACTTTAGGCCTGTCATTTAGCATTCAATATGATTTCTGCCCTTAAAACGCTGCTTTGCGTCAAATCCAGATTTTTCCCGGGGACTTTTGGCGTGTATCCCACTCCGCCATGCCCCCCTCCAGGTGTTAGACCCCTTGAAACATCTTTTCCGTAACTTTTGTGGCCAGCATACATTTTTTTTTTCAAAGTTCGCATCCCCATTGAAGTCTATTGCGGTTCGCGAACTTTAACGCGAACCGAACCTTCCTCGGAAGTTCGCGAACCCGGTTCGCGAACCTAAAATCGGAGGTTCGGCCCAACTCTATGTACATTAGATTGCATAGTGTAGACTTTAAAAGGTTGCTGATCTCTTTCATTAAGGGACTGTTAGAGTATAGCCATTAAAACATACAAGTAAATACTTTATTAGAGTAGCTGCTGTAATATGGATAGGATATATACTATGTATACAATACTATACACATGACCCCCTGATCAAGACCGACCGAAGGTATCCGAGGAATACTGTAGTAATCACATACAAGACAAAAGAAAACACTGTAAAGGTGCCTATACACTGGCAGATGGTCAGCAGATTCAGCAAGATGGATGCGTCTCTGGTCAAATCTGCTCAGAGGCATATATTGCTGCCCGTGTATTGCAAACAGATTTCCAGTAATATTAGAAATCTGTCCAGCCACTTCCCCCTGTAGGTATCCCTAGGTCTCCCTCATGTACTATGTATGTACTCCCCAGGGCTGTGGTGAGTGTCAAAGGCTCACTTGTTCACTGGTGCACCTCCTCCTGTTTCTGCCCCGTGCGCGGATCTAGGGGGGGTCGGGGTAGGTCAAGTGCCCCCGGGCGCCGGGTCCCTAAGGGCGCCCAGCTGAGCTGATTTTTTTTTTTTTTCCTCTGTGGAGGGGAGCAGCGCAGAGAAGAGGGAGAGCTATGCGGACGGTGGAGAAGGGGGCCATCTTCCCCCCTTCTCTCACCTTAGGGCTCTCCCTCCCTCCATCGCTGTCCCCTCCGTTATTGTCCGGGTGCTGGCGCAGCGGGCGGGACTCACCTCCGTCTCGCTCCAGCGCCGGCCGGAAGTTCGGATCCCGCAGCTGCTGCTCTGGTCTGGACTAGACCAGAGTAGCGGCAGATCCATCCACGCTGCGACGAGACGGAGGTAAGTTCCGCCCGCCGCTGCCAGCACCCGGACATTAATGGAGGGGACAGCGAGGGAGAGAGAGCAGCTCTCCCTCTTCTCTGCGCTGCTCCCCTCCTCCTGGGGAGGCAGGGAGGGGGACACCTGGCTACCTACTCTGGGCATATATACCCCTGGCTACATCTACTGGGCATATATACCCCCTGGCTACATCTACTGGGCATATATACCCCTGGCTACATCTACTGGGCATATATACCCCTGGCTACATCTACTGGGCATATATACCCCTGGCTACATCTACTGGGCACATATACCCCTGGCTACATCTACTGGGCATATATACCCCTGGCTACATCTACTGGGCATATATACCCCTGGCTACATCTACTGGGCATATATACCCCTGGCTACATCTACTGGGCATATATACCCCTGGCTACATATACTGGGCACATATACCCCTGGCTACATATACTGGGCATATATACCCCTGGCTACATATACTGGGCATATATACCCCTGGCTACATCTACTGGGCATATATACCCCTGGCTACATCTACTGGGCATATATACCCCTGGCTACATATACTGGGCATATATACCCCTGGCTACATCTACTGGGCATATATACCCCTGGCTACATCTACTGGGCATATATACCCCCTGGCTACATCTACTGGGCATATATACCCCTGGCTACATCTACTGGGCATATATACCCCTGGCTACATCTACTGGGCATATATACCCCTGGCTACATCTACTGGGCATATATACCCCTGGCTACATCTACTGGGCATATATACCCCTGGCTACATCTACTGGGCATATATACCCCCTGGCTACATCTACTGGGCATATATACCCCCTGGCTACATCTACTGGGCATATATACCCCTGGCTACATCTACTGGGCATATATACCCCTGGCTACATCTACTGGGCATATATACCCCTGGCTACATCTACTGGGCATATATACCCCCTGGCTACATCTACTGGGCATATATACCCCCTGGCTACATCTACTGGGCATATATACCCCTGGCTACATCTACTGGGCATATATACCCCCTGGCTACATCTACTGGGCATATATACCCCTGGCTACATCTACTGGGCATATATACCCCTGGCTACATCTACTGGGCATATATACCCCTGGCTACATCTACTGGGCATATATACCCCTGGCTACATCTACTGGGCATATATACCCCTGGCTACATCTACTGGGCATATATACCCCTGGCTACATCTACTGGGCATATATACCCCTGGCTACATCTACTGGGCATATATACCCCCTGGCTACATCTACTGGGCATATATACCCCTGGCTACATCTACTGGGCATATATACCCCTGGCTACATCTACTGGGCATATATACCCCTGGCTACATCTACTGGGCATATATACCCCCTGGCTACATCTACTGGGCATATATACCCCCTGGCTACATATACTGGGCATATATACCCCTGGCTACATATACTGGGCATATATACCCCTGGCTACATATACTGGGCATATATACCCCCTGGCTACATCTACTGGGCATATATACCCCTGGCTACATCTACTGGGCATATATACCCCCTGGCTACATATACTGGGCATATATACCCCCTGGCTACATATACTGGGCATATATACCCCCTGGCTACATGGACTGGGCATATATACCCCCTGGCTACATATACTGGGCATATATACCCCTGGCTACATATACTGGGCATATATATACCCCCTGGCTACATGGACTGGGCATATATACCCCCTGGCTACATGGACTGGGCATATATACCCCCTGGCTACATATACTGGGCATATATACCCCTGGCTACCTACTCTGGGCATATATACCCCTGGCTACATATACTGGGCATATATACCCCTGGCTACATATACTGGGCATATATACCCCCTGGCTACATGGACTGGGCATATATACCCCCTGGCTACATATACTGGGCATATATACCCCTGGCTACATATACTGGGCATATATACCCCCTGGCTACATATACTGGGCATATATACCCCCTGGCTACATATACTGGGCATATATACCCCCTGGCTACATATACTGGGCATATATACCCCTGGCTACATATACTGGGCATATATACCCCCTGGCTACATGGACTGGGCATATATACCCCCTGGCTACATATACTGGGCATATATACCCCTGGCTACCTACTCTGGGCATATATACCCCTGGCTACATATACTGGGCATATATACCCCCTGGCTACATATACTGGGCATATATACCCCCTGGCTACATATACTGGGCATATATACCCCCTGGCTACATATACTGGGCATATATACCCCCTGGCTACATGGACTGGGCATATATACCCCTGGCTACATATACTGGGCACATATACGCCTACCTATATATACTGGGCACATATTATTCTCCTGGCTACATATACTGGGCATATATACCCCTGGCTACATATACTGGGCACATATACCTCTGGCTACATATACTGGGCACACATATCCCTGCCTACATATACTGGGCACATATACCCCTGGCTACCTGTTCTGTGGACATCTCTACCCCTGGCTACCTGTTCTGGGGACATCTATATCGCTGGCCACCTATTCTGGGGACATCTATACCGCTGGCCACCTATTCTGGGGACATCTATACTGCTGGCCACCTATTCTGGGGACAACTATAGACCTGGGGCTACCTATTTTTGGGGAACCACGTCAGATTGAGTGTATTTTGGAGAACTGCTGCCAGGTGAGAGGTGTCTACCATATTAAGGGGGCATTCTACCTATTTATGTGAAATGCTGTCTATTTATGTGACTCATGACTGCTGAATTTGTCTTGTTGGGGGCCTCATGGTTACTGAATTTGTCTTGTTGGGGGCCTCATGATTTGTTGGGGGCCTCAAGATCGCTGAATTTGTCTTGTTGGGGGCCTCATGATTGCTGAATTTGTCTTGTTGGGGGCCTCATGATTGCTAAATTTGTCTTGTTGGGGGCCTCATGATTGCTGAGTTGGTTATGTTGGGGGTCTCATGATTGCTGAATTTGTCTTGATGGGGGGGGGCTTATGATTGCTGAATTTGTCTTGGAACATGCTGGAAGGTACATACTGAGGGAGGGTGGGTGAGCGTGAGCCTGCTAACCTTCATATACATTTGGCTCCACCCATAACCACGCCCACATTTATTATGTGACCACGCCCCTTTTTGACTTTGGGGGGCGCATTAATAGTCTTTGTCCCCGGGCGCTGAAAACCCTAGCTACGCCTCTGCTGCCCCTTTCTCATCTTTCTCCATGGCTGCTGGGAGGGGGCTGTACCATGTGACCTTGCCGCATGTAATGCAGCACCATGGGGTGCAGGCACCCCCGGCAGCCATGGAGAAAGATGCAGGGCACAGGAGGAAGCAAGGTAGCAAAAAGGTGAGCCTGCAACACTCACCATGGGCCTAGGGGTATATATTTTACATAGGGAGAGACTGGCCAAAAATCGATCAAATTGGCATTCAAGTGGCCAGGTTGTAGAATCTAATTTTGCCAGATTCTGCTAGATATCAACCACAAAGTATGTAAAGTATGGGCACCCTTCTACACTCTGTGATTTCAAAACAAAAGGATGGCTCCACTGTCTACCATATAGAACAACGTGATGAAACAAAATCTGGAAAAAAAATGCCACTAAGGGCTCTTTCACATTAGGGCAGATTTTCTGCGTTTCAACGCAAAGGGTAAAGTTTGCGTTACCCAAGGTGAAATGAAAGTCCATAGACTTTCATTTTAGCTTTCACATATAACGCAGCCTTTTTGTGCGTTGCGTTACACTGCACCCAGGCGCAGTTTTTCGGCCGACGCTAGCTTTATGCGTTACAATGTTAGTTAATGTAAAACGCACACTATGCGCGTTTTTAATCCGTTAACGCAGGCAATCAGTCCCAGAATGCAACAGAGGAACAATGTAGAAAGTTGAAAACTAAAAGAAAAAAAAATTTCCTGCGTTTTTCTATGTGCTGTAACGCATTGAAAACGGATTAAAAACGCACACTCACTGCAGTGCAACGCATATCAAAACGCATTAAAATGCATACAACAAAACGTATGCTTTGAGCGTTCTCCAACGCAAGCTCTGATGTGAAAGAGCCCTAATAACTTCAAGAGACATCATGGACCAGGAATTGATGCTTCAAATTATAGAAGGAAACAATCTATGCTGTCAATTCATTAGCAACAAAACATGGAGGCAATCCCACTTCAAACTGATCCACAGAGCAAAATTCCCATTTGACATCAAATACAAAACACCACCGTCCAATTATACACTATTCTGCCCTAAATGTAAAGTCGCTCAAGTTATTCTCTTCCATTGCATGTATGACTGTAATGTTATCAAGACTTACTGCGTTAATGTCCAGGAATTTCTCAAACAGTTGTGCAAGAGGGATATAAAAATCTCCTCACAGTTATTTCTCTTCAACTTTGAAGAGCAGGCTGGCCAGCAAGACACTGAGAGTATTCAACCTTGTCACAAGATGTCACCACTGGGTCAACCCTTGCTTGTCCGAGAACCTGATTCATTGCCGACTTCTGCCTGTTTACTTGACTTCTCTGCTTGTGTTGCCTGCAGGTTCTTCGGTGTGCCAAGTCATTACAGTACCGGACTTGGACCGTGGGAGCGCCACATCGCCAACTTGGTCACATGCTCTGGCGTCACGCCATCGGTGTCGCGAGCACTCCTGTCCCTTGTCTACTGGAAATCCCTGTTCCAACCTCAGGGTAAACAGTCGACAAGCCACAAGGGTTGCTGCTCTCAGATTACTGGTATCCTATACCCAAGGTACGTAACACAGTGGGGTTGATATACAATGAAGAAAATAGGAGCAAAACTGCAGTATCTGCCCAGTGCAACCTCTGATGTTTTAGCTGTAAGAAGAATCCAAAATGGCTGGTCTGGGCAGTTTGCTTAAAGAGCAACTCCAGCCTAAACAAACATACTGTCATTAAGTTCCATTACTTATGTTAATTAAAATAGATAGGTAATATAATCTCTTACCCACACTGTTCTAAAAGAACAGGCAAATGTTTGATTTCATGATGGCAGCCATCTTTTTGGTTGAAAGGAGGTGACAGGGAGCATGAGACACAGTTCCAACTGTCCTGTGTCCTGAGCACCTCTCCGAGTTGCTAGGCAACGTGAATAACAACATAAAAAATCCCATCATGCTCTGCACAGCATCAGGGAAAAAAAGCCCGGGCTTTTTTTCTTTGATGGGTGGAGCTTAGCTAAAAATGCAGCTAAAAATGATGCTTTGATAAGAAAAACAAAGTTCTGATGCTGTGAAACTGTTACAGAAACACCAAGACTTTTCAGTTCTGCTGAGTAGATTTTAAGTCCGGAGGTTCACTTTAACTTTCAGTCAACTTTTCTTTCCATCTGACTTTGTTAATTAGTCCCAAAACACTTTGGCCCTAATGCACTAAGATTTTCCCTCAAGTAATCTCTCCTCATCATTTTACTCTTCTTATTTAGCTAATCTACCTAGAACACCTAAACATTAAAATAGCACAAAAATAAAGTGAAAAAAAATGAATACCAGTCTTTAATTCATTGGTGCAACTTATGATTATGAACAATTTGACCAGGTAAACCATCAACGCCCTCCAGATTTGGTTTATCTGGTCTACCACTTTGCACCAGTAGATATGGGACTAGATTTCAATTAAACTTTTCCAAAATGCACTACATTAGGTCTTAACCTTTAGGGCCCGCTTCCACTTGTGAGGTGCGGAATTGTCGCTGTTTCCCCGCTGACGAAATCGCATGCGGGTGCAATTCCGCATGCGTATTTTACCGTGATTTCGCATGCGATTTTGCATAGGTTAGTATTTACGCGATTTTAACCATGTCACTGCCTGTGTGATTTAACATTCGTTTCTGTGCGAAATTGCATGCGAAATCGCTGTAAAATACGCATGCCAAAACCGCATTTCCTATTAAATACATTATCGGTGATTCGTATAGAGGTGTGCGGCGTGCGAATTCTGAGGGCTCTTCTGTGCAGATTTCTCCCACACAGAAAAACGCTCAGGATTACTGACAAGTGGAAACAGGGTCATCCACTTGTATTGGCTATGCGATTCGCGATAGTGGAAACGGGCCCTAACAGTTTTCTTAGATCAGGATTGGCAATCATCAGTTCATATTTACAACTAATATTATGCTGACCATACATCTATCAATTTTGCAGCCCAAACGACCATCCAATTCGATAACTTTATTGATCCGGATGAAAATCGGTGCATCAACAAGCTTGCCCTATTGACCGATTTCAGGTCAGAATCAGTCAAATGTATCAATCGAGCATGCTAGAAAATCTCGGTCCGGCATGGTTGATCGGGTGCAATATTGTGATGACCGCCAAACGAGATGGACTCCCAGCCGATGTCTGCCTAAATATAAGTGTCCCCCCCTATGCTTGGTAACTGCGCATTGGAAATCTTCCCTATTCCAGCTGTGGTTACTCCTGTTCATGTCCGTTGCTGTATATGACAGTGGCATTCAGGGAGACAGTGAAGGAGACTGGGAGTTGCCACAGCTGGAGCAGGTGAGATTTGGAGGGACAGTGGCTAGGCGGTGGAGGTGGCGTCATAAGACCGATTCCCAACAGATTTCATGCTGACTCTGATCGGGAATCAGTCTGTGGTGTATGATCAGCCAACAGATCTCTCTTCTATCAAATTCAATCATAGATAGATCTGTCTCTTAGTCAATATGCTTATACATCACTAGATGTATGGACACCTTTACCCTAGTAACTGTATATGCAGTGCAAATGGAGTAGATACACAATTATATTTTCTAATTTGACAAATACTTCTATTATCATAACTAACCACTGCTATTAGCAGTAAATTTATAACAGAATTAACAAATCTTTACAAACTGTGTTTAATGTCTAGCCTACCATTTTGACACAAGCACATTTATTGGATTTTCAGAAGTAATCTGAAAATTATACCTTAACGTATGGATTTATGATTCCTGTGGAATTTGACAGACGTTCACAACAAGCTTTGGAGTTCATTAGCTTATCATGTTATTGATAATGTAATAACAATGAGAAAAATATTGTTTACATTTAAACAGTTATATAGGAAAATATTGACGTTTTTATATGTTTGCACTCACAATATTTTTTAATTCTATAAGTAATTTAGTTTGTATATTTCCCCTCAGTTACTCTAAGTGGACCTAACCTGGGCAATCATAACAAGGATACATATAATTGTATTTCATTGTTTGTTTGTTTGTTTACTCCTACTTAGTGAATAGTATCGGTAATCAGTACTGAGACAGGTCCCTGACAATCTGTGATGCATGCACAGGTACAAATATGGCCAGAAGCAACTCAAGGAATAAGAACATACATTTCTTATTTCTTCATGGTATGTGAAAATGGCAGCAGGGAAGAAGATTTATCAACCAGGGGGCACTGCAAAGTTAAATACATCACAGTGTTCATGTGATGGTTCTCATTTATCCAGGTCAGGGTACAACCTCATTACCAAAAGACAAGGCATACTGTCTAAAATGTAAGCTAAAAATAGAATGAGATGACTTGTAAATCCTATATTTCAATGAATAATGTGCAAAAGGTAACATGAAAAGTTAAAATGGAGAATTTGTATTGCTTTAATAAAAATATGTTACATTTATTTGAATTTGATGCCATCAATGCAATTGAAAAGGGAAACACAGGACAGTGCCACAAAACACTGGAGAAGGCAAAAGGTCAGAAAAAATCATACATTTTAATATTGGAACAGCACTCAGGTATCACTGTGGCACAACACCTCCTTTAGTTAGTGTTTTTTCCAATACAATCCCACCTTCAGTTAGGAACCCACCAGATTTGGTGACCACAACAAGCCTCACTGCACATATGGGGTGAATGGCCACCTCCTGCCTCTCTGACTAGCTGTTGCCTCCGATGCAATCACTTGCCGATGCCCTGGAGGCAACAGCTAGCCAGAGAGGCAGGGGCTGGCCGTACACCCCATTTACCTGGAACTTAACTAGCAGTCTCAACCAACCAGCACAAATTGCTTGCAGTACTCACAGTGTTAGGCCAACTTCTTAGGATGTTTATGGGCTCTGCTATGTTTAAAGCAAATCTGTAGCGTAATTTAAAAAATAAAACAGATACTTACCCATGGGGTGAAGGTTCTGGGTCCTATAAATCCTCTCTGTTATCCTCAAATTGCCCTTGTTCCCCCCGCAGGCTCCTCCATTTGAATCTCCCGCAGCAGGAGACTTCTGAACCCTTTGGAAGCACTTGGGCTCCTGAAGACTGGTAGCTCTATACTGCGCATGCGCGAGTGCTCGAGAGAGGGTGATTGCACATGTGCAGTATGCAGCAGCCTGTCTTCAAAAGCCTGAGAGCTTCTGAAGATTGCAGATGCCAGCCCAACCCAAAAGAGAGCAGTCATGGACTGCCAATGTGGGAGCCTGAGGGAGAATATGGGGAGAAGAGAGCAGTAAAGGCTCTATAGGACCCAGAACCTTCCCTCTCCTTGGGCGAGTATCTTTTTTTATTTTTAAAATTGCTTCAGACTCCATTTAAACACTGGGTTCCATGGCTCCACAAGGTTAATATACTTTAACTTACTGTAGTATAACATTTAATACAGAGTTCATGGTATGTATATAGAGTGGGGTATAGTACTGTATTAGCTAAGTCTATTTGTAACATTGAGTCTCAAGCACCTAGAAAGCACACTTATCCAGCATTAGCCAATCCCTGTTGGTGCCATATAACCAAGACTCATTGGAGAATAGTATGAAAGACTCATTGGAGACATGTATGAAAAACATCTTGGGACACTACTACCATGCCAGCTTTTTTGTTTCTTACTTTGCCAGATTTTAGCAGAAAAGTCCTTCAGTGAATTATCTGTATCTTTACAGGTGTCTGAAATATCCCCTTCAGACATGTAAAAGTTCCAGCTACCAGAATTTGAAACAAGTAATCTCCCATGGCACAGGTTATATATAATATGATGAGGCATAATGCCATCAATAGTCCCATGATGACCTTGCTTTGAAAAGCCTTCATATAAATACATATTTGTTATCTTTAGTGTGGGTTTTTTCCCCCTGAATTTTACATCAATTTTATTATGGCTAAATTAGTACTGCAGGGATGAATTAAGCCCATGGTAAAAAAATTTTTAAAACATAGCATATTTCCTGATGAGATGCCTATGTGCTCTCTGTGGCTTTTTTGTAATACATCTTGGTAGACTTGCAGACCGTCAGTCATAAAGCAGTAAACAGAAGTCATCATGAGTCATAAATTTGCTGCTCTAATCTGCTTTTGTGGTGACAAATGAATAGCAGAAATCAATTCATCTTTGACATTGTGTTCTTTATTGAAGGCTTTTTCATTTAAAATATCACTGGAAAGGGAAAACAGTGTTGCTGTAAAATAAAAAAGTAAAAAAAAAGTTAGATAAATTGGTTCTAATACAATATAAAGGAAAAATAATATCCCATGTTTTAAATCAAATTTGGCAAATACTTAAATGTAAAAGAAAAAAATATGCAGTATTTCATGGTAGCCCCAGAGCTTGGTATACTCAGGCTGAGCAGATTTGTGTCTTAACACTTTCACTTCCTGGACTTACTTTTCTGTTCATACCTCTTTCACACATGGCAGATTTTCTGTGCGAGTTCCATTTTTGTAAATTCATGCTTGCCTGGGATCAAGCCCAGCATTTATAGAAATTGTGCAAAAAGCTGGTACCATCATTTCAAAAACTCTTCTATTTCTTTGAGTGGAGGCGCCGCTCAATCCACTTTTAGCCTTGCAATCATCGCTCGCAGAAAACGCCACATTCAGCATCCGATGCTGATACAAGCTGGTACCAGGGTTCAGCTATCCTACAGCTACCCCTCATATCGGTTTTATCAGATACTCCATCAGCTACCATGGCTCAGCTTTATATAGCTGAGCACTGGAATAGGGCAATAGCATTAGAGCATACTAGGGCGAGACAGGAAAAAAGGGCCCACCATTATTATTATTATTTATTATTATTATTTATTTATAAAGCACCAACATATTCCGTGGCGCTGTACAATGTAAGAAAAACAAACAAGGGATACATAATGATACAGACAATGATATACATCAAATATGAACACTGATACAAAATACAGCACTGCTGATTACAATTTGATTTAACATGATGACTAAAATGTATAAATGTCTAACAGAGTGCAAGCAATTAAATGAATAACATTCCATGACACAAAAGGGTGAGAGTCCTGCCCTTGCGAGCTTACACTCTAAAGGAATGGGGTGGAAACAAGAGGTGGGGAAGTATACAGTATATGTACAGGCAGTGCGTAATTAGGTTATTTAGTGGGTGCATGGCCTAAGCTAGAGAATATGCTTGTCGGAAAAGGTGGGTTTTGAGGGAGCGTTTAAAGATTTCAAAGGTGGGAGAGTGGCGGATGTGTTGTGGAAGGGCATTCCAGAGGAGGGGTGAGGCACGTGAGAAGTCTTGTACACGTGAATGTGAGGAGGTAATTTTAGAAGAGGATAAAAGAAGCTCGTGTGCAGATCTGAGATTGCGGTTGGGTTGGTATCTGGAGACTAGTGAGGAAATGTACAGGGGAGAGAGATTGTGGAGAGCTTTGTAGGTTAGGGTTAAGAGTTTGAACTGAATCCTCTTGTTAATTGGTAGCCAGTGAAGAGCTTGACAGAGAGGAGCAACAGAGGAAGAGCGAGAGAAGAGATGAATAAGTCGAGCAGGAGAGTTCAGTGCAGAATTGAGCGGTGCTAGTCTTAGTTGGAACACCAAAGACTGTAATGTGAATTAAAGCTATAGCGGCACTCAGAGGGTAATTTAGGCACTGGCAAAAAAACAGCCCAAATTACAAAAAAAAAAACAAAAAAAAAAAACAGTGCAACTTGTATCTTACTCCTGAGTCCATGGTGGGTATAGTAATCTAGGCCACTGGGACATTTGCAATAGCGGCGTGAGCCTTTTTTTTAGCTAACTAATGCTTTCCCCATCTGTAGCACAGCTCTCTCCCTAAACTGCTTAAAGAGGAACTCCAGTGAAAATAATGTAGTAAAAAAAGTGCTTCATTTTTACAATAATTATGTATAAATTATTTAGTCAGTGTTTGCTCATTGTAAAATCTTTCCTCTCCCCAATTTACATTCTGACATTTATTACATGGTGACATTTTTACTGTGGGCAGGTTATGTAGCTGCTCCTAGCTGTTTTGGCTGTTAGAGACAGCTGTAAACAGCTAATTCCTGTCTGTGAACATTGTTACATTGTGGCAGTTTGCCCAGAGTACCGCGGTACTCAGGGCTTCTTGTGGGAGGGGTTTCAGCACAAAATCCGTCATACAGCACCCCCTGATGGTCTGTTTGTGAAAAGCATCATATTTCTCATGTAAAAGAGGGTATCAGCTACTGATTGGGATAAAGTTCAATTCTAGTTTGGAGTTTCTCTTCAACACAGCACACTGTCAGAGCGTAAAAATGGCTGCTGTGCTGGCTTTCTAATAGGTGGTCCAGGTGGGAGGAATAGCTGATTGGCTACCATGTGTGTATGTATTATCCCCTGATGAAGGCAACAGTTGAAATCCGGATTGGGAATTGTATTAACCTTCATGTGCTATTAAACTAGAAGCTTTCCAGTAAGTGTGCATGTGTATTACGCAGTCTTTCAACTAGGGGCACAGTCTGCACTCTGCACTATTGGTTCTTGTACTCTCTCACCCCCGCATTCAGGAAGCTTTAGCTGACGGCCCTTGGAACGCAGCGTGGAGCGCAGAGGTACTGCCGTCATATGCAGTTGCCGTGTTTGGAACTAACAGGCAACAGCGAACTTTCTTCACGTGCGTGGTCTTTTCCGCGCTGATCCAGACATATCCAGGCTCCTCACTGAGTATTCCTGCTGGCTGTGAGTAAACTGTTCATTACTTACCATATGGATATCACGGCAGTATATATTGTGACTATTATTCAGTTGTGAGCATGCAGGATCTTTAGTTTTATTTAGGTCTAGCTGGTGGCCCGGCATTGCCCGGGTATGTATTTGGCTGGTGTTGGCTCCACCCACTTTTCCTAACCCTAACACACAATTACTCAATTACTTAATGACCAAGTTTGTGAGCTTTTCGATCTTTGGCATCAATAATTTGCATTGAAATAAAATAAATCTGATTGGATGTGGCCCCACCCCTTTTCTGAATTTGAACCCCAATCACCCAATGGCCAACTGTACCAGGTACAGGTGATTGACAATGCAAGAGGCTTGTGCCATTAACAGTGCAAGAATGGCAGCAATTAAATATTCTCCTTAAAATCAATAGGTGGATTTTTATTGGCTTTTGTAGGCTCCACCCACTTTTCTGAATATTAATTCCAGTCACCCAGTGACCAATTGTGCAAAGTTTGAGAACCCTACCATTAACAGTGTAAGAATGGCTGCAGTTTACATTTTCCCAGTGAAATTTGTCTTTGTCTCCGCCCACTGATAACCCGGTATTGCCCGATTATGTATTTGGCTGGTGTTGGCTGCGCCCACTTTTCCTAACCCTAACACACAATTACTCAATTACTCAATGACCAAGTTTCTGAGCTTTGCGGTGTTTGGCATCAATAATTTGCACTTGAATGAAAGAAATCTGATTGGCTGTTTGTGGCTCCACCCCCTTTCTGAAATTGAACCCCAGTCACCCAATGATCAACTGTACCAGGTTTGAGGCCTCTGTCATTAACAGTGCAAGAATGGCAGCAATGTAAATATTCCCCTTGAAAATCAATAGGTTAATTTTGATTGGCTTTTATAGACTCCACCCACCTTTCTGAATATTAATTCCAGTCACCCAACGACCAACTGTGCAAAGTTTGAGAACCCTACCATTAACAGTGTAAGAATGGCTGCAGTTTACATTTTTCAGTGAAATGTGTATTTGTCTCCGCCCCCTTTTTGGTTATGGGAATAAAAAGTATCCTATACTTTATTCTAGGTAATTTACTATGTGTGTGCCAAATTTCATTCAAATCTGTTCAGCCATTTTTGCGTGATCGAGTAACAAACATCCAAACATCCAAATATCCAAACATCTGAACTTTTCCATTTATTATATTAGTAGGATTAGGCATTTAGAAATAGGAGATCAATGGGAGACGGCACACTTAACCCTGATAAAACTATATCAGAAAGCTGCTAGTAGAATATCTATATCAAAACATTACCATATTCTCACTATGTAAATGTACACATAGTATGGAACACTGTTGCTTTCTAAACGTCATATAAATAAATTGTGCTCAATTTCTACTTTTCTTTTGGTACACACTTCTTAAAGGAAACCCAGAGTTACAGATTGCCCAGCAAACTCATGGTGAACCAGAACTCCTAGGAGTGTGTAAGGGGCTAAAAAGAACCAAAAAGCCCTGTTAGTAACGATGCTATGTAAAGTAGAATTTAGCCTTCTTAAAACAGAAGTTATTTGCAATTATTCAGGTTGGAGTGAGCATATGAGGTGTCCCAAAGTGCATCACTGCTGAGTATGCAAATCATTCCTGTGTTGTCCCTGAAAGCTAAACACATCTTCAGAACTGCTAGAATGCAATGATGTGTCAGCTTATTATTTGTACAGAGTCATGCTAATCCAATTTTAATCCATGCAGACTGTTTTGCACTGGTTGATTCTCATCAGTGCATGCCATGCTCTTTTTAGCCCCTTAGACACTCCTAGGAGTTTTGGTTCACCATGATGTTGCTGGGAAATCTGTAACTCTGGGTGTTTCAAGTCCCACCCCATAGAGCCATATTAATCCATGCCATATTCAGCAGGGAAGCATTGTAGGACACCTCATATGCTCACTCCAACCTGAAGAATGACAAATACTTTCTGTTTTAACACATTCTGCTTTACTTAAAGGAAACTTGTAGGGAAAGAGACAAGGGGGCTACCAAGTTTCAGGCTTCCTTCCAGGTGCTCCTTTTTCCTCCCATAACCCAGATATGTATTGCTAAATCTAATGGATTTATCCAGGTTGCCTACAGTACATGTTGGAGACATTGGGCTTGATTCACTAAGACAAATAGCATGCCTTATCAAAGTTAGCACGCCTTATCAGAGTAGCATAGTGAGCGCTACAAAACAACAGGGGCTCAGGGCAGAATGAGTGGCGCTCTCGTCATTGGCAATTAGCAGGCATAAGTTTGCTATGTTACTCTTATAAGGCGTGTTAACTTAGATAAGGAGTGCTAACTTTGATAAGGCATGCTATTTGTCTTAAGGTGGCCATAGACTGGTCGATTTGCCATCAGATCAACCAACAGATAGAGCCCTCTCTGATCGAATCTGATCAGAGAGGGATCGTATGGCTGCCTTTACTGCAAACAGATTGTGAATCGGTTTCAACATGCAATCGATTCACCATCTGTGAAGCTGCTGCCCCCCCCGCATACATTACCTGATCCGGCCAGCGCGAGTCCCCCGGTCTCCGCTGTCTTCTCCGTGCTTGGCTCCAGCTTCACTGAACTTCCTGCCGGGGGAAGTCTAAACAGTAAAGGGCACTCTACTATTTAAACTTCCTGCCGGAATAGGAAGTGAAGCCAGCCGGAACCAGGAGCCCAGCGGAGAAGAAGACAGCGGAGACCAGGGGACTCGCGCCGGCAGAGCAGGTAATGTATTGCCGCTAGTGTCGGCTGTCAGGCATTCGAACGCCGCTATCGACGCACTCCCGACCTGCCGGCAATCGAGCAAAATATTCAGCTCGCTGGAAATCGACGGGAATGATTGATTTTGGATGAAAATCGATCGTTCTGTCAGCGTTTGCGCAAGAATTTCACAGCAGATTTGATCACAGTGATTGAATCTGCTGTATATCGGCGGGAAAATCGTAAGGTGTATGGGCCCCTTTAGTGAATCAAGCCAATTAGAATGTGAGCCTCTTTTAGTGACAGTAAATGGTATAGGATTCATTTAAGATTATTCCCAATGCTTAAGGGTAAAATTAGTCTTTTATGGCAAGGCATGAGAATACATTCAGGCACTGAACACAGCGCTATCCTGGTTTTAACCAAGTAAAGATTTCTGCTCTGTTAAAACGAGCATCTCCATAATACACATAAGAGTAAAAACTCATTTAGAAGCATTATCGTACTTCATGTCAGATATATAATGTATCCATTAAAAATTCCACTATTGTTTTAAGAAATATTTCTATAGCACACCACCATACAATTTCGATATTAATGATTTTGTACTTCTTTATGTTGGCACAGAAGACTATTAGTCAAGATGCAAACACAGAGATTTACACGGTGAAAAACGAAGTCTTTTTAATACTGAACAAAATAGTAGTACAAAGCTATATTTCCTCTAATGCGCTCATAAATGTATCTCATTAGTTGCATGAATCTTTATTATGGCAGTGTAATTGTCAAGGTTTCTTTTTTTACAAATAATAAAATGATATCAATTAAAACAGGGATATATGGTGTATGTAATAAAACAAGTTTAATAATGATAACCGCATACATAAAATTACAAAAGTATTTTATGAAGGAGCATAGCCTGGTATACATTGTCCTACATTAACAAACAGGATATTCATGAAAATTTGGTTGGCAGCTGGTATTTTATAAAAGTAAAACTCTTGATTAATCAGTCGTGTCCCACCAATACCTGGGTGGATGTTGATTTTTAAAGCTTCCTTAACACAAAACAAATCAATGAACTCATTACAGATCAAGTAAACAATGTACTGAAACTACAAATCTGTTGTAAACTGAGCATTAAGACAGAACCAGATCATTTACAAGGCAAACTTAGGCAGTTAGCCCAGTGCTGGTCGTAATGGAAAAATCTACGCTTACGGATCTTTACGCGTAATTTTACGCTATTACGCATTACGCAATTACGGTTACGGCGTAGGAAATTATCTACGGTACATCACTGTAATTACGCGTAAACTTACGCAGTTACGCGTAAGGATACCGTAATGTAGGCACTTACACTACGATGTTACGCGTAGTGCTGTAATACCCATTAATGCATATTTTTTTACGCATACGGACGATATGTACGCAATAGCCGTCAATGTGACAGTTATTGCGTACATATCATTCGTATGCGTCAAAATGTACGCTTATACTGAAGGGCGGGAGAAGATACTATTGGTTGCTTAGGATGTTGACTGATTGGCTACTCTTAGAAAAGGGGAGTTTTTACGTTAGTAATTACGCGTAAAATTACGCGTAAGTGTTCGTAAAATTACGCATACCTAGCAATTACGGTAGACAGTGTAATTACGATACCACTCTACTGCTTACGCGTAAATAATTACGCGTAAGACCGTAATTTACGCGTAGCGCTTACGCGTAAATTTACATTGAATTACGATGCGTAATTACGCTCATGCGTAATTTCGGCCCAGCACTGAGTTGGCCAGTTGCCTAGGGCCTCGAGAGAGTCTAGGGGCCTGGTGGATAGAGATGTTGCGAGCGGTTCCCGAACCGTTCGCCAGCGAATATCTCAAAATCTGTGGGCCTTCTACTACTTCTGGGTCGCAATGACCTGGAGTAGTACGCCTGCGCTGCCCGGCGGAGCGCGTCCTAGATCGCGCTCCTTTTGCCGGGCACTTTCTGCGCATGTGCGTGACGTCATGAGTGACGTCACGCTCATGCGCAGAAAGTGCCCGGCAACAGGAGCACGATCTAGGACGCGCTCCGCCAGGCAGCGCAGGCGTACTACTCTGGGTCATTGCGACCCGGAAGTAGTAGAATGCCCAGAGAGATTCACCCGGCGAACGGTTCGGGCCATCTCTACTGGTGGATGCTAGCCCCCACCAAATCTTACCAAAAAAAAGCCAGGTGATCATCAGCAGTGGGCAAAACTGCTATCTTGCCTAGAACCCCATTTTATTTTAATTCTTTTCTGCATTAAACTGAAGGGGAACCGTTTTTTTTTAAATGGTCCAGACACTTACCTAAGGAGAGGGAAGGCTCTGAGTCCTATAGAACCTTTCCACTCCTCTTAGTATCCCTCATTCCAATGCTTGCTCCCCCAGTAGCAGTATTCAATCAAATTGGTCAAATACTGCTTTCTGCCGCCGAAGGAGGCTTCGAAAGTCTTCCGAAGCTCGAGTGCCCCTGAAGACTGCTGCTCAATACTGCACCTGCACTAGCATGCTCAGGCAGACCCACTTCCAGACCATAATATATGCTATGCCCCCAAACCCCTGATTCCTAATGATCTTTTTACTTCTTTTATGCAAGATCTCTACCTCTTTCAAATTGCCCACCCTTAGCTTAAACAGTATTTAACCACTTCAGCCCGCGGGTTGTTTTCAACTTATGGACAACAAGAATTTTCACATGTCAGCGCATCTCCCTTTCATTCCCCAATAACTTTATCCCTACTTAACACAACAAAGTGATCTATACCTTGTTTTTTTCCGCCACCAATTAGGCTTTCTTTGGGTGGTAAATTACAGTAAGTATTATTTTATTCTAAATTCATTTTAATGTGAATAATAATAAAAAATAGAGATAATTCATTATTTCTCAGTTTTCGGCCATTATAGTTTTAAAATACAACATAAAACATAAAACTGTGGATAAAAGCCACACATAGTATTTCCCAATTTTTTCCTGGTTATTCAAATGTTTAAATTATATCCCTAGTACATTGTATGGTGTCAATGTTTTATTTGGAAATAAAGGTGCATTTTTTCAGTTTTACATCCATCACTAATCACAAGCCCATCATTTAATAATAATGTACCCTATTGACATGCATATTAAAAGTTTTTTTATTCCCTAATGTATGTAGATGTAATTTTACTATTTGGCCGCAAGATGTCCTCGTGCATTATTTTCTATTAGCTTACAATAATTACGCTAGATAGGAAGTAATGCGGGTGTAACAATGTGTGGTGTTTGGTGCACACTCAGAGTATTCAGATTGTTGGTGATCCGCAGTATCACCAATAATGCTGATATATCCGATTATGTGGTGATCTGCGGAATCACCAATAATGCGGATATTTATCTGTAACTCTGGATACCGGGTATAACGACAGTGGAATCACCAATAATGCGGATATTTATTTGTAACTCTGGATACCGGGTATAACGACAGTGGAAAACCCACCACACTGATATCTTTAAGAGGATTGACTACCTCTAAAAGAGAAACGCAGTGTGTGCGATTCTGCGACTAGATGACGTAACGCTAGAATCGCGTTCCCCAGCAGCAATGATATACTGGGGAACCACTGAGACCTCCGCAAGGAGGGATTCAGCAGAATAAACCCTTTAGTGGGAGAACCACTAAAGGGGGCAAAGTCAGACGGAAACGGTTCGGTAACAAACTGGCTGCGAGGTACCGAATCGTGAAACAGAGAGCAGAGTCAGAAATCTAGCCAAGGTCAGTAACGGAAATCAGATAGGCGGAGGTACAAAGTCAGAAAGCCGAACTCGTAGTGAAATAGACAAGCAGAGGTTTGGCAACGGGAGATCAGAAAATGGCACAGATAACAATAGTGCTTGTGAATATATTGGCAAAACCAATATATGTCGCAGATCAGGAAAATAACAAATCTGACTGTTGTGGGCTAGTTACGGCAAGCCGCACTTGGCCCACGATGGTACTGACTGTCAGATCACTATCTGGCTGACTATTAGATCGACTGACTGGCTGACTATAACAGAGATCAGGTTACATACAAATATACAATAATCAGGAAAACAACAAAGACTGACTGATGAGAGACAGGAGCCTTGCTCCAGCTAGGACTGTCTCTCTCGGATCTAGCTAAGGTCTGAGGGCTATCACAAAGTAACGCTTACTGCAGACAACTTGCAACTGACAGAATGCCTGCTTTTATACTGTGCTGGGATCAAACAGCCCGCCCAGCCAATCAGCCAATCACAACACAGCTCAAGGACCTTGCAGCACAGCTCAAGGACCTTACTGAGGTCAGCTGACCAGCTGGTCAGCTGACTCTCCTTCTAAGAGTATAAAAGGCTTTATTGCACACGCGCGCAGCCCCTACGGGGTCCAGACTGGATTGAGGATAGCGTTGGTGTGTGACAGGCCCTGAGGCCTGTGAGGGAAGAACCAGACCACAGCCTCGACGTAAAGTACGCCGAGAGGCCTGTGACCGAATGGTGGATCGCACCGCCGATGCGGACGTTTCTCCGCGTTCCGCATGCGACCATGTGGTGGATGGTGCCGCTGATGCGGACGCGGACAAACCTCCGCGTTCCGCTTGCTGAATGCGGTCAGGCCTAGTGTTGGGCGAACAGTGTTCGCCACTGTTCGGGTTCTGCAGAACATCACCCTGTTCGGGTGATGTTCGAGTTCGGCCGAACACCTGATGGTGTTCGGCCAAACCGTTCGGCCACATGGCCGAACTAAGAGCGCATGGCCGAACGTTCCCCGAACGTTCGGCTAGCGCTGTGATTGGCCGAACGGGTCACGTGGTTCGGACCCGAACGCGCTCTGATTGGCCGAACTGTCACGTGGTTCGGGTAAATAAATACCCGAACCACGTCATATTTCCGCCATTTGTCTGTGGGTTTAGCTTTGGGTAGGCAGGCAGGGTAGTTCGCGCTCCAGCCACGCTAGCCAGGGTCCCCCCAGTCATTGTGTCGCTGCTGGGAATAGTAGTACACCGCTCGCTCAGCATTCTGTTTACTGCCACTCTGTGTACCTCGCTCAGCCACACTATATAGCATTCTGTTTACTGTTCTGTGTCTGCTGGGAATAGTAGTACACCGCTCGCTCAGCCACACTATATAGCATTTGGTTTACTGCCACTCTGTGTACCTCGCTCAGCCACACTATATAGCATTCTGTTTACTGTTCTGTGTCTGCTGGGAATAGTAGTACACCGCTCGCTCAGCCACACTATATAGCATTCTGTTTACTGTTCTGTGTCTGCTGGGAATAGTAGTACACCGTTCGCTCAGCCACACTATATAGCATTCTGTTTACTGCCACTCTGTGTACCTTGCTCAGCCACACTATATAGCATTCTGTTTACTGTTCTGTGTCTGCTGGGAATAGTAGTACACCACTCGCTCAGCCACACTATATAGCATTCTGTTTACTGCCACTCTGTGTACCTCGCTCAGCCACACTATATAGCATTCTGTTTACTGTTCTGTGTCTGCTGGGAATAGTAGTACACCGCTCGCTCAGCCACACTATATAGCATTCTGTTTACTGCCACTCTGTGTCTGCTGGGAATAGTAGTACACCGCTCACCCGCCACTGTATAGCATTGTGCCCTGTGTCGCTGCTGGGAATAGTGGTACACCGCTCACCCGCCACTGTATAGCATTGTGCTCTGTGTCGCTGCTGGGAATAGTGGTAAACCGCTCACCCGCCACTGTATAGCATTGTGCTCTATGTCGCTGCTGGGAATAGTGGTACACCGCTCAGCCACACTATATAGCATTCTGTTTACTGTTCTGTGTCTGCTGGGAATAGTAGTACACCGCTCGCTCAGCCACACTATATAGCATTCTGTTTACTGCCACTCTGTGTACCTCGCTCAGCCACACTATATAGCATTCTGTTTACTGCCACTCTGTGTCTTCTGGGAATAGTAGTACACCGCTCACCCGCCACTGTATAGCATTGTGCTCTGTGTCGCTGCTGGGAATAGTGGTACACCGCTCACCCGCCACTGTATAGCATTGTGCTCTGTGTCGCTGCTGGGAATAGTGGTACACCGCTCACACGCCATTGTATAGCATTGTGCTCTGTGTCGCTGCTGGGAATAGTGGTACACCGCTCACCTGCCACTGTATAGCATTGTGCTGTGTGTCGCTGCTGGGAATAGTGGTACACCGCTCAGCCACACTATATAGCATTCTGTTTACTGTTCTGTGTCTGCTGGGAATAGTAGTACACCGCTCGCTCAGCCACACTATATAGCATTCTGTTTACTGCCACTCTGTGTACCTCGCTCAGCCACACTATATAGCATTCTGTTTACTGCCACTCTGTGTCTTCTGGGAATAGTAGTACACCGCTCACCCGCCACTGTATAGCATTGTGCTCTGTGTCGTTGCTGGGAATAGTGGTACACCGCTCACCCGCCACTGTATAGCATTGTGCTCTGTGTCGCTGCTGGGAATAGTGGTACTGTATAGCATTTCTGTACTGCCACTGTACTGCTGCCAGTCAGCGTGTACTGTAAGGATAAGTGAAATGAGGAAGAAATCCGGTGAAAGAGGGAGGGGCAAGGGAAGAGGTGTTTCCCCTGATGGTTCACGTACAGGCCACAGGGGAGCACCCAAGAAAACCCACTCAATACCGCCCATGTTGTCCAGGACAACAACCCTCACAAATCCAAAAGAACAGGACCAGATAATTACTTGGATGACCTCTCAAGCGTCTAGCAGTGGGTTAAGCAGCACCAGCACATCACGCACAAGGTCCGAGTCCTCAGCCAGTTACAAGGAGCCAGTGGGCACAAAGCTGACACAACCGGCAGCGACACCACGCACACAACTGCCAGATAACCAGTCCGATGAATTACCTCAGGACACAATGGGGTATTCGCAGGAGCTATTCCCAGCCCAACAAACTTCCAGCTTTCAAAGGTCAATGGAGGAACAGCCAGAAATGTTGTGCCCGGATTCACAACCATTAACTGTGGGAAATGCACCGCGCACTGAAATACAAGGCGAGTCCGAGGAGGACTCGGAAACCCAAATCCCAGAGCAAGTTGGGCAGGAGGGGTTGCAATTGCAGGAGGTCGGCCGACAAGATCTGGAAGACGACGTTGGAGTGAGCTGCGCAGAGGTTGTTCTGGGGAGCTCTACTCCACGGCGGCGGCCCCCCACAATGACATATGACGAGTTTGAGGAGATGGAAGAGGAGGGTATGGACAATGTGGACAGAGACCCAGATTTTGTTTGTGAACGAGAACATCGCCATCGTAGCAGCAGCACAGATGAGTCTGTTGAAGAACCCACTGCTGCACGAGTTCGCCTTGTGCCACAAGGTAGGCGGCGCGCAATTTCAGGCACCACAAGCGTGGAAGTTCAAGTGAGAGGCAAAAGAGGAGCAAACAGAAATCGCCAGCAAGGCAGGTGCTCCAAAGTCTGGGCTTTCTTTGAAGACTGCACTGAGGATGGTACCATGGCGATTTGCAAGGTGTGCAAGACCCGCCTGAGCAGGGGGAAAAGTATTAACAACCTCTCCACCACCAGCATGAGCCGCCACATGCTATCCAAACATCCCACTCTGTGGGCAAACTCGGCAGGACAGGGTACCAGCAACACTGCCTCCCTTGGGTTCACCAGACTCACCACCAGACCCGCCTCAGCAGCAGCGGTAGCCCAGCCATTGCGTGGTTCACAACATTCACAAACATCAGACGACGCTGACACTGTCACTTTCCGGAGTAGTGCTCTTGAGGTCTCCCAGTCTTCATCAAACACAACAACCAACAGCCCTTCCGTGTGCATCGCTACGGTTCAGTTGTCTGTGTCGGAGATGTTTCAGCGCAAGAGGAAATTGCCAGCAAATGACCCCCGGGCCGTGGCAGTAACAGCCAGCATAGCCAAGCTTCTGGCCTGCGAAATGCTGCCATATCGAGTGGTGGAGACAAACAGCTTCAAGGGCATGATGTCAGTGGCCATCCCACGTTACGTGGTTCCCAGCCGCTACCACTTTGCGTGCTCTGCAGTGCCTGAGTTGCATGAGCACGTGGTCAGCAAAATAACCCGAAGCTTGAAGAATGCTGTTGCCTGCAAGGTTCACCTCACCACTGACACCTGGATGAGTGCGTTCGGCCAGGGTCGATACATCTCCCTTACCGCGCACTGGGTGAACCTTGTGGAGCCTGGCAGCGATTCCTCACCTGCTACGGTGCGGGTGTTGCCCACGCCGCAAACAGCTGCACCACCGTCCCTCCCACTGGATAACAACAGCAGCACCTACCTCTCTGACTCCTCCTCCAACGCATCTCAAAGCTGTACCTCATCCGGAAACGCTAACCCAGCAGCAGTAGGATCGTGGAAGCAGTGCAGCACAGCTGTTGGCATGCGTCAGCAAGCGTTGCTGAAGCTGATCTGCCTTGGGGATAAGCAGCACACAGGGGAGGAAATTTGGAAGGGAATAAAGGAACAGATGGATTTGTGGCTGGCACCGCTGGACCTGAAACCGGGCATGGTTGTGTGTGATAATGGGAGTAATCTCATTCGCGCTTTAAGGTTGGCTAAGCTGACACACATCCCTTGCCTGGCGCACGTGATGAACCTAGCAGTTCAGCGGTTCCTGAGGACATACCCAGGCGTGGCCGATCTTCTGTTGAAGGTGCGTCGAGTGGCCAAACATTGTAGAAATTCCAGTACTGCTTCGGGGGCACTCGCCAAGATGCAGGAGCGCTTCAATCTCCCCCACCATCGCTTGCTGTGTGATGTCCCTACGCGCTGGAATTCTACGCTGCACATGCTAGCCCACTTTTGTGAGCAGAAGAGTGCAGTGGTCCAGTACATGACGGCACAGTACCGAGGCACATCCGGACAGCTGCCAAGCTTCTGTGGATCCGATTGGGCCAACATGTTGGACCTCTGCCAAGTCCTCCAAAATTTTGAGCAATCCACGTTGCTTGTGAGCAGTGACAACTCTTCAGTCAGCATTACCATACCACTGCTGTGTTTACTGAAGAGGTCAATGTTGAAAATCAAGGAAACAGCTGTCATGATGCAACTGGGGGAATCTGAAGGAGAAAACGATCAGCGTGATGGTACCAACATCAGGCCATCATCCGCCTCAGGGAACGCTGGCCCCAGCAGCTATGACGAAGAAGAGGAGGAGGAACAGCTGGAGTTGGAGCAGGAATTTCATGCCACCACTGACGAGGGCCAGAGCGGTGCACGTTGGACTTCCACAATTCAGCGCGAATGGTCAGCAGAAGCAGACCAGGAGGAAGGTGACGACTATGATGCATCACAACAACTATCACAACGCTCACAAGAGGATGATGAGGATTCTGGTAGGACTCTGGCACACATGACTAAATTCATGCTAGACTGCATTGAACGTGACCCACGCATTGTGCGCATTTTGGACAACACCAATTACTGGGTTTATACCCTTCTGGATCCACGGTACAAACACAATGTTCCAAAACTGCTTGAAGAAAGAGTCAGACAGGTCAAAATGGAAGAATACCAGCAGGCCCTTGTGGAGACTTTAGAGAGGAGATTGACATCCTCCCCCTCCTCTAGCCAGTTGTACGCCGACAGACTGACTTCCGCAAACCCAGGACGACCAGGAGGGCAGCAAACAACGCAAGCCGCAACTCGTGCCCAAAAGGGAATGGTATCGGCAGTGTCCTTGGAGTGGGAAAATTTTCTGACACCCATGCAGCAGCAGCCCACTGAACAGCAAGCGTGCAGATCCACCTCCAACACCGATCGCCTGGAGAAGATGGTCAAGGACTACATGTCAGATGACGTAGCTGTGTCGAACAATCCATCTGCACCCTTCAACTATTGGGTATCGAAGCTAGACACCTGGCACGAACTGGCAATGTACGCAATAGAGGTGCTGGCTTGCCCGGCAGCCAGCGTTATGTCGGAACGCTGTTTCAGTGCTGCCGGAGGCATCGTCACAGATCGGCGTATCCGCCTCTCCACAGAAAATGCAGACCGTCTGACTCAAATTAAAATGAATCAATCCTGGATTGGAAATGACTACGCAACACTCCAGGACCCCAACCAAGTAACATGACCAATGAACATCTGGGATGGTGTAGCGTTTCCGGTCCCTGTTTATTGAACCTCTCATCTGTATTACATTTATGACTACATGGCGGCAAAAAGCATTGCTGCTATATCCGCACGCTTTTTGTCCTCATGCAAGGCCTGGGTTGTTGTGTCTCACAAAGCGTGGCGTTCTCCTCCTGCGCCTCCTCCTGTTCCATCACGTCTGCTGCTGCTGGGTTAGCGTTGCCGCGTGGTCCCTGTTTATTGAACCACTTATCTTTATTACATTTATGACTGCGTGGCGGTACAAAGCATGCTATCCGCACGCTTCTTGTCCTCATGCAAGGCCTGGGTTGTTGTGTCTCACAAAGCGTGGCCTTCTCCTCCTGCACCTCCTCCTGTTCCATCACGTCTGCTGCTGCTGTGTTAGCGTTGCCGCGTGGTCCCTGTTTATTGAACCACTTATCTTTATTACATTTATGACTGCATGGCGGTACAAAGCATGCTATCCGCACGCTTCTTGTCCTCATGCAAGGCCTGGGTTGTTGTGTCTCACAAAGCGTGGCCTTCTCCTCCTGCGCCTCCTCCTGTTCCATCACGTCTGCTGCTGCTGTGTTAGCATTGCCGCGTGGTCCCTGTTTATTGAACCACTTATCTTTATTACATTTATGACTGCATGGCGGTACAAAGCATGCTATCCGCACGCTTCTTGTCCTCATGCAAGGCCTGGGTTGTTGTGTCTCACAAAGCGTGGCCTTCTCCTCCTGCGCCTCCTCCTGTTCCATCACGTCTGCTGCTGCTGGGTTAGCGTTGCCGCGTGGTCCCTGTTTATTGAACCACTTATCTTTATTACATTTATGACTGCATGGCGGTACAAAGCATGCTATCCGCATGCTTCTTGTCCTCATGCAAGGCCTGGGTTGTTGTGTCTCACAAAGCGTGGCCTTCTCCTCCTGCGCCTCCTCCTGTTCCATCACGTCTGCTGCTGCTGCTGCTGGGTTAGCGTTACCGGTCCCTTTTCCTGGAACCTATTCTCTGTATTACATTTATGACTGCATGGTGAAAAAAAACATGTTACCTGTGCAAAGAAACATGACATTTTCCACATTTAAAAGACAGTTTTTCCTTTGAAACTTTACAATCAATTTTCTCAAAAACTATAAGCTCTTTTTCAAATATTTTTTTTCTTCTTGTACCCACTCCCAAGGTGCACATACCCTGCTAATTTGGGGTATGTAGCATGTAAGGAAGCTTTACAAAGCATGAAAGTTCGGGTCCCCATTGACTTCCATTATGTTCGGAGTTCGGCGCGAACACCCGAACATCGCGGCGATGTTCGGCGAACGTTCGCGAACCCGAACATCTAGGTGTTCGCCCAACACTAGTCAGGCCGCCGTCTTATGACAGTACCCCTCCTTTCAGGCGTGGCCTCCGAACATGCCTCTCCAGGTTTCCCGGGATGTGACTCATGAAACTTCTTTCTTATCTCTTTGGCATGCAGATCTTGAAGGGGAACCCATAATCTTTCCTCTGGTCTATACCCCTTCCAGTGTACCAGATACTGAACTTTATTGCGTACAATGCGAGAATCCAGGATATCCTGAACCTCATACTCCAGTTCCCCATCGACCACCACAGGAGAAGGGGGAGCCGAGTCTACCCTAACAGCAGGTTTCAATAGGGAGACATGGTATGTACTGCCACATCTCAGACTGGCAGGTAGTTTCACCCTGTACGTCACATCATTAATCTTTCTTTCCACAGGGAAAGGCCCAATAAACCGGGGACCCAGTTTTGCCGATGGCTGTCTGAGAGAGATATGTTTTGTGGTTACCCAAACAAAATCCCCCGGAACAAAGTTCCATTCAATGGAACGTCTCTTGTCCGCATACTTTTTCTGGATCTTAAAGGCCTTATTCAGATTGTACCTGACATTCTCCCAAATTTTCTTGAAGGCTCCTTGCCACTCCTGGAGAGCCGGAAGAGGTGACTCCCTGACTGGAAGCGACGAGAATTTGGGTGATCTACCGTAAACGACCTGAAATGGAGAATTTCCGGAAGATGTGTTCCTGAGATTATTGTGAGCGAATTCAGCAAATGGCAAGAATTTCACCCACAGATGTTGCGCCCCCGCCACATAACATCTCAAGAATTGTTCAAGGGATTGGTTGATTCTCTCTGTCTGCCCATTGGTCTGGGGATGGTAGCCAGACGACAAAGACAGAGAGATGCCCAAATCTTTGCAAAAGGACCTCCAGAGCTTAGATACAAACTGTACCCCTCGGTCTAAAACCACATCCACAGGAATTCCATGAAGCTTAAAGATGTTGTGCACAAATAGTTCTGCCAACGGGCAAAGACCACCGTCTTTCTTCTTAACAAAGAAGAACACCGCTCCTGCAGGGGACTTGGAAGGACGGATAAAGCCCTTCTCCAAGTTCTCCCTGATATAATCCTTCATCGCGATCTTCTCGGGACCAGAAAGATTGTACAACCGTCCCCGAGGGGGCATAGTACCTGGTCTCAGCTCAACAGGACAGTCATAGGGTCTATGGGGAGGCAACCTGTCCGCAGACCGGGCACAAAACACGTCACTGAATTCAGAATACTGAGGTGGAACCCCTTCAACGTGAGCCTCAGAGGAACAGACTGATACAGACCCTAAACAATTCTCCTGACAATAGTGTGACCATGCAGACCGTTGTCTCTCCCTCCAATTTATGGGGAGGCAACCTGTCCGCAGACCGGGCACAAAACACGTCACTGAATTCAGAATACTGAGGTGGAACCCCTTCAACGTGAACCTCAGAGGAACAGACTGATACAGACCCTAAACAATTCTCCTGACAATAGTGTGACCATGCAGACCGTTGTCTCTCCCTCCAATTTATCTGGGGAGAATGCTTCCTCAACCAAGGGAGACCCAGGATGACTGACGAGGTGGCCATCTTTAAAACAAAGAACTGAATGTTTTCTGTGTGAAGGACCCCAATCTGGAGGGTGAGAAATGGAGTTTGACAAAGAGGTGACTTGTCTTGCAGTGGGGAGTCATCGATTGCGGTGACATAGATATGCTTCTGAATGGGGAGAATGGGGATATTGAACCTCAAAGCTAGATCACGATCTATGAAATTGGCGGCGGAGCCCGAGTCGATGAATGCAGACGTGTGACAAACTTGATTCTCCCATTGAAGGGAACAAGGCAGCAAGATCTTACTGTGATATGGAGGTAGGGTTTGCTCGCTTAGGGCGGTACCTCCAACCAGCCCTAGGCGGACAAGTTTCTCGCCCTCTTGCTGCACTTCTGCACTCGGTGACCCTTCTCCCCACAGTATAGGCATAGTCCCTCCTTCATTCTCCTAGCTCTCTCAGAACCTGTCAGATGGCCGTGCCCCAATTGCATCGGTTCCTCCTCCGAGACCTCAGGAGGACTAACCGCATGGGACACCCTGGCGAGTGCTACAGATCTGCCCTTCTTATGATAACGAATATGTCTATCAATTTTAATGGACAGTGTTATGGCCTCATCTAAACTTTTCGGTTCAGGGTGGCTTATGATGACATCAGAGATGGAATCAGATAACCCATTCATATACGTGTCTAATAGTGTGAATTGATCCCACCTCACTGAGACTGCCCACTTCCTGAACTCTGCCGCATACTCCTCAACCATGCGACTACCTTGTTTAAGTTCCCTGAGCTTGCGCTCGGCTGTGCCGGCGATGTTGGGATCATCGTAGATAATGGCCATCGCTTTAAAGAATTCAGACACCGATGACAAGGCAGTATGACCTTCGGGAAGGCTAAATGCCCAGGTCTGGGAATCTCCCTGTAAGAGGGTCCTAATCAGAGTAACCCTCTGTGCCTCTGAACCGGACGACACAGGTTTCATCTGGAAATATGCTAAACAGCGATTTCTAAAGTTACTAAAGACGGCCCGTGAGCCAGAAAATTTTTCCGGAAGGGGCATCTTGGGCTCGACTGTGTGAGGGGAAGGTTAAACCACTGGTGGAGACAGGGCATTAATTCTCTCTGTAAGCTGGGAGATCTGAGCTTGCTGTAAGGTCACAGTTTTGGACAGTTCTCCAATAGTGGCTGACAGCATATTCAATCGTTCCACCAGACCTTCCATATTCATAAATGTGGTCTGCAGTACTGTAACAATGTGTGGTGTTTGGTGCACACTCAGAGTATTCAGATTGTTGGTGATCCGCAGTATCACCAATAATGCTGATATATCCGATTATGTGGCGATCTGCGGAATCACCAATAATGCGGATATTTAGTTGTAACTCTGGATACCGGGTATAACGACAGTGGAAAACCCACCACACTGATATCTTTAAGAGGACTGGCTACCTCTAAAAGAGAAATGCAGTGTGTGCGATTCTGCGACTAGATGACGTAACGCTAGAATCGCGTTCCCCAGCAGCAATGATATACTGGCGAACCACTGAGACCTCCGCAAGGAGGGATTCAGCAGAATAAACCCTTTAGTGGGAGAACCACTAAAGGGGGCAAAGTCAGACGGAAACGGTTCGGTAACAAACTGGCTGCGAGGTACCGAATCGTGAAACAGAGAGCAGAGTCAGAAATCTAGCCAAGGTCAGTAACGGAAATCAGATAGGCAGAGGTACAAAGTCAGAAAGCCGAACTCGTAGTGAAATAGACAAGCAGAGGTTCGGCAACGGGAGATCAGAAAATGGCACAGATAACAATAGTGCTTGCGAATATATTGGCAAAACCAATATATGCCGCAGATCAGGAAAATAACAAATCTGACTGTTGTGGGCTAGTTACGGCAAGCCGCACTTGGCCCACGATGGTACTGACTGTCAGATCACTATCTGGCTGACTATTAGATCGACTGACTGGCTGACTATAACAGAGATCAGGTTACATACAAATATACAATAATCAGGAAAACAACAAAGACTGACTGATGAGAGACAGGAGCCTTGCTCCAGCTAGGACTGTCTCTCTCGGATCTAGCTGAGGTCTGAGGGCTATCACAAAGTAACGCTTACTGCCGGCAACTTGCAACTGACAGAATGCCTGCTTTTATACTGTGCTGGGCTCAAACAGCCCGCCCAGCCAATCAGCCAATCACAACACAGCTCAAGGACCTTGCAGCACAGCTCAAGGACCTTACTGAGGTCAGCTGACCAGCTGGTCAGCTGACTCTCCTTCTAAGAGTATAAAAGGCTTTATTGCACACGCGCGCAGCCCCTACGGGGTCCAGACTGGATTGAGGATAGCGTTGGTGTGTGACAGGCCCTGAGGCCTGTGAGTGAAGAACCGGACCACAGCCTCGACGTAAAGTACGCCGAGAGGCCTGTGACCGAACGGTGGATCGCACCGCCGATGCGGACGTTTCTCCGCGTTCCGCATGCGACCATGTGGTGGATGGTGCCGCTGATGCGGACGCGGACAAACCTCCGCGTTCCGCTTGCTGAATGCGGTCAGGCCGCCGTCTTATGACAGCGGGGCTGTGTTACTTCGGAAGTGACGTAGGCATCTCATTGATACCGGCGATGACATGGGCCTAGAGGGGAGATGAATGAATTGGAACAAAGTTTCCATTCATTCATTGTTAGGGATTGCGGATGGGAGCTGTTGACCGCCCCACTATGTTGATGGACCACCCAAGCACAGAGTCTAAGTGACCACGGGTCTTCACCCACAACCCCTTGAGGGGGAAGCAGGACCACAACCCTTTGAGAGGGAAGTGGAGCTTCGCTGCCTAGTGCCCACCAGGTTGCGCTCGGGATAGCCCCACAGTGGTTTGGAGAACAGGAGAAGACTCGATGTGGAGAGCCAGGTAACTGAGTCTTGAGGTGAGATACAAGCCGAGGTCAGGGCAGGCGGAGATCAGGATGGTTGGAGACAGGCCAGAGGTCAGGGCAGGCTGCAGACAGACGTAATCGATAACACAAGCCAGGGGTCGAGACGGGCGGCGATCAGGAGAAGTCGGGGTCACAAGCCAAGGTCAATAACAGGAAAACAACAGAGTATACTAGCAGGTTCACGGGTACAAGCTGCAAGAACAAACAGCACTGCTCAGAAGGGCAGAGCTGTTTAAATAGAGGCTTGGGCGCCAAAATTAACGCCTGCGCATGCGCGCAGCGCGCCGCGCAGAGGGCGCGTGCGCGCAACCTTGCGCGCGCAAGCGCACAACCTCGTGCGCGCACAGCGCACGCGCGCAGTGCTGCGCGCGCAGCGCCCAACGCCATGCGCGCCATGACAGAAGGCAGGGACTACAAATCCCAGCGTGCTCGCGCGCGCGCGCGTAAGGGCCCGCCCGCGGAGACGCTGGAGAGGACCAGGACGGTAAGCATGACATTGCCCCCCCCCTAGAGGCAACCTCTGGGTGCCTTCTGGACGAGGTTTCCCAGGAAACTTGGTGTGAAACTGCTTAATTAGTCTTGGTGCATGTATGTTTCTCGAGGGTTCCCAGGAATTTTCCTCAATACCAAACCCCTTCCATTTTACCAAATACTGGAAAGATCTCCCTCTTCTTCTACAGTCCAAGATCCTTTCTACTTCATACTCCTCGTGACCATCAAGTAGTATAGGAGGAGGAGGAGAAGGAGAGCGATTAAAACAGTCAGAGACCACTTTCTTAAGACAGGAGATATGGAAGACTGGGTGTAAGTTCATAGAGTTCGGAAGCTTCAGCTTGAACGCTACTGCATTAATGGCTCTTTCGATGGGGAAAGGACCCACAAACTTAGGGCCCAGTTTCCTGGAAGGACAACGAAGATGTAGATTGTTGGTAGATAGCCAAACCAGGTCACCAGGGGAAAGACTAGGACCTTCTTTACGCTTCTTATCAGCCCAAGATTTGGACCTTTCCTGAGATTCCAGTAGAACAGATTGCATCTTCTTGAAATTTTCTGCCAAAAAAATTAGCCTATCTTGAACAGTAGGGACTGAAGATTCAGCTATGATTCCAGGTAAGTGTACAGGGTGATAGGCAAAATTAGCAAAAAATGGGGACTGTTTTGTGGCAGCGTGGACGGTGTTGTTATATGCAAACTCGGCTGTAGCAAGTAGATTGGACCAGTCATCTTGAGAAACAGAGGAAAAACAACGTAAATATTGTTCGAGAGTTTGGTTAGTCCTTTCAGTCTGGCCATTGGTTTGAGGATGGTAACCAGAAGAGAGGTAAGAATTAATGTTCAAAAGTCTGCAAAGTTCCTTCCAGAACCTAGAGGTGAACTGTGTTCCACGATCAGACACAATTTCAGAAGGGAGTCCATGGAGCCGGACAATCTCTTTTAAGAACACTTGAGCCGTTATAGCAGCGGAGGGAAGTCCCTTTAAAGGCACAAAGTGGGCCATCTTGGTAAAACGATCCACCACTACCAAGATGGTGGTAAACCCTTCAGATGGAGGTAGTTCGACTATGAAGTCCATGGCTATCTTGTCCCAAGGTCGTTCTGGAACGGGTAATGGGTTAAGTAGACCCCAGGGTTTGGACCTGGAACTCTTTGATCTGGCACAAGTCTCACAGGAATATATAAATTGTTTACAGTCCTTGGACATGGTTGGCCACCAGAAGGCCCTCCTGAGAAGTTCCAAAGTTCTTGTAACCCCAAAGTGTCCTGCTAGTTTGTGATCGTGACAGCTGGCCAACACAGTCTGACGGAGTTCGGAGGGAATGAAAGCTCTATTTTCATGAAGGAAGAGGCCGTCCTGGAAAACTAGGTCAGAAGGAACCTCCTGCGCAGGTAAAGTAGATGTGATCTGCTTGATCCGAGCCAATAACCCAGTCTGGAGAAGGAGGAAATGATTGGCTGACAGGATGGTATCGGATGCAATAGTGGCTGCAGGATCGTCAGGGAACATGCGTGAGAGTGCATCCGCTTTGGCATTCTTGGCACCAGGACGAAAAGTTAAGTGGAAACGAAATCTGGAGAAGAACAGAGCCCAGCGGGCTTGTCGAGGCTTCAATCTCTTGGCTGAACGTAAATACTCCAAGTTCCTGTGGTCAGTAAATATAAGGATGGGATGCTCGGCCCCCTCTAACAGATAGCGCCATTCTTCCAAGGCTGCCTTGATTGCTAAAAGTTCTCTGTCAGCAACATTATAATTCTTTTCAGAAGGACTGAGTTTCCTAGAAAAGAAGGCTATCGGGTGGAGGATGGTTTTAGGACCAAATCGTTGGGAGAGAATGGCCCCTACTGCTACCTCCGAGGCGTCTACCTCCAGGACGAATGCTCGGGAAGGATCTGCATGCTTGAGGATAGGAGCAGAGGTGAATAACAACTTTAATTCTTCAAAGGCAGACTGAGCTTCAGAAGACCATCTAAACGGAAGATTGACCTTAGTCAGGAGCGTAATAGGAGCCACAGTCTTAGAAAAATTCTTAATAAATCTCCTATAGAAATTGGCGAATCCTATGAAACGTTGAACTGCTCTGCGGTCTGAAGGTACTGGCCAGTCTAAGATAGCAGACACTTTTTTGGAATCCATTTCTATACCTTCAGCAGAGATCCGAAGACCCAAGAACTGGATACAGTCCTGCTCGAATTCGCACTTCTCGGGCTTGGCATAAAGTTCATGTGTGCGTAGGCGAGAGAGGACTCGTTTGACATGGATCCGGTGTTCTTCTAATGAAGATGAAAAGATGAGGATATCATCAAGATAAACAACGAGAAAATCATCGATAAAGTCTCTTAACACGTCATTGATGAAACGTTGAAAGGTTGCTGGAGCGTTACAGAGGCCAAAGGGCATGACTAGATACTCGAAATGACCATAACGGGATCTAAAGGCAGTCTTCCATTCGTCTCCTTCCTTGATTCGCACCAGATTATAGGCTCCCCTTAAATCAAGCTTGGTGAAAACCTTGGCAGATCGTAACCTCTGGAATAGCTCGGACATCAAAGGTAGAGGGTAGCGATCCTTGATGGTAATTTCATTGAGGGCTCGGTAATCAATACATGGTCTCAGGGAGCCGTCTTTCTTTTCCACGAAGAAGATGCCTGCCCCTGCTGGGGAGGTGGAAGGTCTGATGAAACCTTTCTTAAGATTGTCCTCAATGTATTCTTTGAGCACCTGTGACTCTGGCTCTGAGAGAGGATAGACCCTGCCGTATGGAATGGCTGCTCCGGGTTGCAGGTTCACCGGACAGTCATAAAGACGATGCGGGGGAAGAGAGTCAGCCCCTTTCTTGTCGAACACATCTAAGTAATCGTGGTAGACTGTAGGGATCAAGGAGGCCTTCTCAGAGTTGGTGCAGAGTAGACGGCCGATGCTTGGAAAGCAGAAACGGGAGCAGTAGGAGGAGTTGAAGCACACCTCCCCGGAAGCCCAATCAATCAGTGGATTATGGCTCTTGAGCCACGGCATTCCCAGAATGGCAGGAAACAGCGGGGAAGGAATCAAATCGAAGCAGAGGTATTCCTGGTGGTCATTCTTGATAGTGATCAGCAGAGGGAATGTCTCTAAAGTAACTGGACCAGAATGAATAGCTGATCCATCGGCAAGCTGGACAAGTAAAGGTTTGTTCTTTTGACGAATGGGTAGCTGGAGTTCTTGAGCAAGGTGGAGATCGAGGAAACAGGAGCAGGCTCCAGAGTCTACGATGGCTTTGAGCTTAACGTTCTTTCCTCTGGGACCCTGTAGAAGGAGAGAAAGAGGAATGTGAGCCGGGGAAGCTAAGGGACTGTGGAGTTCCATTGGATGAAAGGAGTCAGGCTTACTTGGAGGGCGAACAGGGCAATCTTGAAGAAAGTGTCCTGTAGCTCCACAGTATAAGCAGAGGTTGGCAGCTCGACGTCGTTGTCTCTCTTCCGGAGTTAGCGGAGAACGGGCAAGACCCAATTGCATGGGCTCGGGCTCATCCATTGTCAGGGTATTAGAGGCTGCGGAGGAAGAGGGGGATGATAATGGAGCAGGAGGAAACCAAGAGGTACGGGATATTCCGGCTCTTTCCTGGCGTCTCTCCCTCAGGCGTCGGTCGATCTGAATGGAGAGCTGGATAAGTTCCTTGAGAGTGGCTGGGATTCCCACACGGGCAAGTTCATCCTTTACTGCTTCAGACAGACCCAAACGAAACTGGGACTTGAGTACTGAGTCATTCCAGTCCAGATCACCAGACCAACGACGAAAATCAAGGACATACTCCTCTACGGATCTTCGACCCTGGCGAAGGGCCCGTAAAGCGGCATCAGCTGAAGCTTCTTTACTAGGGTCGTCATATAATTCAGCCATTGCTTCAAATAATGATACAGAAGTCTGCAAACACTCGTGACCTTGTTCCATTAGTCGAAGGGCCCAGGCCTGTGGTTCTCCTTGAAGAAGGGAGATAATGGCTCCAACTCGAATACCTTCATCAGCGTAAGTTCGGGGTAGCAAGGAGAAGTGTAGGTAGCAAGCGCTTCTGAAAAGTCGAAATTTGCTTCGGTCACCAGAGAAGCGTTCCGGAAGAGGTAATTTAGGTTCAGGAGCGGGTGACTCAGGGATTGCCGGTAGCTGAGCAGGAATGCCGGCAGGAGCTGGAGCTGGAGCTGGGGCAGGTTCCGCCGCGGTTCCTGGGGCCGGTAGGTTAGTGAGTTGGGCACGCATCTCCGCACAGTCTCTCTGGACCGATTGCACAGACTGGGTTAGTTGCTGCACCAGATCACAAAGGAGGTCAAACGGGGTTCGCTCTCCAGAGCCGTCCATAATGGCTGTTTGTTACTGTTAGGGATTGCGGATGGGAGCTGTTGACCGCCCCACTATGTTGATGGACCACCCAAGCACAGAGTCTAAGTGACCACGGGTCTTCACCCACAACCCCTTGAGGGGGAAGCAGGACCACAACCCTTTGAGAGGGAAGTGGAGCTTCGCTGCCTAGTGCCCACCAGGTTGCGCTCGGGATAGCCCCACAGTGGTTTGGAGAACAGGAGAAGACTCGATGTGGAGAGCCAGGTAACTGAGTCTTGAGGTGAGATACAAGCCGAGGTCAGGGCAGGCGGAGATCAGGATGGTTGGAGACAGGCCAGAGGTCAGGGCAGGCTGCAGACAGACGTAATCGATAACACAAGCCAGGGGTCGAGACGGGCGGCGATCAGGAGAAGTCGGGGTCACAAGCCAAGGTCAATAACAGGAAAACAACAGAGTATACTAGCAGGTTCACGGGTACAAGCTGCAAGAACAAACAGCACTGCTCAGAAGGGCAGAGCTGTTTAAATAGAGGCTTGGGCGCCAAAATTAACGCCTGCGCATGCGCGCAGCGCGCCGCGCAGAGGGCGCGTGCGCGCAACCTTGCGCGCGCAAGCGCACAACCTCGTGCGCGCACAGCGCACGCGCGCAGTGCTGCGCGCGCAGCGCCCAACGCCATGCGCGCCATGACAGAAGGCAGGGACTACAAATCCCAGCGTGCTCGCGCGCGCGCGCGTAAGGGCCCGCCCGCGGAGACGCTGGAGAGGACCAGGACGGTAAGCATGACATTCATCTAATGATTGGCATCGGGAGCGGCGGGAGCGAACAAGCTGGAGGGAGCATGGCAGCACCATTTCAGAATGATCTCTGTTTTTGAACAAAATCAGTGATCATTCTCACCGGACAAATACGGATTGGCTCAGGGGACTTCGGTCCCTTGCCACCAATCCCCCCTGTCGCTGAGACAATCGTAATTGCACGCACGCCCACGCAAACTGCACAGATGTGAGTCTCGCATCCCTGCAGCTGTAGCCTCAGTAGTCACGGACGTAAGACTCTCGTCCTTGGGGCTAAAGTAGTTAAGCAGGAAACTAACTACAAGCATTTGTAAAAATGCCAAAACCTTACTATAGAAGGTTTGATATAGAAATATCTTAAATGGTAGATGTATTCTGAAAAATAAGAATACGTTGCTGTTCAGATTCAGATGAATGTGAAACTCATTACAAATATCGGTCATTTAATTTGGTAAAGTTTGAATTTGGTAAAGTCCTCCTAAAGGTAGAGCAAGTCCAGATGCCAACGGATGTGTCAGAAGATTCTGCAGCCTCATTTAACAAAAAAAAAAAGTGCAGAAGAGAAGATGGCAAGGATGCATAAACTGGTATAAGTTTACTTTAAAGCTCATTAGTTTGCATGAAATAATATCTGACCGCACCATAAGTTTCCCAGAACACCTGTTCCGACATGTACTACTGGCCACCCAGCAGTTTTAGGATTTTTTTAATAGTTAAAGAGAAAGCTCTCCTTGCTTCAGACTGAAGTGCAGGTGCAGGAAGTGTGCAGGAGCAGTGTGAGACTGATGTTCCCATAGCTTTGCTCTGCAAGGAACAGTTAGCAGCAGTCAAAGCAGGATGCTTTAAATCAGGATGAACATTTACTTAAAGGGACCCTGACCTCTGAAAATAATCGAAATTGGTACTTACCTGGGGTTTCTGCAGCCCACTGTAGGTCGGGAGGTCCCACGGCAGCATCTTGGCTCCTCTCCCAGTCTCTCCACACAAATGGCTCCTGGCGACACCGGGCCCGAGTGTCGGGCCCTCTCTTCCTGGAAAATGACGTTAGTCGTCATCACGCCGGCCGCCTCGTGTTATCACGGTGGCCGGCGTGACTGTACTGCGCATGCGCAGTTTAATCGCGCATGCCCAGTACAGTCACACCGGCCGCCGTGATGACACAAGGCGGCCGCCGTGATGACGACTAATGTCATTTTCCAGAAAGAGTGGGCCCGACAGTCGGGCCCAGTGTTGCCGGGAGCCATTTGTGCGGAGAGACTGGGAGAGGAGCCAGGACGCTGCCGTGGGACCTCCTGACCTACAGTGGGCTGCAGAAACCTCAGGTAAGTACCAATTTTGATTATTTTTAAAGTAAAAAGAGTAAACTTTTAGACTATAAGCCTTCTTCAGACTCTATTCCTATATGCTGCATACAAGAATATAGTCATCCTGATTCAAAACTTCCTGCTTTTACTGATGGCTGACATGGTACAATACTCTACTACTACTACTACTACTAGCAGCCGTCAGAACAATATTCCTATCAGATGATGCAATATCATGTGCTGCATGGTGCTATCCAGATAAATAATCAACATCAGTCAAATATCAATTGTTTACTCCGTGTAAAGGCTATCAGATGTGAAGTAAAGGAATCTAACTGGCATAGTTTAAACCTCAAACTGAGACAATCTCAGAAAACAAAACTGCTCTTAAAGAGGAGCTGTTAGGTATAGGGTCTCAGAGAAAAAAAACACATATATCAGTAGCTAAATATTGGCTGTACTTACATTACATATGCATTTCACTGTCCACGTTTGGATTTCACAGAATTTTTATATAGTATTTGCAGAGATTGATGCTCCTGACAGCTCATGGCAGGTTCCATGTTTGACTGTCTTGTATGAAGCCAATTGTGATGTAATATCCTCCCTTACCCTGGCCTGCTTCCTGATGATTCGACTCACAAAAAAGATCAGGATCAAAGATCCTAATCTTTCATGATCCGGACAACACTACTGTGCAGTGAATATTAATTAGCCATGTGGCTAGGAACAATAGCGGAATCACGCAGTATACTCTAACAGAACATGTGCCCTGTGAACAGCACATTTAATTTTCAGTGCTGTGAGTTGGGCTGCGTTACAAGCTGCTGTAACATGAGCCTGTAACTTCTCACTGTGAAAGCAGCCTTAGGGCGGGATAGGTAAATGAAGGGGAGGACCAAGGGAGTGCAGTGGGGAGAAAAAGCAGCCCCAGCATGCTCTGCAGTATCAGTTATGCGGCATGTGGCCTCCTTAGGAGCTTGGAAATGAAGAGGCTTGCTGTTCTGCAAACATCATAGTACGAGAGATTTTTAACTTCAGTATTGCCTTTTTGACTGTTTAACACAGGAGAATAGAGGTTTAAATTAGCTTTTGCAGCCTGACAGTTACTCTTTAAGTGCTACTATAGGGTGTTTTTTAGAGATAATTTATAAATAAGGAACACGCGCTAGTGATAATGATTTAATCTATAAAATTCTCATGTACATAGATAAAATGCTAAAAAACCACACCTATAACAAAACACTGATGCCTTTCATACTATTCACAATCATACCATAAATTCATCAGGTGTATCAAAAACCTCTTCCTAACAACCTGAGCCAATTAAGATCTACACCTAGACTCTTGATTGCTTATTGGCAGTCCTTAATAGCATATGATTCCTGGAGCATAGAAAAAAGGCTTTTTTCTTTTCTTTCTTTCCAGCAACTATTCCAAAAATAGATCGTATATTAAGATCCTATTCATGAGAAGAGTTGATCAATTTTGTGCAATAAACAGGTGTCCGTTCCAACAGTGCATCACTCAGCCTCAGTGGATTCAGCCCGTTTGATATGTGCTGTCAGTTTTTCACACAGGCATCTTTTAAGACTTTATAAGTCACACTGCATAGATCAGCCTCAGTGGATTCAGCCCGTTTCATATGTGCTAACAGTCTCGTTTACAAACGCTTTTTCAAGCGTGACTTTACAGCAAACTATGTTCAATCGGAGTACCTGGTCGACCATTTGTACATCAAAGGATCCTATTGCTTTAAGGTGACGTCACCAGAAAGAGCAGCTTACGGCTTGCTGGAACAGAGAGCGGGCGTCACGCTGAACTTGTCAGCAGGAAGTGACGTATGCGACCAAGCATCGCCGAGAGCTGAACGGAAAAGGGAGCTCTGAAGTACCCGGCTGAGTCTATAGCTTGAAGATCGGGGAGAGGAGCTTCTAAGACATAGAGGTACTCTGATTGAACATAGTTTGCTGTAAAGTCACGCTTGAAAAAGCGTTTGTAAACGAGACTGTTAGCACATATGAAACGGGCTGAATCCACTGAGGCTGATCTATGCAGTGTGACTTATAAAGTCTTAAAAGATGCCTGTGTGAAAAACTGACAGCACATATCAAACAGGCTGAATCCACTGAGGCTGAGTGATGCACTGTTGGAACTGACACCTGTTTATTGCACAAAATTGATCAACTCTTCTCATGAATAGGATCTTAATATACGATCTATTTTTGGAATAGTTGCTGGAAAGAAAGAAAAGAAAAAAGCCCTTTTTCTATGCTCCAGGAATCATATGCTATTAAGGACTGCCAATAAGCAATCAAGAGTCTAGGTGTAGATCTTAACTACTTGCTGCATGCCGTGCAGTATAATCACGGCCCTGGAAAAAAGACAGGATGCAGCAGGGCCGTGAAAACAAGTCTGCAGCGGCATGCAGCCGCCGCTCGCTCCCGTTCGCGCGTGCGCACCGCCGTTACCGCCGCATAGAGGGGAAGTTAATGAATGGGACCGCAGGTCCCATTCATAAATCTAAGTCCCCGATTCAATGAATACCAGCGTCTACGAGACGCCGGCATTCATTGTATCTTCCTGTGTTACACAGCCACGGATTACTTCCGATTCACGTGCTTACGTACGTGAATCGGAAATGACGACTGAGGACATCTTGTGGCCAAAAAGTATATTGCACCAAAATTGCTTTTTATTTAATAAAAATCCCCACACTGACTGATATAATTAACTATTTCCCTCCCACACCCTCCCATAATACCCAAACTTTTTTTTTTATTTATATAAGGGGGGAGGGGGGAATTACATAAAAAAAAAATATAAGTAGTTACCTTAGGGACTGAACTTTTTAAAAATTGATGTCAAGGCAGTATATTACTATTAATTTTTAATTTATGAGCTTGTAATTAGTGATGGACGCAAAACTGAAAAAATGCACCTCTATTTCCAAATGAAATATTGGCGCCATACATTGTACTAGGGAAATTTTTTGAACGTTGCAATAACCGGGACAAAAGGGCACATAAAATGTGTGGCTTTTATCCACAGTAGAATGTTTTATTTTAACACTATAATGGTCAAAAACTGAAAAAGAATGCATTTTATAATTTTTTTTTCTTATTATTCATGTTAAAATGCATTTAGGATAAAATTATTCTTGGCATACTGTAACTCCCAAAGAAAGCCTAATTGGTGGCATGAAAAACAAGATATAGATCATTACGCTGTGATTAGTAGTGATTAAGTTATTGGAAAAAGAAAGGGAGGAGCGCTGACAGGTGAAAATTGCTCTGGTCCACAAGAGAAAAAATGCCTCAGGTGTCAAGTGGTTAATTAGCTCAGGTTGTTAGGAAGAGGTTTTTGATACACCTGATAAATTTATGGTATGATTGTGAATAGTATGAAAAGCATCAGTGTTTTGTTATAGGTGTGTTTTTTTTTAGCATTTTATCTATGTACATGAGAATTTTATAGATTAAATCATTATCACTAGCGCGTGTTCCTTATTTATAAAATGTTTATAGTTGATTTTTGAGGGTCTTGGGATTCCCTCTTTGGAACTTGCAGCTTAGGTGTTCTAGTCTCCTTAGCGCCAACTTCTGCTAATAATGTTTTTTAGAGATTCTGGTAGAGTCTAATAAGACTATATTTGGGTACATAGGCAACATAAAAATATTTAACTCCTTGTAGGCATTTTATTTATTGGAAATATGGTATTTTTAAATGAGGCTATTGAGGAGAAATAGTTAAGTCCAGTGCAAATACATGTTCTCATATAACTCTGGGACGAACAGGTGTAATGTTATCATTTAGTAGTCTTTTGGACTTTTTTGCTATTTTAACCACCCTGGCGTTCTGATAAGATCGCCAGGGAGGCTGCGGGAGGGTTTTTTTTAAATTAAAAAAAAACTATTTCATGCAGCCAACTGAAAGTTGGCTGCATGAAAGCCCACTAGAGGGCGCTCCGGAGGCGTTCTTCCGATCGCCTCCGGCGCCAAGAATAAACAAGGAAGGCCGCAATGAGCGGCCTTCCTTGTTTTGCTTACACCGTCGCCATAGCGACGAGCGGAGTGACGTCATGGACGTCAGCCGACGTCCTGACGTCAGACGCATCCGATCCAGCCCTTAGCGCTGGCCGGAACTTTTTGTTCCGGCTGCGCAGGGCTCAGGCGGCTGGGGGGACCCTCTTTCGCCGCTACTCGCGGCGAATCGCCGCAGAGCGGCGGCGATCGGGCAGCACACGCGGCTGGCAAAGTGCCGGCTGCGTGTGCTGCACTTTATTTGGGGCAAATCGGCCCAGCAGGGCCTGAGCGGCAGGCTCCGGCGGTACTGGACGAGCTGAGCTCGTCCATACCGCCCAGCTGGTTAATGAGATTTAAAGAGGAGCTCCAGTGAAAATAATGTAATAGAAAAAGTGCTTCATTTTTACAATAATTATGTATAAATGATTTAGTCAGTGTTTGGCCATTGTAAAAACTTTAAATCCCTGATTTACATTCTGACATTTATCACATGGTGACATTTTTACTGCTGGCAGGTGATGTAACTGCTGTTTGATGTTTTGGCAGTTGGAAACAGCTGTAAACTGTGAGAGCGTTTGGGAAGACTCAGCCGACGAATCATCCGGGTCCGAATTTGAACCTGTGGTTCTCTAAACTAAATTGATGACGAAGTTTTGGTCCCGGCTAGAGCCAGGCGTATCAGACCCCATGTCGTTAGACCGCAGGTGGCACAGGATCTGCCTCAAGGGCAGCAGGGTGATGCTAGCGCTGATGAGAGTTTTCTTGGTGAGGCAGGCACCAGCAGCGCAGCATCTCCTGGACTTAGTACCAGTACTTCCGAAGACCCTGGTGAAGTGGTGAGCGCCAGCATGGAAGTTGAAACTGGTACAGTGGCATGTGCAGTAGTACCCCCGTCGCAGCCACCAAAAAGAAGACGGGCCCATAGAACCCATAGACTCCCAGAGGTGCTGGAAAATCCAGATTGGCAATCCCCTGATTCCGCCGCACCCGTAGTGCCCCCTTTCACTGCCCAGTCTGGAGTCCAGGTGGCGACAGCTCATCTAGGAATGGCCCTAGACTTTTTGCAGCTGTTCATCACCCAGGTTCTCTTGGACTTAATTGTGGTTGAGACCAACCGTAAAGCCACACAATTCATCACTGAGAACCCGGATAGCAGCTATGCCCAGCCTTTCCAGTGGAAACCAGTCCAAGTTTCTGAACTTAAAATCTTTTTGGCCCTTATCCTTCACTTGGGACTAATGTAACAGAATGTATTGCGGTCGTATTGGTCTACGAACCCAGTACATCATGTTCCCTTGTACCTTGCTGCCATGTCCAGGACACGATTTGAGTCCATCCTGCGCTTTCTGCACTTCAATGACAACAAAACCTGTCATAAAAAGGACCACCCTGCTTATGACCGGCTCCACAAAATTCGGGCCCCTCATAGACCACCTGTCATCAACATTTGCAGATGCTTATACCCCTGAACAGAACATCTGCGTAGACGAGTCCCTCTTACGCTTTACCGGGCGCCTTGGCATCAAACAGTACATCCCAAGCAAGCGCGCCCGGTATGGGGTGAAATTGTATAAGCGTGAGGAGCAGTTTGGAAACCAAATGTCTCACAATGACCTGTGAAATCCTAAAGGTACTCATTGGACTCTGGGCCCCTTAGCGCAGTTAGGGTGCAAAAAAGTGCCACACATGTGGTATTGCCGTACTCAGGAGAAGTGGTATAATGTATTTTGGGGTGTATTTTTACATATACCCATGCTGGGTGGGAGAAATATCTCTGTAAATGACAATTTTTTTGATTTTTTTACACACAATTGTCCATTTACAGAGATATTTCTCCCACCCAGCATGGATATGTGTAAAAATACACCCCAAAACACATTGTACTACTTCTCTCGAGTACGGTGATACCACATGTGTGGCACTTTTTTGCACCCTAACTGCGCTAAGGGGCCCAAAGTCCAATGAGTACCTTTAGGATTTCACAGGTCATTTTGAGACATTTGGTTTCCAGACTACTCCTCACGGTTTAGGGCCCCTAAAATGCCAGGGCAGTATAGGAACCCCCCAAGTGACCCCATTTTAGAAAGCAGACACCCCAATGTATTCTGTTAGGACTATGGTGAGTTCATAGAAGATTTTATTTTTTGTCACAAGTTAGCGGAAAGTGACACTTTGTGAAAAAAAAACAACAATAAAAATCACTTTCCGCTAACTTGTGACAAAAAATAAAATCTTCTATGAACTCACCATACGCCTAACAGAGTACCTTGGTATGTCTTCTTTCTAAAATGGGGTCATTTGTGGGGTTCCTATACTGCCCTGGCATTTTAGGGGCCCTAAACCGTGAGGAGTAGTCTGGAAACCAAATGCCGCAAAATGACCCTTGAAATCCTAAAGGTACTCATTGGACTTTGGGCCCCTTAGCGCAGTTAGGGTGCAAAAAAGTGCCACACATGTGGTATCGCCGTACTCGGGAGAAGTAGTAAAATGTGTTTTGGGGTGTATTTTTACACATACCCATGCTAGATGGGAGAAATATCTCTGTAAATGGACAATTGTGTGTAAAAAAATCTATAAAAATTGTCATTTACAGAGATATTTCTCCCACCCAGCATGAGTATATGTACAAATACACCACAAAACACATTATACTACTTCTCCCGAGTACGGCGATACCACATGTGTGGCACTTTTTTGCACCCTAACTGTTCTAAGGGGCCCAAAGTCCAATGAGTACCTTTAGGATTTCACAGGTCATTTTGCGGCATTTGATTTCCAGACTACTCCTCACGGTTTAGGGCCCCTAAAATGCCAGGGCAGTATACGAACCCCACAAATGACCCCATTTTAGAAAGAAGACACCCCAAGGTATTATGTTAGGACTATGGTGAGTTCATAGAAGATTCTATTTTTCGTCACAAGTTAGCAGGAAGTGACACTTTGTGGGGAAAAAAAACAATAAAAATCAATTTCTGCTAACTTGTGACAAAAAATAAAATCTTCTATGAACTCACCATACTCCTAACAGAGTACCTTGGTATGTCTTCTTTCTAAAATGGGGTCATTTGTGGGGTTCCTATACTGCCCTGGCATTTTAGGGGCCCTAAACCGTGAGGAGTAGTCTGGAAACCAAATGCGGCAAAATTACCCTTGAAATCCTAAAGGTACTCATTGGACTTTGGGCCCCTTAGCGCAGTTAGGGTGCAAAAAAGTGCCACACATGTGGTATCGCCGTACTCGGGAGAAGTAGTACAATGGGTTTTGGGGTGTATTTTTACACATTCCCATGCTGGGTGGGAGAAATATCTCTGTAAATGGACAATTGTGTGTAAAAAAGTAAAAAGATTGTCATTTACAGAGGTATTTATCCCACCCAGCATGGGTATGTGTAAAAATACACCCCAAAACACATTATACTACTGCTCTCGAGTACGGCGATACCACATGTGTGGCACGTTTTTGCACCCTAACTGTGCTAAGGGGCCCAAAGTCCAATGAGTACCTTTAGGATTTCACAGGTCATTTTGCGGCATTTGATTTCCAGACTACTCCTCACGGTTTAGGGCCCCTAAAATGCCAGGGCAGTATAGGAACCCCACAAATGACCCCATTTTAGAAAGAAGACACCCCAAGGTATTCTGTTAGGACTATGGTGAGTTCATAGAAGATTTTATTTTTTGTCACAAGCTAGCGGAAAGTGACACTTTGTGAAAAAAAAAACTATAAAAATCAATTTCCGCTAACTTGTGACAAAAAATAAAATCTTCTATGAACTCACTGTACTCCTAACAGAATACCTTGGGGTGTCTTCTTTCTGAAATGGGGTCATTTGTGGGGTTTCTATACTGCCCTGGCATTTTAGGGGCCCTAAACCGTGAGGAGTAGTCTGGAAATCAAATGCCGCAAAATGACCCTTGAAATCCTAAAGGTACTCATTGGACTTTAGGCCCCTTAGCGCAGTTAGGGTGCAAAAAAGTGCCACACATGTGGTATCGCCATACTTGGGAGAAGTAGTACAATGTGTTTTGGGGTGTATTTTTACACATACCCATGCTGGATGGGAGAAATATCTCTGTAAATGGACAATTGTGTGTAAAAAAATCAATAAAATTGTCATTTACAGAGATATTTCTCCCACCCAGCATGAGTATATGTACAAATACACCACAAAACACATTATACTACTTCTCCCAAGTACGGCGATACCACATGTGTGGCACTTTTTTGCACCCTAACTGCGCTAAGGGCATTTGCGGCATTTGATTTCCAGACTACTCCTCACGGTTTAGGACCCCTAAAATGCCAGGGCAGTATAGGAACCCCACAAATGACCCCATTTTAGAAATAAGACACCCCAAGGTATTATGTTAGGACTGTGGTGAGTTCATAGAAGATTCTATTTTTTGTCACAAGTTAGCGGAAAATGACACTTTGTGAAAAAAAAACAATAAAAATCAATTTCTGCTAACTTGTGACAAAAAATTAAATCTTAAATGAACTCACCATGCTCCTAACAGAATACCTTGGTTCCTATACTGCCCTGGCATTTTAGGGGCCCTAAACCGTGAGGAGTAGTCTGGAAACCAAATGCCGCAAAATGACCCTTGAAATCCTAAAGGTACTCATTGGACTTTGGGCCCCTTAGCGCAGTTAGGGTGCAAAAGTGCCACACATGTGGTATCGCCGTACTCGGGAGAAGTAGTATAATGTATTTTGGGGTGTATTTTTACACATACTCATCCTGAGTGGGAGAAATCTCTCTGTAAATGTACAATTGTGTGTAAAAAAAATCAAAACATTGTCATTTACAGAGATATTTCTCCCACCCAGCATGGATATGTGTACAAATACACCCCAAAACACATTATACTACTTCTCCTGAGTACGGCAATACCACATGTGTGGCACTTTTTTGCAGCCTAACTGCGCTAAGGGGCCAAAAGTCCAATGAGCACCTTTAGGCTTTACAGGGGTGCTTACAAATTAGCACCCCCCCAAAATGCGAGGACAGTAAACACACCCCACAAATGACCCAATTTTGGAAAGTAGTGTCTACTTCAAGGTATTCAGAGAGGGGTATGGTGAGTCCGTGGCAGATTTCATTTTTTTTTGTCACAAGTTAGCAGAAATGGAAACTTTTTTTTTTTCCTTGTCACAAACTGTCATTTTCCGCTAACTTGTGACAAAAAAATAATATCTTCTATGAACTCACTATGCCTCTCAGTGAATACTTTGGGATGTCTTCTTTCCAAAATGGGGTCATTTGGGGGGTATTTATACTATCCTGGAATTCTAGCCCCTCATGAAACATGGCAGGTGCTCAGAAAAGTCAGAGATGCTTCAAAATGGGAAAATTCACTTTTTGCACCATAGTTTGTAAACGCTATAACTTTTACCCAAACCAATAAATATAGGCTGAATGGGTTTTTTTTTATCAAAAACATGTTTGTCCACATTTTTCGCGCTGCATGTATACAGAAATGTTACTTTATTTGAAAAATGTCAGCGCAGAAAGTTAAAAAAAACATTTTTTTGACAAAATTCATGTCTTTTTTGATAAATATAATAAAAAGTAAAAATTGCAGCAGCAATCAAATAGCACCAAAAGAAAGCTTTATTAGTGACAAGAAAAGGAGCCAAAATTAATTTGGGTGGTAGGTTGTATGAGCGAGCAATAAACCGTGAAAGCTGCAGTGGTCTGAATGGAAAAAAGGGTCTGGTCCTTAAGGGGGGGTGAAGTCTGCGGTCCTTAAGTGGTTAAGTACCTCTGAATAAAGGAATAAAACATTGAATTAAAGGGAACCCGATGTGAGAGACATTTGGAGGCTTACATATGTATTTCCCTTTAAACAATACAGATTGCCTGGCTGTCATTCTGATTCTGCCTCTAATACATTTAGCCACAGATCCTGTAGATTAGATTTGTGATTCAGACACTACTGACCAGAAAGATCAGCAGGACTGTCAGGCAACTGGTATTGTTTAAAATAAATTAATATGGCAGCCTCTATATGTCTCTCACTTTGGATCCTTTTAAGCCCATGTTAGGCTAGATTACCTAATTCTCAGCCTCTTATTGTTCCTTGTTATCCTTCCTTTCCTCCTATCCCCAGACCGTTTTTTTTATTTGACTGGATACCACCATTGAATATCCTCCCAGAAGTTCCTCCAGCAATGATGAGTGATTCAGAATCACAACACCACCCTTCAGGGGTGCTTAAGAGAATAACGGTAAATTATAATGTTATTAACCATAATCTATACATTGAGTACTGTAACTGTATTTAATTATTCCCTGCAGCTGTTACAGCCAACCAAAGCTGTTTAAAAAAACAGTCCTTGACAATAACAGAACAGGAACAGCTTTGCTTTATTTTTATACTGACAAGAGCTGCAGCAGTCCCTAGAGAGCTGTAACATCAGCAGGACAGTCAGAGTTGTTTACATACATCACCCACACTTAGGCCTCGTTCACATCAGGGCCGTTTCTGTGCGCTTTCCACAGCGCACTGCCCTGTGCGTTCAGCAAGGTATTGATTTTTCAATGTAACTAAATGTAGCTGGTTCACATCTATGCGCTGCGCTGAGCAGCGTTACAGAAACGTAGTGTTGCAGGCATTTCTGTGCGTTGAGCTGGAAAGCGCACAGCAATGCAAGTGAATGGGTCCGCTTTTTTAGCGCATAGAAGCGCGTACAAGCGCATAGAAGCGCATGCGTTTTTTACCCCTAATTGGAGAAAAAAATACATTTACATACAAAAACAAAGTTTTATTGACAACTGCTGCTGCTACAGTAAGCAAAACGTGCTTTAAAGAAGCGCAGCGCAACGCACAGAAACGTGGACTAAAGCGCGCACAAGCGCATGCGTTTTTTACCATGCGCTTTAACACGTTTTTCAGCGCAGCAGATGTGAACGAGGCCATAGCCAATGCTGGTGACTCACAGTTAGGTCTTGTGTCAGAGCTCACCTTCAGTTTGCTATAGCAGTGCGGTAGTTCAAGTTCTATTTCGAGGCAAAAAGGAAGTAAGAGCAGGCTTCATTCAAAAGTCAAAGGAACACACTGTTGTTCCTGATAATTGCAGAAAACACAGCTTTTGCAGCAGTCAGCAATCCAAATATTTTATTGCTCTTAAAGTACAACTGAATTGAGAGGGATATGGAGGCCGCCATATGTATTTCCTTTTAAGCAATACCAGTGGTCTGGCTATCCTGCTGATCTTCTGCATCTAATACTTTTAGCCATAGACCCCAAGCATGAAGCAGAGCGGGTGTTTCTGACATTATTGTCAGATCTGACATGATTAGCTGCATGCTTGTTTCTGGTGTTATTCAGACATTACTGCAGTCAAATAGATCACCAGGGCTGCCAAGGAACTAGTATTGTGTAAAAGGAAATAAATATGTGAGCCTCCATGTCCCTCTCACTTCAGGTTCCCTTTGAGCAACTTCTTCACCTTACTATCTAGTAGTCCACTAGAAGTGGCATGTTATTTATTCTAAGTTTTCCTTTCAAATGTTTTCTGCTGCTTCTCTATATATGCCTGTGCACAAAATTTTGCAGCCTAGTAATTTTTTCAGGAGACAAGAAAACAATTTTCAGTGTGCCGATTACTTTATGGCAATGTATGTGACCCTAGGAGTGGGAGGAGCCTGATGACAATATTATTGCTGGGCAGCTCTTTCTACCTGCTGGAGTTCTCTCTTCCTGGGTCTACCAATAAAATGATTGTAAGCGCTGCCCAATGCTGTAACCAGTGTGCTACACTAAGGGCTAGTAATGGCAAACCACAGGCAAACTGGGTCTACCAAAAAGAACCAAAATGTAGACACTGCAACATGGGGACGAGTGGGGTAGTGCAAAATGTAATATAAGTGAGCTGATTTCATTACTAACAGGATACATGGGTTTATTTAAATTCCAAGGACAGCCTGTATGACGTAATTTCCTTCAAAGGTTTAGTCATCTATCAAATATTTCTTTCATATGAAGGAAAGCATTCACAGAATGAAAACAGATTGCCAGAGGAAGGGGACCTCTTTTCAGATTTATTTTTTTTACATGTACATAATCAACTTGTAGGTGAGCGCTATAACATTTTTACAACATTCAGATTTTCTGGTGATTTAGACAGGAATTTACATTTGTTTACCATCAAAAGCTTGTAAATTGTAATCTATTCATGAACATTCATTGATTTCATTTCTAAGACAGAAAAGAGTCAGGCTTGTTTGCCCTCTTCCTCATAAAGAATACTCATAAAGTGAAAGAGGTTTCTGTTATGCTGAAAACATTGTCGTCAATAAGAATTCTAGGTAATCCTTGTAGGCAATCAAATCTGTTAACTGGCGAGGTACAACATATTGATATTACATTCATTCTTGCAAGCAGAGACTATTTTTTCCATTAACCCTAGCAGTAGAGTAAACTGTGTTAGCCAATGATTGATACAGGGAAATTCATCAGAAATAACGTTTTAACTGCTTAATGAATAGACTACAGCTGAAAGCTTTCAAGATTTCCCTGGTCTCTTCGTCAAGTATATTGCCTGTTGAACAGTTCTGAGCTATCTAAGACTCGTGCAACTATAATCAATTTAGTTAGCAATTCAAAGGAATCATTCCTTTGAATTCCAGATATGAAGGAGAAAGACAGGGAGAAAAGTTGAATAAGCTACAGAAACTGCAAAATTAACAAAAGAATGTCAAATATACCAAATGCTTTCTAAGAGGGCACAAATGGTGGTTTACAACAAGTTGTACATATAACAAAATAAAGATAGAAATAATGGAATAAACTAAACTTTTCCTTCTTGCCAAAGAATAGTGTCTTTAGTCCCATACGGGCAGCACAGTGGCGTAGTGGTTAGCACTCTCGCCTTGCAGCACTGGGTCCCCTCCCAAATCCCAGCCAGATCAACATCTGAAAGGAGTTTGTAGGAGTTAATTGGCTTCCCCTAAATTGGCCCTAGACTATGATACATGTACTACACGATACATACATCCATATGACTATGGTAGGGACTAGATTGTGAGCCCCTCTGAGGGACAGTTAGTGACAAAACAATATATACTCTGTACAGCGCTGTATGATATGTCGGCACTATATAAATACTTAAAATAAATAAAATAAATAAATAAAGTGAGGTTCTGTAACATAGGTTTGGTGAAAGAGGTTTAATGACATATGACATTATATAATGAACATTATATTGTCCTTTTGATGTAAATGTGGCCAACATCATCTCTTATTTTCTCTAATTTTCCCTTATTCCATTTAGGTTAAAAGGTGTCACAGACATTGTATGGATCTTCTGGACGACCATCAGGGATCTGCTTGAAGAACCATTGTGTTCTCACAGTTTGATGAATCAGAATCATTCATGAAGTATGGATTCTCTGCATCTTTTGAACCACAAGATGAGAAATTATCTCATGTCAAAAAGGAGCTTCAAAGCCAGATGGGTCCCCTTGAACAAGACTGTCACGTCTATACCTTTTTTACTCTGGAGAGTCACCGTTGCACTTTATTTACAGCATTAATCTTTCTGATTGCACCAAAAATACATTTAATTATATATGTGAAGGGACTTATGTGTGAAAGGTCAAAATAAGCCCATCAAAATAATTAGCTGCTCAGTGCAAGTAATCTACCTACCAAAATCCACTTTATTTATGAATACTGGCCTATGCTATGGGAGTGTAATGATCGCTGCTGCAGCAGCTATTGCTGGAAGTAGTAGTGCTGCAGCTCAGGCAGTTCTGATCTATTTCCATGCAAGCTGCATAGCTTTGTCTGTCTTTCCCTGCTGTCAGCTTGTGACTGATTATCATTCACCTGTGTGGGAATCTGCATGTCTGCTCCCATTGGATGACCTCAGTATAAAGATCTGCTTCCTGCAGGGTTTCCTTGGGTTTTCATAGCTTCAGCTTAAGCCTGCCTTGCTGTCGCTTTAGCCCCCGATCGTGTTTCTTGTTATAAAGATACTTTGCTGGTCTTTGCATCATATATTGGTTCATTGCCAATATATATGCATACCAGCACGTTTATTATTTTCCTTGTATTTGTGTTACGTTGATACATCAGTGTCGCTGATGTATACGTACACGAACTGTTTATATCCTGTGTGCAGTTAGTCAGCTTTCCAGCATGTTTTGGTAGGTTGCGCGTACCGTGACCACCCGTGCTGAGGTAGTTACCCTGCTCCTGGTTCTGTTTGTGGATTGCGTTCATCTCTGCGAAGAGATAACGAATCCTTCTGAATCCTGTTCTGTTACTGTTTGTGGATTGCGTTCATCTCTGCGAAGAGATAACGAATCCTTCTGAATCCTGTTCTGTTACTGTTTGTGGATTGCGTTCATCTCTGCGAAGAGATAACGAATCCTTCTGAATCCTGTTCCGTTACCGTTTGTGGATTGCGTTCATCTCTGCGAAGAGATAGCGAATCCTTCTGAGTCCTGTTCCCTGTGTTACTCCATTCCTAGTCAGCGTTCCTGCTTATGTCATATATCGGTTCATTGCCGATATATACATATGTTAGTCAGACGTTACAAATAGTTTCATTGATAGCTGTAATTGTAATACGCTAGGAAAACATACTTATTGTATATTTATCTGTGTTACGTTCATCTATCTTAATCCTGCTATTTTCTGACTATCCTGTCCTGTCTTTGTGAGGCACGCCATCGCCGCATCGCATTGGCTGCCTCATTCCAGTCTGTCTGGTTTTGGACGCTTGCTGTCGCTAAGTAGCCGCTAGCTAGCAAGCGTTCATTCTGTCTACCTGTCCTGATCTCCTCAGTTCTGGTTTATGCGCTCAGCGCTACTTTGCGCTGAGACGTTATAACGAAAGCATTGTTTGTGGCTGTCAGATCTGCACTGGCTCTGTGCGCCACAATCTCCTATTGGAGTCAGTCCTCCCCTCCACTATACTAGGGATAGCCTGTTTCCTTGTGCTAGTGTGTGTACCTCCTCCACGCCAGCTCATGCGTTGCATGCTGACTGTGGAGAATACACCACCAAGCCTAACAGGGAGTCAAGTGTTCCATGTACAGAACAATGAGCCAAATACAACACCTTAACCATTAATTGCAAAGGTGAAGCTGTTTAATTAATTGCAGTGTGCTGCAAATTTAAATTTGCATTACAGCAAGTGGCGATTAGAGGGCACTTCCCTTCCTGTTCAATCCCATTGAAAATGCAGATGCAGATTTTTTTTTCAATGTTTCTGTTATATACCTGCATTCTACCACATAGATATGACTGGCTCACTGATGGCAGAAAACAATAGTAACAGCATAAATGACCTATTTTTAAAAATTACAAACAGCACAAAAGTGTGTTGTGCACAAGGGATGAAGGAAGCACGTTAATTCTTCTACTTTTTTAAGTAGACCGAAGCAGCCCTAAACAATGTAAACTGAATATATAGTAAAATCTTGAATGAGAGTAACTTGATTTGAGAGAACTTTGCAATAGAAGCAAACTTTCTTGTGAAATTTTGACTTAAAGGGGCACTACAGCGAAAAACTGTAAACTTTAAAATATGTGCAAACATAAATAAATAAGAAGTACATTTCTCCCAGAGTAAAATGAGCCATAAATTACTTTTCTCCTATTTTGCTGTCACTTACAGTAGGTAGTAGAAATCTGACCGAAGTGACAGATTTTGGACTAGTCCATCTCTTCATAGGGGATTCTCAGCAAGGATTTTATTCTTTATAAAGATATTCCCTAAAAAGGATTTAAACAAAGATGTTGGCCAGCTTCCCTGCTCCCTACACAGTTTTTTGGGCAGTTGGACAGAGCAACTGCCATTCACTAAGTGCTTTTGAAAATAAATATATCCCTGAGAATCCCCTATAAAGAGCTGAACTAGTCCAAAACCTGTCACTTCTGTCAGATTTCTACTACCTACTGTAAGTGACAGCAACATAGGAGAAAAGTGGCTCATTTTACTCTGGAAAAAATGGCTCATTTTACTCTGGAAAAAATGTACTTCTTATTTGTATATGTTTGCACATATTTTAAATTTTACAGTTTTTCGCTGTAGTGCCCCTTTAACTACTTGCCGATTGATCAACGCCAAATGGCGTGAACGTGGCGGCAGCCCCAGAACCACTCCACGCTGATTGGGGTGAATGGCTGGGAATGCACGCACATCTCCGCTTCAAGGCAGAGCTCCGCTCCACCTTAAGTCTTCCAGACGACAAAACCGGCATCTAATACACCTGTAAAGCGCTGCGATCTAAGACAGCGCTGTACTGGGGACAGCCGTGCGACACGGCTGTCCCCTCTGTAGGCAGGGAAGTGATCGACTGTCATAGGCTGAAGCTTATGACAGCCGATAACGCTGATTGGCTGGTGGGGGGAATATAAAATAAATTAAAAAATTGTTAAATTTATTCAAAAAATAATAAAATAAATATTTATATAAAAACAAACAAACAACTGGGGAGCAATCAGATCCCACCAACAGAGAGCTCTGTTGGTGGGGAGAAAAGGGGGGAGGTATCACTTGTGTGCTGAGTTGTGCGGCCCTGCAGCTAGGCCTTAAAGCTGCAGTGGCCCAATTAGTAAAAAATGGCCTGGTCACTAGGGGGGTTTAACACCGCGGTCCTCAAGTGGTTAATATACTAGCAACGTCTTGATATACAAGCAAAAAAAATGTGTACACGCGTCACGTCATCACAACTGAGCCGATAGTTCTTCTCCCTTTGGCGCCGCAGGATTGTATTCAATTGTACTTAATCTGAGTGGAGAGACTGTGCAAAGTCACAGTTCCATGAAATCCTCAAAAGTAAAAAAAAGTAAATAGTTCCTTGTTAAAACCACACAAAAAAAAAGGTTGGGGTGAGCCAACAGATGGCAATGATTCTGTTAGTTATAGTGAAAGTCTTGTTTACATTTTTATCTTATACTATTTTGCTGTTGTTGGATTGTGGAATTAATCAGTTGGGTTTCCATAAATTTTTATGAGGAAATTTGCTTTGATATAAGAGTGCTTTGGATTACAAGCATGTTTGCAGGATGAATTATGCTCGCAAACCAAGGTTCCATTGTATAATGATAAAGCACATGATCAGTAAAAACTAAAGGACATACCAATTAAGTCCACGTTGCCCGCAGTGTACTGCACAGGCACAGTAGTTCTGTGCCTGCGCAGTACACTGTAGACAATGTGGACTAGATTGACAGCGGTGCTCGCGCAGGTGCAGTAGGCGACGACCTTAAGGTCGGGCCTCTGCCCCGACAGGGACCCTGGGTTGGTGGCTGCGAGTGGAGATGCTGCTTAGGACGTATCAGCTGCAAGGGTATGGAGTAAGCCCCAGGTAAGTAAAGTGGGGGGAGCAGTATTTGCTTGATAACTCCTTTATCACGCTGGTGCGTGACGAGATAACAGACACTGGTAATATACAATACAGTAATAAGGTCTAGACCGGTCAGTACTTGTGCACAAGTAATATATCGAGGTACAAAGTCGTAAGGCTTAATCGTAGTCAATTTCAGCAGGGTCAGTAATGGGTATCAGATGTCAGTCATGTTCAAAGGATCAGGCAAAAACAGGCGGAGTCGGTAACGAGAATCAGATGGCTGAGGTACAGAATCATAAGGCAAGAGCGGGGTCAAAAGGCAGGCAAAGGTCGGTACACAGATAATAAACAATAGATATGATGTTCCTAGTAAATTACAATTACAGCTATCAATGATCACTAATAACGACTGACTAACTGGAGTACATATATATGGTGAGTACCACTATACAGTATATGATGTAGATCAAAGGTAGCTAGCTAGGGCCAAGAACCAGCGAACTGATTAGTATCAAGACCAGTGAGCAACTGAAGCTCCTGGCCTTATATCAAATTTCTAATTCCCCCAGCACCACTCCCCTAATGACATGACTGCTGACGTCATCTAGATCCTCCTTCTAAGCCTAAAAGGCTTAGAAGACATCGCGCGTGCGTTTGGTCGCATGCACGCATGCGCCGGAACTCACCGCCGGAGGGACGCCGGGGATGCCTCAGAAGACGCCGAAGCAGGAGATCACGCGCACGAACGAGTCCTGCCAGATATACCAGGACGGACGCTGCGGGACTCACTGCTACCAGGTAAGTTTGTTACATCTTTTAAGTATAGATACAATTGTTTATCTCAATAGTTAGGTGTGTGTGTGTGTGTGTGTGTGTGTGTGTGTGTGTGTGTGTGTGTGTGTGTGTGTGTATGCAGGGCAGTTTCTAGGGTAAATTGCCCCCAGGGCGAAAGTGTAAAAATTACGCCCATCACCCCATGGACAAACCCTTACTCTTTAGGGATAGTCACACAGCCACAGGTCACAAGTAGATCTGCCTACTTACTAGTGACCAGCCGCTCATCCAGGAGGAAGCAGGGACCAGGAAAACACACAGGCAAAGAGAGCCAGGGAAGCCGACTCCTCCATGGGCGCCACGCACTGATAGCCTGCAGTACTGCTACAGGACATCAGGTGTCATCACACGGTGGTGACATGATGATGACTTGACGTTGGACGCAGGCAGCCCAGGAGGAGTCAAGGCAGGTGATTGTGCTGGTAATCTTCTTTCGTCTTCCATAGCGGTTTTGTCCTTCTGCCTGCTCCCCCCCTTTTTCTACTTGCTGGTCTGCGCCCAGGGCGGTCGCCCTGCCAGCACTGCCCAAGAAACAGTCCTGTATGTATGTGTGTGTGTAGGTGTGTGTATGTATGTATGTATGTGTGTGTGTGTATACATTCAAGTGAGAAATATGGAAGACAGCAATGGGAAATGGAAGTTAACCTAATTTACAATCAAAACAGCAACATGAAATTAATAATTGGTTTGCTGATAATCAAACAATAGCAGAAGGAAAGTAAAGGCACTGTGCACCATATAGCTTTCAATGGTCAGTAGGAACTGAATATCACATAACGAGGCAGGAAGGACATCTACCATTTATCTATATGTAACGAGAATATGAAATATAGCTGTGGCTTCTTAAAATAGAAGGCATTCACGTCATCACTCCCAATTTAACAGGGTATATAATAGGCGCCATTTTCAGGATATACGTCTTCTAATATTCCTTCTCTCAGAAGTTGACCTATAAGTCAGAGCTAATCTTAGAACAGAACTTAAGTCAAATAAAGTTGCCCTGCTTATAATGAAGCCATAGTAGTAACAATGTTTAAAGGATTGTTCCGCTTTAGTACAAAAATCTATAAAACATAGGTCCTCATTACACAATCTATTTTGTAACTGAATGCCATGAAACCTTTACTCTACAGATCCACAACTGTTTAAGAAATCTAAATGGAAACTGTGGCAACATTATATGGCTTGCTAATAATGATACTAAGACTTCTACAGCCTCTGTTTTTTTCTCTGTGGTTCATAATATTTGCACAAAGCACGAAGTAAACCATTGCATCGAGATTCCTTCCTTGCGTTTACTGCAATTAAACATTTATTCCACAATGAGGTGGGTCCTGCACATTCAGTGGGATACTAGATTTATGTATATGAGGAATGATCATTTCCATCTTAAAACTACAGGTTAACATACTTGCTTTTGATCCTCTGATCATAGACCAGTATAGCAATTAAAGGGACCCTGAACACATGCTAAAAATGGAATTTGAATTTACCTGGGGCTTCCTCCAGTCCCACCTTTGCCCACAAGATCCCTCTGCATCTTCTGGGTCCCCTCCATTCTCCCCCGCTGGTGGCTCCCATAGTGCAATAAAGGAGAGGAGAGAGAGACAATCGGCACTGCTTCTATTGCTATTTAATCCAGAGTGCGGTGGAACACATGTAAAAAATCCAGTGGGCCTGATGCAATTGTCAGACTCGCCAGCGTTAAACACTGGTGAGTCCGATAATCAGGCGACTATAAAGTCGCCTGATCCAATTGCATTCAGCCCTAGGCAGGGTGCTAAAAGAACTCGCTTGAGTGATATTATCGCTCAGCAAGTTCCTTACACCCTATCCTAATGCACTTTGCATGCCTCCGGGAAGCGATGCTTCCCAGCAGACATGAGCGTTAGCTTAGACCTGCAAAAAGCAGGTCTAAACATGCTAACGCACGTCATCACCGCTGCAACTGGGGGTCTCCTTTAACCTCCCTGGCGGTAAGCCCGAGCTGAGCTCGGGCTATGCCGTGCAGGAGGATTTTTCAGGCTCTGTTGGGGCGATTCGCCCCATTCAAAGTGCTGTGCGCGCAGCTAGCACTTTGCTAGCCGCGTGCACAGCTTGATCGCCGCCGCTCTGCAGCGATCGCCCGCACGCAGCGGCCAAAGAGGGCCCCCCCCGCCAGAGCCCTGCGCTGCCCGGACCAATGAGTTCCGGGCAGCGCTATGGGCTGGATCGGGTGCGCCTGCCGTCAGGACGTCGGCTGATGTCCATGACGTCATTCCGATCGTCGCCATGGCGACAGGAGAAGCCAAACAGGGGAATGCGTTATATACGCGCTCCCCTGTTTTCTATTAGTGCCGGCGACGATCGCACTAGAGGGACACATGCGCCCTCTAGTGGTGTTTCATGTAGCTACCACTTTGGTAGCTTTACATGAAACAAAAAAATTAACCGCCAGGGAGGTTAATAAGGAGACCCCCAGAGCTCCCCGCCGGCCGCTGCTTGTCTCCGCACTCCCCTACGTAGCCACAAAGTTACCGTAATTGTAAGCAATTTTCTGACCGTCGCTTTACACCCGCCAGCCGCTGCATCTCGTCGCAAGTCTCCACTGTGTAATTACAGTGTATGATTTACTGTAATTACACTCGCTAATAACAGAGTCCCGGCAAAGCATCTTTGAATCAGCCGCCGGGGCTCCCCATTGGTTCTCTGGCTGAGCCATTTTCATTGGTCCAGCCTGTGAACCAATGGGGAGCCCCGGCGGCTGATTCTAAGATGCTTTGCCGGGACTCTGTTATTATCGAGTGTAATTACAGTAACTCATACACTGTAATGTGGCTTCACATGTGCAGTTGTGCATGACTCCTGATAAAGAGCCACCAGCAGGAGAACGGAGGGGAGCCAGAGGACGCCCAGGGACCCCGTGGGCTACAGGGGGCTGGAGGAAGACCCAGGCAAGTTCAAATTCCATTTTTTAGCGTGTGTTCAGGGTCTCTTTAAGAATCACTAAGGTTTCTAGACTCCCATTTTAATATTTAATATTTCAGAGCAGCTATGGTTTAAACTGTGCACTCTCTGTGGCTCTTTGTAATACAAGTTAAATTCAGAACTGTTGGAAATGTAATGGAGTCCTACAAAAACAGTTGCCGTTACAAAATGTGACAATGTTTCCCACCTGCTCTTATAAGGGACTGTTTATTTAGGAGGCAATTACGTTTGGAAAGTGTAGTACCACTTTATGCCTGATAAAGTGATGTTCATTGTTTAGCTGCAGAGTCCACTGTGCTCAGGCATCATCATAAGATATTTCCAGGATGATCTTCTTATTCAAATAACCCCTGCTACAAAGCTTTACATTTCTGGAATTACAGTGAAAATTTTCTTCTGCTACAAGCGGTTTCCTGCATTGTAATAAAAAAAGAAAAAGCAACAACAAACAAACCTGTTTTACTTGACCTTACTACATGGCAGGAAGTATACTGCGCAAAACTCCGCTGCTATGATGAGATTTTTGTTATATACAGTGCTGCCTATAATTATTCATACCACTGGTAAATTTTGACTTAAAGTTACTTTTATTCAACTAGCAAGTCATTTTTTGATGGGAAATTACATATGTGTCTCCCAAAAGATAATAAGACAATGTACAAGAAGCGTTAATGTGAAAAAAAGTCTCAGCTTTTATTTATTTGGTCACAATGATGTTTCCTTCATTTGGCGTAAAAAAGGAGAAGCCTTCAACCAAAATAACACCATCTCCACTGTCAACTATGGTGGTGGGAACCTAATGCTTCGGGGGTGTTTTTCAGCCAATGAACCAGGGAACCAAATCACAGTAAACAGCACCATGAAAAAAGAGCAATACATGAGGATTCTCAATAACAACATTAGGCAGTCTGCAGAGAAGCGTGGCCTTGGGCACCAGTGGACATTTCAGCATGACAATGACCCCAAACACACTGCAAAAGTGGTGGAGAAATGGTTAGCAGACAACAACATTAACGTTTTGGAGTGGCCCAGCCAGAGTCCTACAATTAAGAATCTGTGGAGGGAGCAATAGATCAGGGTGATGGCAAAAAGAACCTCCAACCTGAAAGATTTGGAGCTCATTGCTAAAGATGAATGGGCAAAAATACCTGTGGAGACATGTAAAAAGCTGGTTTGCAATTATAGAAAGCATTTGATTGCTGTAATAGCCAATAAAGGCTTTTCTATTGATTATTGAGAAGGGTATGAATAATTTTGGACTGGACACTTTTTGCTCAAATGTAAATAAAAGCTGAAGAATTTTGTTTGTCCACAATAATGTGTCTTTTACATCGTCTTACTATCTTTTGGGAGACACCTATGTCATTTCCCTTTAAAAAATGACTTGCTGGTTGAATAAAAATAACTTTTAGTCAATATTTGCCAGGGGTATGAATAATTATGGGCGGTACTGTAGCGAGAGAAGATAAACTTAATACATAAACAAAAAGTACAGCTTTCGAGTGACTGATTGTGACAATTGCATTACTTGTAAGTAAGGGAATCCTTTTATTATCTGAACAGAAGATGAAGTAAATATGGAAATAACTATTTTCTCTAACAAATGTACTCATGTGGTTTGTATAAGGGAGACTCTTCGCTGATATATCATATACTGGCCCTTATTCAACTCACTTTTTCTCCGTTTTCTCCTACGTGATATTTTTCACACCTTGCTAATAAAATGTTTTTTTAAAGGACAACTATCAAAGTTTACTAAAATTCTAAATGACACATATATTTTCAGTAATTACTAGCAAATAGCAATACAGAGGCTTTTTTTTCATATTTTCATGTTTAATGTGAAGAAAATATGACATTTACAGAGAACAGTTTTCACTGTGGGCATTTCTATGGAGGACTGTGTCCAGCCCAACCAGCATACAGAAACAATCTTCACTGGCTCTAATACTGTGACTGGAATCTGTTAAGAATGATAGAAAGCAGAAATATAGCTTTAAATAGTGTGTATATAACATGCTCAGCTGCAGCTCTGTGTGTTTCTCACCCTGCCTGGCAGTGGATAGTAAACATATCCAGGAAGAGCTCGTTTGAATGTGGAGTGTAGGCATCCAAGAACAGGAATAAAGTAAGCCTCCTTCTTTTCAGATCCTTCTCTGTACCTAAAAAATCCCTCAGCTGTTCGCATATGATCTGTCAGAAAGCAGTGTGTGTGTGTGTGTGTGTGTGTGTGTGTGTGTGTGTGTGTGTGTGTGTGTGTGTGTGTGTGTGTGTGTGTAAGCAGGGCATAAACAAACAGCAAATCATTCCTCTGTAAATAGTGAAAGAGAAGTAAAACCAATCTATTTAGTACAGCTCTGCCCCCCCATCACTGACACAAGTTGTTACAAGAGTTTATAAACAAAGCAATTTTTCACACAGGCTGTGCTGAGAGATCTCTGAAAAGCTTTCCAGTGTTGCTGACTCAAAGCTCTATAGGTATGTGAGGCATTCAGAACAACAGTTTCTTTGATAATTATTGTTTAATCCACCAGCTAGAAGGAAATACTTTGAATACTTTTGACATTACATTTTTGCCTAGTTTTTTAACTGCAGAGTGCTGAAAAGTTATTTTAAACAATAGATGAATAATTACCTCCACGGATGTAACTCAGGTGAAATAGTTTATTGAATAAGTTTATATCCAATTAATTTTTTCTCCTGAGTTTTCTCCTAGGTGATATTTTCACATCTTTCAATAAAAAGCTTTTTAAATCACCAGGAAGCTAGAAAATTCTAAAACATTATTTTAACCTACTTTTTGGTACTTTTTCCATTGCAAAGTGCTGAAAAGCTATTTTAAAAAAAGAAGTTGACATTTCTATTTATCTCCCAGGAGAAAACTCTGGAGAAAAAGTTATTTGCATATAGGCCTTTACACGCTGTAATATTTATACTGTGTAATGTCTGTGGATTCTGCTAACACTGTCTTTCTGTAGTGAATATTGTTTCTATATCTGTTCAAAGCAATAAATAGATGATTAAAAAATGATTTAAAAAATGGAAAAGGCTATTGTCAGGCCTAACTACAAAATATTGTGAGGTTGTTGTTATTTTTACACATATTACATTGCTTTAGGCCAAAGCCAAATACAGTAACTATATGTGGAAAAAAAGGGGTTGTATGTCATGTCAGAGCACAGTTGTGCTTCAAGGGGCCAATGGAAGTTTAAATCAATGGAATCTAACAGTATCCAGGAAGAGTGAAACAGAAAATTTTACTTGAAGAACTGAGAAGCTGGGGGATTATGCATCCATGCTGATTTGCAGTTAGATTATGTCCTCTGTGTGTTCTCTTGAAAGGACATGATAGTCATAGTCTGTAATAGTAATCAGTGGGACACCAAATAATGTTCAGTACATAGCAAGGCAAATAGCAAAGTAATAAGAGTAAATGCATTTTACCAAATGAAATAACAAACATTGCAGAAAGAAAACTTTGTATCAGACTGAACATCGTCTGAAGTACATTTCTTGTTCAAACTAGTTGGTGATAAAAGGCTTCAATCCCTTCAGGTCTGTCAAAAGAGCTATTTCAATATTCCCGTGTCTCCAACTGAGAGCAAAAACAAAAGAAATCCTTCCAACCCTGTTGAGTTTTAAGCTTTCATTTCCATTTATTAAATAGCTAAATATTTATTTTACCTGTTTGTAATGAATGTCCCTTACCATCCGAAGGAGGATATCAGATTATATCTATTCCATGCAACTACGCATATGCACACTACATTTCTTACGTTAGTTTGTCTGTATTCACATTCATATTGATTCAGCAGCATGTTTATTTTGGAAGCTGGAGATCAATACACACAATGTACATGGAATACAACAAAATACTGCCTGAAAACAACTGTGCCAGTTTCTTTTATACAGTAATGTTATTTCCTTTTCACCAAACAGAATATTGGTATTTCTTGATTTTGAACAATCTCTTTTTTTCACAACAGAGATCTAACAGTTATTGTTTCAGGAGCAGGTCAGCTAAACAGGCCAAAATGGTCTGTCTTCAGGCCGACCCAAATTCAAACCCATTGAAGTAAATGGAGAAAAAGTCTGTGTTCTGGATGCCAACTACAGTAGTCAAGTACACCAATGGCATGGGACAACCACTATATATATGAGAAACAGTGTGTATTGAAAGCAAATCTGTGAGCTAAACAAAGGAGAAAGCTAGATACTTACCTCAGTAGACGGAAACCTCTGGTTCCTGCAGAGGCTTCCCGGTTTCTCCTCAAGACCACCATTGGAAGTTCACTGGCAACATCAGAGCAATAGTCTAAAAAGTCCACGTAGAGATCTACTAGTGTAAGCTCGATACTTACCTCAGTAGACGGAAACCTCTGGTTCCTGCAGAGGCTTCCCGGTTTCTCCTTAAGACCACCATTGGAAGTTCACTGGCAACATGAGAGCAATAGTCTAAAAAGTCCACGTAGAGATCTACTAGTGTAAGCTAAAAGTGACAAGACTCAAATGTACTGTAGATGGAAAAACAAGAAACGTTTAGTGACTGAAGCAGTTTATGGTAGTCCTGATTACTGGATATATGAGCATCATGGACACTTACTTAAATCATGCCAAATCTGTGTCCACATCTAGTCAATTCAAGTAGAGAATCCTCTAAGAGAGATTCTGAAAATTATACTTTTTGTTTATCGGTCAAGGGATTACCTAAGTTGTGCAAGGCTACAGACCCTATAAGATGCTCTCCTCTACCTCATTTGTTTAGTTGACTCCAACTCTCTGTGACCATATGCATGTCTGCACACAAGATGTCTCTGTCAATCAATGCTTCTTTCAGTTGTTGCATAGGCATGTTCATAGCTTCACATATGCTGTCTATCCATCTTAGCATCTGTCCTCCTTTTATTCTTTGAACCCTTTAATTTTTCCAAGCATCAAAAATGTGTCCAAAGAATCTGGTCTCCTCAATATGTGACTAAAATATATGAGTTTTAATAGAAGTATCATCCCTTCTAGCAGTGGCGTAGCAATAGGGGTTGCAGAGGTAGCAACCGCATCGGGGCCCTTGGGTCAGAGGACAAGCACAATATTAGCTCTCTATTGGCCCTATGTTGGTAATAATCGCTTTTACAGATGCTTTAAATAGTAGTAATCATTAAAAAACTGTTTCCCATCCACTACATGCACCTGACACTATTATTGTCCTTTGCAGGTTTTGGTGCACCATATCAATTTTTATGTATAGAGTGCTTGGGTGGCCCCATGTAAAACTTGCAGCGAGGCCCATAGCTCCTTAGCTACGCCACTGCCTCCTAGTGAACGCCTTATTTCTTTAAGTATTGACTGGTTAGATCTTCTGGCAGCTCAGGGAGCTCTTAGTACCTTTCTCCACACCCACAGTTCAAAATGTTTTCAATTTTTCTACGCATTCAATTTTTCTATGAATTAAGGGGCCATAAATTTTACATGTAAGAATAATGTTGTATTTGTACTCTTTTACAATATTGCTGTAATCTGAATGCTGTAATTGCTATAATGCAAGGTGTTTTTATTAATTAATGTAATAATGTTAATGTTTTACTAGCTATTTACATAGCATTAAACTGCAAGTAATTCCAATCTATGAGTCCACGTTATGCTGTAAGCACCCTGTCCCCTTTCTCGCATTGTGGATAATTCCAAACTTTTTTTCTTGAATTATTTCCCCTTAGTTAATTTTCACTATAAGGAAGGCTATTTCATGAGAAAAACAGATTAATAGAGCTAAATCATGAAATTTGAGATTAAAGTGTATCTGAGATAAGAACAAAAAACATTTTTATTCATATCTGGGGCTTCTTCCAGCCCCCTTCAGGCCGTTGGCTCCCTGGCCATCCTCCCGGGCAATAAATATTACATGATGCTGAAGACTCGGCAATAACAATCAAAAAATCGCCCATCAACGCACTTAAAACCAGCCACCCGGTAAACTGTCTGCTATGTGTGTTGAGTATTATACTCTTGGCCAAACTTTATTTCTCTGCAATTGAATTAGGTCCAATGTGAGATAAACCTGTGTACCCTTAGGGCCTGTTTCCACTTAGTCGCATCGCACCAAAGGTGTCCTGAAACACATGCACGCCAGTGGAAGAGTTTCTACTGCATGCATGTTGTGTGGAGCGGTGCGATCCAAAAATCTGCAGCATGCTGCAGATTATCGCACGGCCACATCCGCCCGCAGCCGCGTCCCATCTCCCCAATGGACTTCCGCATCGGGAGATGCGGAAGTGATGCGGCCGGCGGCGGAAGTGATGCGATGCGGCTACGTAGCTGCATTTGCATCATTTACAAGTGGAAACCCGCCGTAAAAGTCATGTTATTTAGGTATGTGGTGCATAGAAGGGACAGAATCAAGTGGAAGACAATTCATTTCAGGTTTGCTTTATATACAGAAGACAGTTTGAAGCTAAATTTCATACTACTGTAGTCCAAGCCCAGAGTGTCACTTACTCCCCAGACATTACTGTTTATTGTTTGTTTAAAAAAAAAAGTAAAAATGGTTTTCAATTTCAATCTTTCTGTAAATTTGCAGTCACGTGACCAGTGGACTAACTTCCTTTTTAATTCCTCTAACGCAGCATGACCTCCTGCAAAGACACTTACTATACTGTATATTCTCAGCATTTTGCTACATTCAAGATGTGTTCTACTGCTTTCTAAAGAAAGGGTAAAAAACGGTTACATTTTGTAACCTATGGTGGCTAGCTATATATTTATTTTCCAGTACTGAGACTAATGGAACATCTTGTCTGGCTGGTTTGATGAGTATTCGCTTATTTGTACAAAATGTATGAGAAAGAGCACAATACATTCTTCTGTACTATGCAAAAGAGAACATTCCCAAACATTTCCTGCCCCGGTAAAATGATGATTCAGCTTGCACATTCATCATGTAAAAATGTAATACGTTTCTACACTGAAGCCTCTAGTTTATTTAGCCAGTGTAGGTTTTGACAAGCTTACTTTGTAAACTAAAAAAGTCATCCGCACTTTATTTTAAAAATACCCCATTTCCTTAAACTATAAGGCTATTTGGCAGAGCCCTCCTCCCCATGTGCTCTTCCCTGCCACCATAGGGACTTAGTGATTCATCTGCTATATTTATCCCTACATTGTTACATCACTCGTTTGTGTACCATTGTAATGTCCCTGTGTAACATTGTTTAATATCATAATATCTCCCCTATCTATTGTCAACACTGCTTAATATGTTAGCACTTTATAAATACGGAATTGGCCCCAGTCCACAAAACCTGTCCAACCTACATTTCCGATCTTACTCAGAGGTACACACCTAGCCGCTCACTCCGCTCTTCCAATGAACTTCGCCTAACCGCCCCCCGCATCACCCAGTCCCATGCACGCCTCCAGGACTTCTCAAGAGCTGCTCCAACACTATGGAACTCCCTACCTCCACCCATTAGGGTAGCCCCCTCCTTCAACATCTTCAAGAAAGCCCTCAAAACTTACCTTTTCACTCTGGCCTACTACCCCTCACAAGTGCTCTAAACCTACAGCTGAACTCTGGTCCTCTACCATTCGTGTCCTTACCTCTCCCTCTAGATTGTAAGCCTTTGGGCAGGGTCCTCCTCCTTTTGTGTCCTACCTGATCTTGCACCTCCATTACTGTGAACCCATGCTATGCATCTGAGTGAACCTAACTTGCCTAATCTCCATGCTCCATCCAGTGACTGACTAAACATTACCTGGTACTCATACTATGGTGTGTGATCTGGTTTTCTTGTATCCTGTATTGTCATATTGCTGTATCTCACCCCTAAATATTGTCTGTAACCTAAATTAATGTTCAGCGCTGCGTAATATGTTGGCGCTTTATAAATACAATAAATAAATAATAAATAAATAAATAAATAATACCTCATTAGATCTTACTGCAAGTTACAACCCTTTCAATCCCATCAAACTCTCCATTCTTTCTGGTCCTGTTTGTAAGACAGACTAGTGAAAACTACTTGGTTCCCTGACAATTATCCACCACTGATCATAGTCTGTCCTCCCACAGAATTTTGTGAGATAATGTCTCTCGCTATAGCCACACTCCATGCGAAAACTCCAGCCATGTGACAGCACTGTGGGCAAATAGAAAAGCAAAAGTGCACACCATGGTGTTCCTTCTCCCTGCAAATTTTCAGAAAGGCTAATTTCACAGTGGTCACTTTGTAACATGACTTGCTGCACTGCAATGCACCACCTATCCAACGTTCTTAGTGTGGCGGGTGCGTTGTAGTGTAACGGAGTACGGCATCCTACCGTGCACATTAACAGTTGCAGTGAAGCATAATTTTCATTGACTGTATGCTTCACTTTAACTGTCACAACATGCAGATAACATATGGTGCCACTTTCCCGTTGCGTTCCTGCTGTTACAGGGGACACAATGCAACACCCACTGTGAGCCTAGCCTAAATATATTCACTTGACATATTAAAGGGGAGTACACACATTTTATGGCATGCCTAATTCTGACTTTTGTATTGAAAGTTTGCTACTTCAGCATATGAATTCTAAAAGTTGTATGAAATTGTATTTGCAAAATGCACAATTTTTTTTTTATTGCACAAATAGTGAAAACTGTAGCATGCGTAAAAGCAAAGGATGAGAAAATTCTATTTGAAAATTCTAAAATTTAAACCGAATGTATTACCTTACCTACTGTAAACATATTTTCACAAATTGGCACTAACCAACTTTAACCTTATGGTTATTGTGAAAATATGTTCACAATAAATTACTACAAACTCCATGAAATTTGTTGGGGGATTGGGAATGGGGAAGCAAGAGGGAACAGCATGTGATCAGTAGCTTGGAGCAAGACAAAGCTAGCCAACTAGCTAGAATCATTTTGGTTTCTGTGCACTCAGATTTCTGCTGAAATGTGAAGAAATATCTGGTGGTACCGGTAGAAAACCAGGTAGATCATTGAGATCATGAAGATATTGCTTGTTTATATAAGATATTATACATTTCATAGGGTACAGAATGCATCACAGGGAGACACTACATTGAAAACTGAGAAGGCCACTGCAAAGAAAAACAGAGGAAGACAATACAAAAAAGTCAGAGCCCCACACATAGGCCACTATGGGGCAATGCGGGACACCAATATAGAGTCAGTTGCAAGGTTACTATTTTAACACAGTCAAAAAAGAAGGCAACTTTTATAACAGGAAGCAGCATTGGAACAATAAGTTTCCATGCAGTTTTGAAGAACATGCCAGTACACTACTATTTCCCTTACAAATACAGACTGCATCATGTGTGGGTATTACTCTAAAAAGGGACTCCACGTAGAAGGTTTAAGGCTCATTCACATTGAGAGTCTTGAGGGTTATTTTCCTGTCAAGAAACTTCTGCCTTACTACCATAAACATTGCTTAGAAGGAATGTTGGGGAAAGTACACTCTGGTGTTTGGTAGTAGCAATGGTTCAATATCCCATGTACCAGGCATCAATCACCTTCTAATCACAGAAAATCTTTTTCAGTTTTTGCTATTGTGTGTGCGCATGCTTATAAGAGGGTGCAACTGTTTGTTTGTTTGTGTGTGGTTGGGGAGGGGGCAGGTTAAGAACAGCAGGGACGGCCCATGTCCAAAGACTACCCTGGGGCCCTTTCAGCATGCAGCTAAGCTACTGCCCCTCTCCCACAGAACCGCGTGTCTCAACATTATCATATCACATACGCTTTTGTGTAACGACTAGGTGTAATGTATTTGCACTTCTTATTGGCTGACTGGCAGCCTGCAGACTATAGCAGAGTGCTGTCTGGGAGTGAGCAATCCTTTTGTGTTTGGTAAGTTGAAGGAGTGGTAGGGGTGAGTTCCTTGTGGTGGCAGCTCCTGGGCTCACCTGCACTCTCCTATTGTGTTACATGTTGATTTGGGGGTCCCGAGTAGTTGCAGTAGTGGCTATCTCCCCTATTGATTTAGCGGCTGTACAGGAATCATGGCACACACAGTATTCAATTAGGGCCTTCTATAACAGCGGCTACAATTTGTAGCTGCTATTTTTTTATGTGGAGCCGCTATTTCTAGCCACTATTTGTAGCTGTTATTTTAAATGTATAGTGGCTACAATTTGTAGCTGCTATTTGTCGCTGCAGGAAATTAAAGGTTAGCCACCACAAGGGGTGGGGTTATGGGTTAGGTACCACCGGGGCTGGTAGGTTAAGGGTTAGGCACCACCAAGGGGGAGTTAAGAGTTAGGCACCAACAAGGGAGGTTAAGGGTTAGGCACCACCAGGGGAGGGTTCTGTGTGAGGGTAGGGAGAGGTTAGGTAAATGTTACAGATATTTTACTATATCAGTGTTGTAGAATATCGATAACACTACCGATAGTCTATTACTGCTATCCTGCCCCTTTTCAACTTTCAGCTTTTTCAAATATATTCCCCTGCAGCCTAGGTCTTATGGCACTGTCAGGGGATTTTCACTGGGTATATCTGTAACATATTTTGTCTTTCAGTGCATGTGTTTATTTGTACAGGAGGGATGTTTCATTTTTTTAAAATGAAAACTGACTTTAATAGGGCAAATATGCAATTATTTGCCAGTGAATCATCCTGTCCATATCGGGCAAGATTTGAATTCCTGTGACCTGGCTGATAAATGCAGAATAAATAAGTGTGGCGTTTTCCAGGAATAACGAAGCTCATCTTATATTGTGCAACTGGGAATTACACAACATCTGTATGCTGATGTTGTAAAAATGCTTTCTATTTCTGTCCATTCCCTTCCTATAGCAAGGTGGTACTAATGTCATCTTCAGCATTTGTAAAACTGGACATTCCTACAAGTAAATTCACTTCTTCAATGTATGCCAATCTGCCTATGGGAAATGTATGAGGGCCCGCTGATATCTAATGATTGCCATTAGTATTCAAATCAGAACTCATCTGTCTCCAGATCCCATAACTGAAGTGCCTCACAGCGTGCAACAACACCAGATTTTCAGCATCCAAAAAATGCAACCTTTATAATAACCAAAACCAGAAATAACTTACTGGTACAAAGCACAGGGCAGCACAGCCACTATGAAGTGTAGAACAGCTTAATTATCTACAGTCTTGCAATCTAAACTGATTGGAAAATTTCACTTGAATGGTTCTGTTAACCCTTCAGCAAATTACTGGTGAATCTGGAATCACCACCTTTATAAGTAAAGTGAATGTTTCTGTACATACAGTACATCTTCACACTGAAGGGCAACCAAGATCCATGACTTTTAGAGTAGCTAATGGAGGTGAATGTGGCAGCAGACATTTCTGCTCAATAGGCTTAAAGGGACTCCAAGCACCACTCATGGGCATGCCTTTAAGCCAGACAACTTCCAACAAAGTGGTGCTATGACCACTCTGAAGGAGCCTCTTGCAATGGCCATCCATGTCACTTCCTCTCCCTGCTTCATTCAGTGATGCACTTCTCTAACAGAGAAGACAGGGGTGACCCAGAAGTTATAACATAGCCAAGATGGCAGCCACAATTTTTAAATTGAAATCTAACGAAAACTATTTGGTATAGAACAGAAGGATTCAGGCATCAAATGAAAGAGGAGAGCGCAAGCTACAGAAAGATATGCATCTTTAAGTACTTTGCAGTACTGGTCAGAGTCTCTTTAAAGGCATACCCATGAGAGGTGCTCGGAGTCCTTTTAATAATTATTAGGAATCTGTCCACATCCTTTGCACATTTGCTTAAAGTGGACCCGAGGCAGCAGGAAAATAAAAAATAATTACCTTGGTGGGGTAAAACCTCTTGATAGTCCAGAGAGACGATCATGTCCGTGTTATACTGCTGCCGGGATGCTTTTTGTGTTGACCTGAGGCGGGCCAGCACCCGTGAAGTGTGTTGTCTGTCTTATGCATGAATAAAAAGTATACTTACCTTTGTGGTTTGTCCTTAAAGCTGACCCAAACCAAACATTTTTTTAATTCAAAATATTTAGTTGCACCACTCTGACACATATAAAGATAAATAAACACTCATTCAAGCCTATGACAATTTCAGTGCATGCTTTTCACCCTTCTCTTTTCATAACTAGGGTTATACAGGTGGCAGCCATTAGCAATTCCTCCTTTGCTGGACACCATCTACTCCAACAGTTTGCCGGATTCTGTCCCGGCAATATGAAAGGAAGGGAGGGGTTTCTCCACTAAATGTAAAATATTTTATATTTGTCATCATGCAGCTGAAAAAAGGCTGCTATTTATTATTATAAGTTAGAAAATAGATTTTATTTCTGAAATCTTGTATTTTTAATTTGGGTCCACTTTAAGGGGGTAACTCTATATTCTCCTAGATATACTAACTTGATATTAGATTCATTAGGGCGCCTCCAACACAGTATTTAGAATAGTCTTACGTTGCAAGCACTAGTGTATGCAATAAAATCCAAGGAGTGCGACCAACCAGAGCCTGCCAAGTGGACCTGGAATACCGAGCGTGAATGGTTATTTTCCCGTAGGCCTGAATGGTGGTTGCGGGTTATTGCAACCCACCTTTGGGAGTTTTATTATATACTTACTCTTACAAACGATACTGCACTATTGGGCTCCTGGTCTCTCTTACATAGATACTTGGAGGCGATTTCGACCACCAAGAATCACACCAGTCCGTCTGATAGTCCAGAGGCTTCGCGTGTCCTCCTCATTCCCAATCGTTGCCACACATGGATCCTTGGAACATATCAACAAGAGATTGTATGTATGTATGTATCTGTACTTCTATCACTAGTAGTCCCTATTGTATAGTATGTTGAACTGCTCATGTACCGAATCTATGCTCCCCATTGTTGTATGTTTTTGTACATTGTACAGTGCTACAGAAGATGCTGGTGCTATATAAATAAAAACAAAATAATAATAAAAATGTTCTCATGGCTGTGGTTCGGTGAGGTCAATGAGGATGTAGGGAGACTCTGGAGGGTCCTACTTGTTAGGTAAGTATATAACATAACCCTTTACTTCAATATATCCTGTAGACAGGACAGCGCTTTTTTGCCAAATAAGTTACTAAGGCCTGGGTCTTGGGCAGCAGCTGCACATGAGAAAGGGGTTGCTGAATATGGAAGCGAAACCTGCAAATGGAAGAGAGGCGGCAAGTGGGGAGCAACAAATGGAGAATAGTTAGGTGCTACTGTACTGAGGTGCTAGACATGAATGAGAGTGGCTGCTGTGCATGGACATTACATACAGAAGCGAGTCTACACATCGAATATGAGGGGTGATATTGCACATGATAGGGGAACAAGAAAGTCAGAAATCAGAAATCAGAAATCAGAAAAATTTATTTCGCCAAGCATGAGGGGTCATGCCCGGAATTGTTTTTGGCACAGTACAAATAGCTCAGGAAGCGTACATAGAGAGAGACAGCAGTAAACAACAGGCAACAGGTTAACATACATTTGTAATATACAACACATTCCCAGAGTGTCCCTGAGATGTCAATAGTTAGTCCTGTGGGTTGGAAGACTGGTCGGCCGTAGCGCAGCCGGCATCGCCGCTCCTTGGGGCTTGCTTTGGTGGTAGGATGTGGAGTGAATTAAGGAGGCTGACTGCCGAGGGGAAGAATGAGTTCTTGTGTCTCATGGTCTTAGTGGAAATGGCTCGTAGCCTCCGGCCCAAGGGCATAAGGTTGAAGTAGCGGTAGCCTGGGTGTGAGGGATCACTTGCAATTCTCAGTGCCCTGGATCTAAGTCTTTTATTGTGTAGTAGAGCTAGAGAGGGGAGGGGGCACCCAATGATCCTCTCTGCTGACCTGATGACCCGCTGTAGTTTGACCTTGTCATCGGCAGTGGCGCCAGCATACCACACCAGGATGGAGGAGCAGAGGATCGACTCAATGGTAGCGGAGTAAAAGCTGGTTAGAATTTCTTGAGACATGCCAAACTTTCTCAGCTGGCGGAGGAAGAAGAGCCTCTGCTGGGCTTTCCGTTGGGTGGCAGTGATGTTGGTCTTCCAGCTGAGGTCGCTCGAGATGGTTGTACCCAGAAGCCGGGCACAGGGTACTCTGGTTACCTCCTTGCCGTCAATGTAGATTGGAGGTGGGGTGGGAGCAGACTTCCTGAAGTCAATGATTAACTCAACGGTCTTAGCAGTGTTTAGCACCAGCCTATTCTCCCTGCTCCAGTTGCAAATTCTCTCCACTTGCTGACGGTACTCCTGGACATTGTCCTTGGTGACAAGGCCCACGATGGTGGTGTCATCAGCGAACTTGATGACCTTGACAGAGTCTGTCTCCGATCTGCAATTGTTTGTGTAGAGGGAGAACAGCAGTGGTGACAGGACGCAGCCTTGGGGGGCTCCAGTGTTCGTGGTCGCTGCCTGGGAGTGGATCTTGCCCAGTCTGACGACTTGGGACCTGTTGGTAAGAAAGTCCGTGATCCAATGTTGTAGACTTGGGTGGACTCCAAGTGCAGCTAGGTCTCGTTGGAGAATGCTTGGGCATATGGTGTTAAAAGCCGAGCTGAAGTCTAGGAGTAGAATTCTGGCATACGTGTCTGGCCTGTCAAGGTGTTCGTTGATGAGCTCCAGGCAGATATTGATCGCATCATTGGTGGACCTATTTGCTCTGTAGGCGAACTGAAAGGGGTCTAGGAGGGGCGAAGTGGAGAGCTTGAGGTAGGCTAGGACCGCCCGCTCCATGGTTTTCATGATGACGGACATCAGGGCCACGGGCCTAAAGTTGTTAAGTTCGGTGATCCCTTGTTTCTTAGGGACAGGTATGATGGTTGACCTCTTGAAGCACGCAGGGACCTTGCCCTCACCCAGGGACTTGGTGTAGATAGCGGAGAGGATAGGGGCAAGTTGCCGACGGCAGGTTTTCAGGCAAGCTGGAGATACTCCGTCGGGGCCGGGGGCTTTCCTGGCATTTAAGGTAGATAGGAGGCGCTGGACCTCGGCTTCACTCACCATCGTGGGCAAGGGCAGTCTCAGGGTGTTGCTTGCTGGGCATGGAGGTGGGGGAGTCCGTACCTGGTTCCCCTCCGGTTCTTCCTGGTGCTCGAACCTGCAGTAGAATCTGCTAAGTTCTTCTGCAAGTGCCGGGCTGGGTGTTGCATGCTGGGGTTGGGGCTTGTAGTTGGCACACGGCCAACAAAGTATAAATCTGGCCTTGGAGATAGTGTAAAAGGTTGACCCCATCAGTGAGCTGCTGCACTGTCCGATCAGTGGCCTGGAAAGTACTTTGCTTAAACCACAGTACATTTATTCAACAAGAGGGACAAAAAGATACGCAGAGCAGAATGTGTAAGATGGTTTCTGTATGATCTTAATGGCATTTCAGATATACTGTATACTTATTAGTGTATTTAAATATCTGTGTGGAATTCAACATTAATTACCATGGACCTTCTACGGAATATAATGATAAACAAGAATCCAAAGGGACATTACTTCATGTAGCACTAAAAGCTTTTAATCAAATAGTTATCAATTGTAAAAGTAATGTCTTGCCTAAGAAGAAAAAGTGCTAGCACGTGAAATGAAGAATGAACAGTATTTATCATTTCCATTCACCAATAAAAAGTTTGAATGTAAATGCAACATTTGAAAACCTGAAATTGAACTGGAAGTAGAGTTCAAAGACAGTCAGAGGATTTCACAATGCAGATTCTACAGCTACAATTAAATCTGAAATCTAAGCAATCATTATACACTTTATTATACACTTTATTCAACAGTACTTATACAAGAGCCACAACACAATGACTCATAAAAAGGATGTCTATTCATATGAAATGAATTCACACTGATGTCCTTTGTAGTTTGTACCTCTGCATCACAGTGAAAGTTTAAACAACTCCTTGCTGCCATCTAATGGTGATGATTCTTTGTTTAATAAAAGCAACAACTGCTTTCACATGTATATTAAAAAGTAAAACTAGACAAAACCTCAGTGATCAATGTGTAATATTTTATTTGTTTTTAAAGTAGTAGTACACAAAGGAGTACATAAACCAAAACTAATTTGACAAATTCGGTGTTTCTGGTGTGGTGTGTACATGTCAGTATGCAAAAATGAACATACTCTTAAAATGTATTGCTCTACACACTCTCACTAACAAAAATAGTTTCAGTTATTATTATTATTATTATAGTAAAACATCACTATCAGCAATACCAATGGCAATATCTAGCATGAGGACCAGTAAAAGGCTCACTAAATCACTGAATCCACTGAATCCAAGAATCCACTGGACCTTATTGCTTTTTCCTTAGATATTCTTCCATTTTACACATGATAATACACCATTCACATTTCGACGGTATGTCAAATTAGATTTTGGTTCTGATGTAAACCAGTCATCCTGGAATGGACAGCACTACCTTAAATTATTTTGTGTAAGTGTAGGAAGCCTTTCCTTCTTAGAAGAAATTGCAATGGCAATATTAACCAGGGTATTTATTCAGCACTAAAATCACCACTACTATTCAATTTGCTTTTTCTCCAGAGTTTTCTTCAAAGAGATTGTATTTCATCTTCTGTTTAAAATAACATTTCAGCACTCTGCAATTGAAAAAGTACCAAAAAGTATGTTCTTGCTTGCTGGTGACTGAGGCCTCATTTACACATGAAACCGCAAGCGTTTTGTGCACTTTTTTTCCCCCACCCCGCGCTACACTGCGCGCTGCGTTTTTGGTAAAAGCGCTTTTCTAAGTGCTTTTCCAGAGCGATTTTGTCATTCACTCCTTGAGGCAAGTCAGGAAGGGAACTCTTTGACCCGGAGAAGAATAAATACAATGTATTTATTCTATAAACCGCGAACGCAATCGCTGCATAAAGCTGTTTTGCGAGCGTTTACACTCTTCCTATACCTTCCATTATAGCAAAAATGCCCCAAAAATGGTACAGGCACCCCTTTGCTGAACACACAGCGCACAGACCGCGCTGATATGAACCTTCTCTTAGAGATTCATTGCACAAGCGTTTTAAAAATCACCTGTGCTTGAAAAAAGGCTGAAAACGCCCCTAGTGTGAATGAGCCCTCAAAGGGCACTTTATGAAAAAGTGAAATCTAAATACCTAAGGCCCTTATTCAAGACACTTTATTGGCAAAGAATGAAAATATCACTAAGTAGAGAACTAATAAGAAAAAGTTAATTAAATAGGGGCTATGTGTTTTGTGAGCACCACACCTACTTCTTTATATGTATGCAATAACATTAATATAAACCACCTCCTCCCTTCTATGCATTCCATCTTCTTACACTTCCGCCTTCGAAGTGGAAGATCCAGTTTGAAAGGTAGAAGTGTAAGAAGCTGGAATTCAGCATGAACGCTGCATGGAATGCATTGGAATGAAGGCAGCATAGGTGAGTTAGCCCTTGTGTACAAAGGGTTACAAACCAAATAGGAGAGGCCCCCAAGCATAGGCGCCTAAGATTTTGGACCTCTCCTATTTGGCACGATACTCGACCTGATGAAGTGGTGTTTAAAGTGCCTTATTAAAGTATTCTTCACACGATACCCTGAGTGAACTTTTTATAAGGTAGGATCCTTTCATACCTGTTGCCGTTTTTTGTTTTTTATATATGCCCCTATAGTGGTTCTACTAACCTGTGGTATATAAATTGTTACACGAGTACCCTAAGGGTGCCTCCTACCTTCTCCTATTGCTTTTTAACCCCCATTGATTTGGGGGCCACCACCCAGGAGGGTGGTTTCTTTCTTAAGGAGCTGCGACCAACGAAGCGAAGCCACATGGCCGAGTGGGGACGGTACTTCCCCACATGCGATTTAAGTTTGGTTGCACTTTGTGCAACCTGGCTTTGTGAGTATATTTGAATATAATTTTTATACTTACCCATCACATCTGTGATAATACACCCAGTTGGGCTCCCGGTGTCCTCCCGCTCCTTTTTTATATTTTTCCAGTGTCCAGTTTGATCTTATTGCAAAGAAAGCAAATCAAACCTTCACAAGAAGGATCAGAGGATTACTTGGTTATTCAAGCAATTAAACTTGTTAGGGTGGCTAGAAATGTAGGAGATAAGCTACCTACTGTAGATGAGTATGGGGTTCTTTCAGCAGACCCCTAAGCATTTCTCTCATGTGTAAAACAGTCAATAAGCCACTCAAGGGTTGTTATATTTTATTTTCTTAATGTTGATGGAAGTCTTTGGGGTTCTTCTCATCTTGAACCACCACCTACATGCAGTGGCGTAACTATGGAGCTATGGGCCCTGATGCAAGTTTTACATTGCCCCCCCCCCATTCACTCTATACGTAACACTTGATATGGCACAACAAAACCTGCCAAGGTCATCTACAGTATTAGAGGTGCAAGAAGGGAACGGGGAACAGTTTGGTTATGATTACTACCATTCAAAGCATCTATAGAAGTGATTATTACCACCACAGGACCAATAAACAGCTTATACTTTGGTTTAGGAAGGGCCCCATGGGGCCCCTCTGGCCCAAGGGCCCCGATGCGGTCGCTACCTCTGCAACCTATTTGCTACGCCCCTGCCTACATGTTAGTAAAAGCATTCCTCAATGTTACTTTACATTTTCTTGTAGCTTGTAATCCTCCACTGTCTTTTACATGTGCTTGCAGTCTTTTTCTACGTTAATTGAAGAGGTGCTGCCTGAACCACCACTGACAAAAAACAGCTACATTACTCTGCTGCATCATTCCATGGCATCAATAAATATATGCAGGTTAGGAGGGATAACATCAGCTGAGTGCCAAAGCTTGAAGAAGATGGATGCTGCTGGAGGAGTCTTTTCAATCAACACACAGAAAGATGTCAAGCAACCTGAAAGTTCACTACTAGAGGTACACCAGCTAAAGCATTGGGACAAGCAAATAAGAACTTTCAACATTCTACTTGTTTTTGATAATGCCCTGAAAATCAAATCGAAGAAAATCAAAGCTGAATACAGCAGTGCATTACCAGTGAAAAATAGAGAGCTTATGTTATTCCTGAAGCGAGGCATGCAAGACAGTTGAAAAAATGTAATACTTAATGAGATCATACATAATGTTACACATGAGTGTATTTCTGCAGAAACGTAGGTGCTTTGAAGCAAAACCTTTCTCGTTTTTAATGTTCATGAATCAAGAAATAGAAAGCTTAAAGTACACCCAAACTGAGAGGGATATGGAGGCTGCCATATTTGTTTCCTTATAAAGGAAATGTCTAGGCTAGTTTAAAAAAAGATCTACTTACCCAGGGCTTCCTCCAGCCCCTGGCAGGCCCCTGGCCGCAGCTCCGCTCCCAGCCGCTGGCTCCTGGTCCCTGATGGTGCAGAGGCTGACCTCGCCAGGTTGTCCTTTTTTTTGACGATAAGGAGTTTGTTGGATCATTAAGACATAAGAGCACATCGTCAGCGTATAATGAAATTTTCTCTTCTAAATTACCTATTTTAAGCCCATGTACCAATGTGGTCTGTCTAATATATGCCGCAATAGACTCCATGGCAAGTGCAAAAAGCGTTGGCGAAAGAGGACAGCCTTTCCTTGTGCCTCTTTTATGGCAGAAAGAGCGTGAAATATTATTGCCTGTTTTAATTCTCGCTTTAGGATTATCATATAAGAGTTGAACCCACTTTATAAAATTCTCCCCAGATTCAAATGTCCTTAATACTGCCCAAAGATAATGCCATTCCACAGAGTCGAAGGCTTTCTCTGCATCTAGAGAAGCCACAACTCTTTGCCCTACATTAGAGTGTGTGGTTTGTAAATTAGCAAATAATCTGCGAATATTAATATCTGTTCCTTTACCTGGCATAAACCCTGACTGGTCTTGATGTATAAGTGTAGAAATAATTTTACCTAGCCGGGACGCCAAGGCTTTGGCAAGAATTTTAGCATCTACATTTAATAGGGATATGGGTCTGTACGAAGAGCAAAGCAAAGGGTCTTTGTCTGGTTTGGGTATCACGATGATGAGGGCTTCAGACATGGAGGGAGGCAGGGACCCCCCATCAAATGACCGTTGAAGCGTGTTTTTAAGTTTGGGAGCCAACAGTTTAGAATATCGTTTATATAGCTCTGTTGGCAAGCCGTCCAGCCCAGGTGTTTTTCTAGTTTTTATACCCGCATACTGAGCTTATGCAGTACACTCCGGACAACGTGGACTTGAATGACAGCGGCGCTCGTGCAGGTGCAGTAGAGGACAACCTGGCGAGGTCAGCCTCTGCCTCGTCAGGGACCGGGAGCCATCGGCTAAGAGCGGAACTGCGGCGAGGAGCATAGAGGCTGCTAGGGGCTGGAGGAAACCCGGGTAAGTAGATTAATTTTTATCTAGCCTAAACATTCCCTTTAAACAATACCAGTTGCCTGACAGACCTGGTGATCTGTTTGTATGCAGTAGTGTGAATCACACACCTGAAACAAGCATGCAGCTAATCCAGTCAGACTTTAATCAAAAATATCTGATCTGCATGCTTGTTTAGGGCCTACGGTTAGGAGTAGTAGAGGCAGAGGATCAGCAGGGAGGCAATTACTATTATTATTATTTAGTATTTATACAGCACCTAAATCTTCCACAGCACTTTATAGACTAATATAGACTAGATAGTCTTGTCACTAAATGTCCCTTAGGGGAGTTCACAATCTAATCCAAACCGTAGCCATAGGCAATCTGCATTAGTTAAAAGTAGAGATGGCCCAGCCATGGCCGTCAGCAAAGTCTGAATCTCACGACATGTCTCAAGCAGGTAGAAGGCATATTGTTGTACTTGCACTCCAATGTTGGGCTCCCTACATCTCTGTAAACCAGAGTTACGGGGGTGCAAAAGTGCTAAAACCCTCCACAGGCTTTCAGTGGGGCCTAGGTTTTGAGAGTACAAAAGCGCAGGTTTCTGCCGAACGGTACGGCTGAGCAGCCCCAAATTTGTAGGCTTTGTAGGGAGTTTAAGGGGGCTCAGGGCTGTTGAGTCTTGGGCCCTTACCTTACCGTTCGGCAGAAACCTGCGCTTTTTAACTGGAGGGCACGGATGGCGTCCTCCATGGATCTGGATTATGAAAAGGTATTTAACTTTTTTCACATTTGTGGCTTCGGAAGTCCTTTAAAAAAAAACAAATTAATTATTTTTATGTGCTGAGTGTGGGAAATCTGAAAAAAATGGTGTGGGGTCCCCCCTCCCGAGCCTCTGTAACCCCTTGTCCCCCATGCAGGCTGGGATAGCCAGAATGCGGAGCCCCTGCCGACCGTGGGTGCACCGGGTGCCAGCCTAGGTGAGGGTGACAGGTGAAGGCAGGTGAGCAGAGACAGCGGGAGCTGGTAGCTATATGCCCTGCTCAGGGCGCATTCTAAGCTATACTAACGGTTCATGAATCATCCGGTTCTTTTTAATGAATCAGTTCTTTTTTAATGAATCGACTCTTTTTTTCTTTGAAACTTTAAAATCGATTTTCTCAAAAAATATAAGGTCTTTTTGAAAAAAAATGTTTTCCTCTTGTAGTCACTGCCCTACTCTACATATCCTGGTGTTGGTGTTTTTACTATGTAAGGGGACTTTGCTATTAACCGCTAAAGTCGTCGGGCATTTAAGTCTATGGGTGAACCGAACTTTTTTTTAAAAAAAAAGTTCCTGGTTCACTGCTAACGCTAACCACCAAAACTCGCCGGGAACCGTTCGCCGGCGAACCGTTTGGGCCATCTCTAGTTAAAGGGAAATAAATATGACAGCCTCCATACCCCTCCCAGTTTAGGAGTGCTTTAATCCATCAGGTCCACACACAGCAATCAGTAATTTAGCAGCACCATCTAATTAGTAAATGAATACATGTGAACTAATGCCAGCATTGGATAAATACAGGAATGGCAGACTGCTTGCAAAGCTGTCAGTTTTTAATGATAAATAACAGAAGGCTCACAACATTTCATACAATTGTGAAGAAACCCATTGTTTTTAAACTTTGATTTTAATGAGTGATATCAGTTGAAAAGCAAGCCATTATCAGTATTTCAACATTGTTTGTACAGGTCAGTAATGCTATCACTTACAGCAGTACAACAACATTTTACTTTAAAGGTCAAGTACTTTAAGAACCAAATAGCATTGTACTGGCAGGAATCCTTTTGACATTATTTTTGAGTTAACATTGTTGATAATGTAGAAATATTGCAGTATTCACAAGGAAAACAAACAACCCAACAATATAAAGATAAATTCACTATGATCCTCCTGAGCTAGAGTCTTTACAACAGGTTACAGAGTAATAAAGAATTTGCCCTTGGCACCCTCCTGTAGAGATAAGACAAGACAAGACAAATAACATTTATATCGCGCTTTTCTCCTGGCGGACTCAAAGCGCCAGAGCTGCAGCCACTAGGACGCGCTCTATAGGCAGTAGCAGTGTTAGGGAGACTTGCCAAAGGTCTCCTACTGAATAGGTGCTGGCTTACTGAACAGGCAGAGCCGAGATTCGAACCCTGGTCTCCTGTGTCAGAGGCAGAGCCCTTAACCATTACACCATCCAGCCACCATTACACCATCCAGCCACCTAACTGTATCAGTTATATATCAAGTGCCCAAGATACACTAAAACATAAAAAATAGCCTGCCACCTAAACATTAGTAGGACCTCCTCCTAGTGTTTCTCATGCTGCTGTAATTTTAACATATGTACATGTACCAACTACACATCAACTATGTATGTATTCTATTCAATGTCATGACTGTACAGTGTCTTGTATTTCTTATGTATATTTGTTCCCCATTATTTGTTTGTACTATGTACAGCGCTACGGAAGATGTTGGCGCTATATAAATAAAAAATAATAATAATAGAATAGGTGTACCATAGAATTGAACACTATCTGGGCAGCCTTTGTACAGCCTTACATTCTTAAAGGCATCAAACACACAAAGATTATTCAGGTTTTGGAAGTAGATGGATGTCTCAAACTGGTGACAACAGATACAGCCTCACTCTCTGCCAATATACTGCATAAACAGGGGTTTGGAGCAGCAAGTTATTATCTGGATGGAAATGGTGAGCTAACAACTGAACATGGAATTCAGTAGTTTTTCCTAGGAATACTACTTTTGAAAATAATTTGGTGGAAATAGTGTTAAAGGATAACTATCAAAGTTAAGTACAATTCTGAATGCCACACATATTTCCAGTAATTACTAGCAAATACAATACAAAGGCTTTTTTTATCTTATCATCTATTATGTTAAGAAAATATGACATTTGTAGAGAACAGTTTTCACTGCGGGAATTACTATGGAGGACTGTGTCAAGCACATACAGCATACAGAAAAAGTCCTTACTGGCTGTAATCCTGTGACTGAAATGTCTTCAGAATGGCAGAAAGCAGAGATTTAGCATCAAGATAGTGTGTAAATAATACATCAGCTGCAGCCCTGTTCCTGTGTCTCTGTCTGGTAGAGATGGCCCAAACAGTTCGCACGCAAACTTATTCACGCGAACAATGCGGATTCGTGTTCGCGTCCAACCGCGAACATTTAGCGAGTTCGACCCGCCCCCTATACTGCATCATTGGGCTAAACTTTGACCCTCTGCATCACAGTCAGCAGACACGTCAGCCAATCAGGCTGCAATCCCTCCTGGAGCCCTCCCCCTTTCTAAAAGGCAGCAGCATCGGCCATGTTCTCACTCTGCCTGCTGCTATTAGTGAGAGAAAGGAGAGAGGTTGCTGCAGAGATTGGGAATGCTTAGTTAGGTCTAGTTAGATTTCTCCTGGCTGATATTTGTTGCTGAAAAGCACCACCAAAACAGCTCTTTTGAGAGCTAATGTTCTTGTGATGTGTTTTTTTTGTGTGTGGCCCACTGACACTGCATATACAGCAGCTGGCCCTTGCTAATTGCTATACCAGGTGCCAGGCCCAGTACATCTTTTCACTGCACCTGTGTGACTGCATTGTATTATTTACCAGCAGTCACTGCATACCTTTTCACTGCACCTGTGTGACTGCAACTTGTATTATATACCAGCAGTCACTGCATACCTTTTCACTGCACCTGCGTGACTGCACAATGTATTATACCAGCAGTCACTGCATACCTTTCACTGCACCTGTTTGACTGCACATTGTATTATACCAGCAGTCACTGCATACCTTTCACTGCACCTGTTTGACTGCACATTGTATTATGCCAGCAGTCACTGCATACCTTTCACTGCACCTGTGTGACTGCACATTGTATTATACCAGCAGTCACTGCATACCTTTTCACTGTGCCTGTGTGACTACACATTGTATTTTACCAGCAGTCAGAGCATACATTTTCATTGCACCTGTGTGACTGCATATTGTATTATACCAGCAGTCAGTGCATACCTTTCACTTCACCTGTGTGACTGCACACTGTATCATACCACCAGCAGTCACTGCATACTTTACACTGCACCTGTGTGACTGCACATTGTATTATACCAGCAGTCACTGCATCTGTGTGACTGCACACTTTATTAGTCCAGTCAGTGCATACCTTTCACTGCATCTGTGACTGCACATTGTATTATACCTGGCAGTCAGTTGAATGGATGGCAGACTTGCCCTCTATAACAGATTCTCGTTAAAGGATTTCAAGTGTATTCATCTCATCATTATACAGCAGCCTCGAAAGAGTCATCCTGTATTGTTATTTTTCGCCACTACCTCCCTGTGCCGGCCACTGCTGCCTGCCCCAAGACTAAGTCAGTCACCACACAGCATCTCTGCCTGCAGGACGCTTGACTGCCTACTCCGCCACCACCAACAGGGTCTAGGACTCCAGGTGGATTCCTGAATTTTTAAGTCTGCTAACAAAAAGAATAATAATTTTTCTAGTGCATGTACATGCCTGGCTTATTTTTCTGGCTGCACTGGGGCTGCAACAACAAAACAAAAGGCATGTACATGTGTCAATTCCCCTTCGTGATCGTTACCTTGCCTCAGTGAAGGGGCTTGTGTATCACAATAAAGCAATGACCTATATGAGGGTGTTGGGGGGCACACCCAAGAAAATAAGTTTGTTGCTTCATTGTGGACAGACCAAATTTGATCAGCTGTACAGTCACTGTTGTTCTGTCATTGAGCTACCTCAGCCCGATCATATGGGCTAAAAAGCCGCCATCACCTGCACCTGCTCGCCAACGTGCGCACCAGCATGGCCATCTGTTTGCGGTGCATTACACAGTGAGTTTGGTCTGTCAGTGTTAAGCAGTGTGACTACACTTACACTACCTGATCTTACACTACCTGATTCATGTCTACACACGCAAGATGTTTTCAAGCACTTTAGGCCTCCAATTTAGGAACGCAAGGTGATTTCTTCCTTTTAGGGATTATAACCCTGCTGTGTCAAATCCGTAATTTTCCCTGGGACTTTTGGCATGTATCCCACTCCGCCATGCCCCCCTCCAAGTGTTAGACCCCTTGAAACATCTTTTCCATCACTTTTGTGGCTAGAAACAGTGTAGGTAGTTTTTAAAGTTCGCCTGCCCATTGAAGTCTATTGCAGTTCGCGATGTTTGCCAGTTCGCAAACTTCTGCGGAAGTTCGCGTTCGCGGTCCGAGAACCGAAAATTGGAGGTTCGAGCCATCTCTACTCTCTGCTTCACGCAGACAACAATTTACAACCAGGAAGAGCTTATTCTGAATGATGGGTGTAAGCATCCACAAACAGGAATAACGTAAGGGTCCTTCTATTTAGATCCTTTCTCCGACTTTGAAAAATCTCTCAGCGCAACACTGATTTTTGAAGCAGAGACCTGATAGACAAGGCATTTCCTTCACACAGGCTGTGATAAGAGAGATCTGAAAAGCTTTATGTTGTTACTGGCTAGTAGCTCTATAGGTATGTGGGATTTACAGAATGACAGTTTCTTTGATAGTTGTTCTTTAAGACACCAGAGGGAGGTCTAAAATTGGTGACAGAAGATACAGCCTCACTCTATTCAATTCAATTCAATTCAAGCACTTTATTGTCATTGTGTAACACAAAAAAAATACTTTTCATGACAACCCCACGGTGCATATAGGGAACATAGTGATAGTAACAAGGGTAGGAAGAGAAGAAATTATACAAGTATGCCAGGTATTACAGATATTTTAACAATTTGTACACAGTGTTAATTATTTCAGAGAGGATTCACACTCTATTCCAATATACTGCATAAACAGGGTCTGGAGCAGTAAGCTATCATCTGGATGAAATTGTTGAGCTGAATTCAGAGAGAATTCAAAGTGAAGAAATGATATTTGCCTTGTAGGGAAACTCCTGGTTCAATAACTGATAAAATGTAAATAAAAATAATGCAAACTAAGGAGATCCATTGTTTTATTAAGATATTATACATTTTAAATTTGATGCTAGCAGAGTATTTAAAAAAATAAAAAGCCTGAAACAACTATATAATAAATTAACACAAAAAAAAACACACAAAAAAACATATGAAACAGTTTTTTTTTAAAAGTAAGGATTTAGGGCCTATTTCCTCTAGTTCTGCATCAGTTTTTCTGCATCCTGATTTCTGGAAGTTGCTATGGGAAACAATGCATGATGCAGAAATCTGCAAATCGCATTTAGTGGAAACAGGCCCAAAGGCCAGTGTTTCTCAAACCTGTCCTCTTCACTCCCCAACGGTGCATGTTTTGCAGGCCACTTCATCTATGCACAGGTGGGATAATTAGTGTCTCAGGTAGGTGGATTCTATGTAGCTAAGACACTAATTACCCCACCAAAACATGCACCGTTGGGGAGTCACGAGGACAGGTTTGAGAAACACTGCCATAGGCATTAATTGGAGTTTGTTTTTCTGCATCCAGAATCCGCGTGTAGTGAAACCAGGCCCTTAGGATTTATGTGTGTGTGTGTGTGGGGGGGGGGGGGTGTTAATATACATACAGTAAGGTTAGGGTTTAGTTAGGTAGAGAGTTTTGAACATCATAGTTCACATAAGTGGAATAAAACTGAAGTTATTGGTGCTGTGTCATCCTGACCTCTCATTCCCATTTAACTGCTTGCCGACCAAGTCATGCCGATGGGTGTGGCCGCGGCGGCGGCAGCTCCAGGACCGCATAACACCGATCGTAAAGTCCTGGGACTTCAGTGTGCAGGAGATTGCACACAGGCTGCGTGCACATCTCCTGCTTGGTAGGCAGAGCTCTGCTCTGCCTTCAGTCTCCCACTGGCGATCGCCGATCGGAGACTGTTATATGACGAAACCGCCGTCTTTTTACTTAGGCGGTAAGGCAGGGACAGAGAGAGTAAAAAAAAAATACATATATTTATTTTAAAAAAATACTAAAATATTTGTAAAAATATTTGTCAGAGAAAGCTCTGTTGGTGGGGAGAAAAGGAAGGCGGGGGGATCACTAGTGTGCTGTGTTGTGCAGCCCTGCAGCTTGGCCTTAAAGCTACAGTGGCCTATTTTGAAAAAAAAATAGCCTGGTCTTTAGGGGGGTTTAACACTGTAGTCCTCAAGTGGTTAAACTAGTGCTAGAATACCAGTACTATCATCTATATGATTGTTCCAGATGCAGTTCACTAACAAACTGTTGCTTTGTGGGGATGGCAATAGCCTAGCTGGGGGGAGCGGGACAGGGAGTGGGGCTGGCCTTGAAAGTTGGAATGCTAAAAGTAGCATTGCATTCTGTATAGAAATTATTCACATTATTTTTCCTAGTTTTAGCGGCTCTGCATGCCCACATATACATCAGTGTCAATAAATAAGCAGGTTCAGTAAGATGTCAGTTAACAGATAAAAATGCCATTGATTAGGTTGCAAATGTAGGCCTTAACAAGTGAGGTATCAAATAAATCATCCAATCTACATCAGTGGCCAAGTTATACAAATTGCATCTGGCATGGCCATTATTGAATTCAGCTTTGTCAAGTATAAATTCATTAGTGTTTTTGTTTTCTTTATTTTTTTCTATAAAGAGAAATATTCTGTCATTTAAATGGAAAAAAAATGCTAATGTTTCTGAAACAGCTTAGGACCCCATGCCTGTTTAAGGCCCGGTTCACATTAGCGGTGGCCCTCCGGAATCGCCGTGCCGGAGCCGCACCGCCTGCAGAACGGACGGAACGGACGCACGGCATAGCAATTAAAGCCTATGCGTCCGTTCACATGGGTCCGTTCTGCAGAACCGGAGCCGGACCGGATCCGGGCCGGATCCGGACTCCGGCCTCCGTTCCAACATGCGCTATTTTTTCATCCGGCCCCTCCGGCAGCCGTATCCGGGGCGGAGCCGGACTGCACCATCCGGCCAATACAAACAAATGGGAACCGGAGGCCGCACAACACACTGGCTGAGAAATCCGGATGTTCTACCCCACTTCCTATGCGGATTTTTGCGGCGATATTGGCTGGGGACACATGGGCAAGCATTTTGGAGTGGAGCAGCACGAGCTGGAGGTGTTGGCAGCATGTTGGCAGCATGTCGCAGGTGGAGGTGAGTGCTAAACAGCGGAGGGCCTGATTCCACAGGTCCCCCTTCTGCTGACCTCCCAGACCCCAACTTTTTTTTGGTGTTTTACGTTACTTCTGCCAAACGGATCCGGATCGCATCCTGATGGACACCTGATGCAACCTGACCGGATCCGGATCGGATCCGGATCAGAACCGTACGGTTCCGATCCGGATCCGGTCCGGATCCGGTCAGGTCATCCGGTCCGTTTGGCAGACAACCGCAAGTGTGAACCGGGCCTAAAAGAGAAAAGACTTTTACATGATATTTCCAATAGAAGAGAAACCCTGTTTACGAAGTATATTTTACCATGTAATTGCCAATAGTATAGTGAAAGATGCAGTCAGTTCTCTTCTTCACACTCCAGTTCAGTCAATATCCCCTTGATAAATGAAAGCTTAAAATGTGTTAGCAAGCCAGGCAGCCTGTCTAACATTAGCAATGACAAATGAAGATCACTTTCACCTACCATGTTAAAATTGAAAAATAAGCTGCACATTGGCTGACAGAAAAAAATACTATATCTGATTATGTTCATTTTTTAACTATTAGAGCTGTGTGTAATATTACTGCACATTTTAATCAATATGGGTGTTCTCAAATTGACTGGGCTTTTTTTTTAATATCTGCCATGGTTAGTAAACTAACAGTACAAATATCGGAAAGTCATTGCTCTGCAGGGCGCCACAAAAGGCTCTTGGTACCCGGCACAAACAGATGATTGAAGAATGCAATCAGCTTCTCGGAAACTGGTTAGTAATGATTAGTGCATTTTGTAGAAAGCTGCAAAAGAAACGTGTATTCACAGTTAGGATTTTTACAGGAAATACAATATACTCAACGTAACATAGGGACGGAATTGTCATTACTTGCTTTGCCACTGTTTTCCCAAATTTCTGCAAAAAACAAAACAAAAAAAAACTTGTTTGCACAAAAAAAGTACTATTTCACTGCCAAACTCTTGCTTTGTAATTGCACCTTTGGTGCAGGGCTGGTTTAACCTTCTATGGGGCCCTGGGGCAAAGGCAACCTGGGGTCCCCGTCCCCCAGCAAAATGTGCATCCGGCAGGCTGCCCCCAATCTCACCCTTAACATCTCTGTGCTTCTGGAATTGAGCCGCTGAGCCCCCCATGCCGCCGGACCTCCGATCTGACCTCCCCCCTAATTGTCCGCATTGAGTGTACTATCACTGCTATCGGGGCCCCAGCATGATCACAGCATTTGCATATCATCTGTCCTGGCTGCTGTGTTGCTGCTGCTGCTTGCCTGTTTTCATCGCACTTCCGAATAACAGCTCTCCCTGCTGCCACGAAACTCCACGCGTTTAATACCATTCCCCTTCCAAGTTGTAGCAACTCAGGGAGATGTAATTCGGGGTCTGGCCATCTATGACGGTGCCCAGTTTTGGCGCTCGGTGCTGAGCAATGTGCGCTGGAGTTACCTGCTTCTCCCACTTACCCCCAGAGATAAAGACAACAGAGACAAAAAATCCCCCATAGCATTACATTAAAGAACACTAAAGTCTCTGAAAATCTTATTGCAAAAACCTGTTCAACATTATTGTCCTAAAACGCTGCATCCCCGCGGCTGAACTCTAACTAAATCCCCCCAAACTCCCCTCACAAAATCCACGACTTTCTTGGTCATGGATTTTGCTGCCCTGGGAGGCAGAGCTTTCAGCTGCAGCTCTTCCTCCATGTGCGTCAATCCATGCGTATCTCCGCCTCTCCCCCACCCCTGTCAGTGAAGAAAGACTGAGAGGGGCGGAGGCGGAGATACGCGCTGATAGACGCGTGGAGAGGCAGAGCTGCAGCTGAAAGCTCTGCTCTCACGGAAGCGCTCCCCGCAGTGTGCCCCAGGGAGTTTGGGGGGATTTAGTTCGATTTCAGCTGTGGGGATGCAGCGTTTTAGTTAGGGCAATAATGTTGAACAGGTTTTTGCAATAAAAAGCTGAATTTTCGGAGACTTCAGAGTCTCTTCAACAAGAGCTTTTCTAATCACAAGCGCCTAGAAAAACTCTACTAGTGGGTCCCAGGCCTCAACCTTCTCAGGCTGCTGCTCTTATTTAACCTGAAGAAATGTGTTAAAACTTTGGTAACGTAACATATATCAGAGGCTGCATTGTTTTCATGAGGTGTGAAACAGTTCTTATATTGTCAGGTTTGTTGGAGATCTTGTTAAATGCATTGCATGGCCGCTTCCTGTCTGTAAATATTTTTCATTCCGTCATCTTCTTCCACTTTGTTGCCACTAGGGAAAAGGGTGAGAATTTGTACTTTAGGAGCCTTTTGAAGTGTTTTTGTCTAAAAGTAGACATGAAACTAATAACCTTAGAATGCAATAAGGTTGCTTTTTTATAGCAACAGGATTATGTAAGGTTTTCTTGGAGCTTAAAATAAAAGACTCCAGTATTCTCAAAATGTTTCTGGTCTTTTTTAGGTTTGATATACAGAATAAAATCTACCGTATACTATATGACATCCCAAGATCCATGGTATCATAAAAATGTTTTCATTTATTGACAGTTTTTGTGGAAAGCCTGCTCCATCAAATACCAAGAATAACTGAATACCTGTGATTTTATCTCTTTGATTCTCAGTTGCCCTTTCTTACTTGTTTACATTTCTCTCCCATTTACATGAATAGTATAGCTTTGATTTTGTGTAATATTTACAGATTAATTGAAGTAGGTAATGAGAATAAGATTGATATTCTGGGGAAACTCAGTAAGCTATCCTATAATGCCCTGATCAATAGCCAGGTAAGAGCAGGGGACTTTTGGGGGTAGTAGTATGGCAGGAGTACTAATGGCAATTGGTAACACCCAAGTTATGAAATAGTAGACATTAGCTTTCAGTCACTTTTTTGCATGGTTAGTAAGAATCAAAAATACTTTTCAGACTGACTCATTTTATGCTGCATGTGTTCAAGGATCCATAAAGCCTTAAGATACACTTATTGATTTGCAGCAGATTCAACCAACAGATAGATGCCTGTCAGGTCGTATCTAACAGGAATCTATCTGATGTCCAATAGATTTCCAATAGATTTCAAAATGAAATCTATTGAAAATTTATCAAAATGCAGTGTTGCACTATTCCAATGTAATGCAACGCTATGGGCCATCTATCTACTGCCAGCAGCCTATTGACCTAGATTTTCCATCCGGAAATTATCAGAATTCGCTCAATCATGCTTCCTGCTGCATCGATTTCTAGCAGATTTGATCAGCACGGTCGAATCGACCGTATATCGATGGCAGAAATTGACCAGTGTACGGGTACCTTTAGAAACAGAAGATCTGAATATGTGATAAGAGACAACATGAGACTGATTATAAATGGACATACCATCTAAAATACTTTTCTACATCAGCCTTCTTTTCATCCTACCTTATCCCCCCAGCATTGTATATCTGGAAACAGCCTATGAGTACTGAAGAAGATAATTGTAACGATTGGTGTCAGTAAGCACCGCTATTCTGATTATTGGTGATCTGCAGTATCACCAACAGTACAGATGCTATACCTGATTATATGGTGATCTGCAGAATCACCAATAATGCAAGTATAGCGTGACACAATACAATCGTATGCAAGAGGGTGCTTGGTACAATAGAGTATCTCTATAGGGCACAGAGATACAACCTCCAGCAAGCTGGAACAGCAGACAACAATAATAATATACAGTGTAAATTCAAGTCTGTGGAAATATCCACCACACCGTAATTCCTCAGAGGTGTGGTTACCTCTGAATGGGAACCCTGTGTGTGAGACCCTCCAAAGGAAGGAGTGGAGGAGTCTCGGCCTCTAGCAGCAAGGGTTTGCTAGTGGCGATCATCTCAAAGAGGCAAGCCTCTGATAGAACCCTACAGTGGGAGACGTTCCACTGAAGGGAGAAAGGTCAGACAAAATGAGGTTCGGCAACAAATCAGGCGGCAGCAGTACAGAAACATGAGACAAAAGAATAGTCGGAAACCAAGCCAATAGTCGATAACGGTACGGGCTGGCGAAGTACAGAATCAGGAAGCAGAAGAGTAGTCAAGACAGGCACAGAATCATATACGCTAAATCAAACAGTATAATATGTGTATATATTGGCGATAAACCAATATATAACACAAAATCAGAGACAAGGCTGACTAGGACTGAGTGCTGACACAGGGTATTGCAAACACAGACGAAGTGTGACTGAAAAGCACTTCCTTATATACTGCCTGGGAGAAAAGTCTCCACCCCAGGCAGCAACCAATCAGAGCAGGCTAAAATGTCAGCTGACCTCCAGGTCAGCTGACACGCTTTCTAAGAGTATAAAGGCGTGTCTGTCGTGCGCGCCCGCCCCCTAGAGGCAAGATGGCAGAGCCCTGGTGAGCAGCATGCTGGTGAGTTTGGAGCTGAGTGCTCGGACGGGTTTGCGCAGCGGATGCGGACGAATTTCCGCATCCCGCGTTGGAAAGTCCGCTTGCCGGATTGGATGCGACCATATTTCCGCAATCCATCCGGCGTTGCGGATTTTTCATTACAATAATGAGCAATTTAACATTTGTAGCAGAGTCAAATAGTTATAAGGTACTGCAATGCAGAAGGTGCCATCACTTGCAACAATATAGCAAAGTTATCCAAGTGACATATCCAAACTTCTTTAGCTGGTCAGAATTAGTGATATGATGTGAAATTTGAACATACAGTTTCCCTGATTACACTAAAGCCTAATGATGCCTGTTATTGTGATTGATCAATCAGCTGTCAGGTATTTAATCAATAGTTTCCAAACTCGAGTAGCCCTACCTAACATTCTATTTCTACCCAAAGGTTTAGGGCCTGTTTCCACTACACGCAGATTGGATGCAGAATGGATGCAGAAAAACTGACTCCAATGAAAGCCTATGGGCCAGTTTCCACTAAACGCAATTTTTCTGATGCAGATTTTCGCATAGGCATTCATTGGAGTCAGTTTTTCTGCATCCATTCTGCGTCCAATCTGCGTGTAGTGGAAATAGGCCCTGACTGCTTCCTTTCGTTAAGGAAAATTATCTAAATTTGTATTTTCAGCCAATCTCTAGTCAGAAGTCGAGTCTAGTCACACAAATTGTCCCTCTGACACAGTGTGAAATGATAGAAATGATTTGATGCTAAAATGCTGCAAGTTGGTTTATGGGAAAAAAAAAGTTTGATTTCTTAAAACAGAAAGTATTTGCAATAATTCAGGTTGGAGTGAGCTCTGAGATGTCTCTCAGTGCATCACTGCTGAAATATGCAAATCAGGGGCGGACTGGCCTGGGGGAAGGGGGGCAATCTCCCCCCGGGCCGCCTCCTGTCTCCTGTATTAGGGCTGCTCAGGGCCACGTTTTACATCTATGTTGGTCCCGCAGCAGCCCTTTAAACTGCGGGACCTTCTTGCTCCCTGTTATGGCTGCTGCTGTGACTGGCTGCTAGGTAGCAGAGGTCCTGCCCCCTTCCTGAAGACACAGCCAGCCAGTGAGTAGAGCAAAGGCGCATGAAGCGCGTCATTTGAAATGGCAGAGGCTGCTGTACCTTCCTGCCTGATGTCGGCAGCTTTCCTGTGGTGTGTGGAGTGCCAAATGTTCCCTCAGTCCCAGCCTCCTGCCACTTGCTTGAAACACAAAAGGACAGGGACACTGGCCATGCAAACTTGAGCTTCGGACACTCTTCCTGGTAAGCTGACACTTCCTCTCCTCTCCATTTGTTTTCTGTGCTTCCATCAGGCCAGCCCTGTGCTCACACAGCTGCCCCCTCCCCTTATCTCTGTCTCTCCTCTATGTGTGTAACCCTTTCACTGCTAGTGCCCTGTTAGCCAATTTATCTTGTTGCAGCAATGGAAGTTTGCTTAAAAGTAAACTTGAAATAAGTAAAAAAAAAAAAAATTTCACTAACCTAGGGCTTCTGCCAGCCTCTTGCAGCCATGCTGAACGATCCTCTGGTCCAGCGCCGCAGCTCAGTTTAATAATTGCATCTCAATGGCCACTGCGTCTGCGTGGCCATGACCGCACGCAATCTTGTTCACGTTCGCCAAACCGGGAGCATCCTGCGTAGATGCAATATGATGTTTTCTCTACATGAATGAGAATGCGTGCGAGCAGGGCTGTGCAGGTGCAGTGGCTATTGATTTGCGAGAAAGAGAAGGACTCGTAGCCACTGCGGGGGACTGGGGGATCGTTCCAGGATAGCGAGGGCACAGGCCGGCAGCAGGGGCCTGGGAGAAGCCCCAGGTAATTGAAACTCTTGTTTTTTTTTTTGTTTTGGTTGTAAGTTATTTTAGTCTTCCTTAAAGCGTACCAGAGACATTTTAAAATAAGTTTTATACATACCTGGTGCTTCCTCCAGCCCCCTTCGCACCAATCGTTCCCATGCCGCCATCCTCAGCCTTCTGCAGCTCTGGTACCGTAACTTCCTCCAGTAGTGGCCAGTCTGCGCAAAAGAAGTGTGCCGTCTACGTCTCTCTCCGGCAGCCGCAGACTGGCCGCGACTAGAGGAAGTTACGGAACCTGGTGCCGGCGATAGAGAAGGCTGAGGAAGGAGGCGTGAGAGCGATCCGAGCGGATGCGGCTGGAGGAAGCCCCATGTATGTATAAAACTTTTATTTTAAAACGTCTCTGGTTTCCTTTAAACAAACCTAATGTGGTCAGTGTAATTTACCTAGGGCTTCTACTAGCCCGTTGTAGTACTTCTGGTCCCTCTCTGATATCCATTCAGCAGCTGTTCCCTCCAAAAGCTGCGTGTGCCTCCTCAATTGCGCTCCCAAAGTTGGGAGCATGCTGCATTTGCACAGTTTGTAAAAATTGCTACTGCGCATGTGCCAAATATTTCCAACTATGGGAGCGCGATCGGGGAGGCATGTGGCCGCGCATGTGTAATAGCCAGTAGCTGACTTAGTTCTGGCAGCTTTTAGAGAGGCACAACTGCTGAATGGATCAGACTGGAAGCATACATTTGAAATCGGTGTCGGTAGACTTGGCCGCAGGATACAGCCGGTATATGGCTGATCCTGCTTCTGCACAAGTCTGGGCCGTGTTAATTACTATTCCCCCTCCAGGCCGCCATGGATGGTGGGGGAATGATATAATTCGGCTTCCAGAGATTGCTGGAGGCCGAATTATTGTGTTTTTAAGCAACTTCGGCTCCATCTTCTGACGGCGCCGACGTTACTCACTGAGTGCCGCTATAGAACTGATTCCTATAATAGTCTATGGTGGCGCCGGCTGCGCCCAAATCTAGCAGCACTGAAAAGCACTGCTCTGGACTGGAATGTCAGCAAGGGGCCTGAAGGACTGCAGGGGGCAAGAAGAAGCCCCAGGTAAGTTACACTGGGCACCTTAGATTCACTTACGGTATCCTTTAAAGGGAATCTTAACCGAAGAAAATAAAAAAAGTTTAACTTACCCGGGGCTTCTACCAGCCCCCTACAGCCGCCCTGTGCCTGCCCCGTCACTGAACAATCATCTGGTCCCTAGCAGTGCCCCTCTTCCGGCAACTGCACATGCGCAGCCCTGACCACGCTCCCTTCCTTGGAAGTGTTCTGCGGATATGTAGTAGAGATAGTAGCTGATAGTGTACTGGTTAAGGGTCCTGCCTTTGACATGGGAGACCAGGGTTTGAATCCTGGCTAGTAAGGAGTTCAAGGCAAGACTCCCTAACACTGCAGGGTGGCCTCCTGAGCACGTCCCAGTGGCTGCAGCTCTTAAGCGCATTGAGTCTGATAAGAGAAAAGCGCTATACAAATGTTTCAATTACTATTATTATTATACATTTCCCATCCACGCACGATCAGGAGGTGCACGGACTGGGGCCGCACATCCAGAAGAAAAAAAACGCTGCGGGGGCGCGGAGGATCGGTATGTCCCGGTGCGGGGGCCCTGATGATCGGTATGTCCTGGTGCGGGGGCCCGGAGGATTGGTATGTCCCGGTGCGGGCACAGGGTGGCTGCAATGGGCTGGTAGAAGCACTAGGTAAGTCAAACTTTTTTTTTTCTTTTTGTCTAGGATTTAGGCTGCATTTCCACTTGTGCGGTGCGAATCGCCGCGGGAAAAATTCGCATGCGGATGCGAAATTCGCATGCGGGTCCATGCGAATTTTCATGCGAATTCGCACACGAATTCGCATGGATGATGATGCATGCGAATTTAACCATGGCAGTGCTGGTGTGCTTTTCCATTGTTTCTATGCGAATTCGCATGAAAATTCGCATGAAAATTCGCATACCAAAACCTCATGCGAATTTCCTATTAAATACATTGTATGCGATTCGCATAGCGGTATGCGGCATGCGGATTCTGATGGCTCTGCCATGCGAATTTTTTCTGCACAGAAAACCGCAAAGGAATCCTGACAAGTGGAAACAGTCCCATTCACTTGTATTGCTATGCGAATTTGCATGCGAAAAACGCATGCGAATTCGTGATAGTGGAAATGAGCCCTCAGGTTTACTTTAAAGTAAATCTAAAACCAATGCAACACAGGAATTTATACTTCTCTGTGGCTTCCTTTAGCCCCCTATAGTCCATGGGCTCCTTCGATGTCTGTCTGGTACTGTCCATTCTCCCACTGTTAGACTCAGTAGTTTCGGACTACAGGGGCTAAGCCAGATGTTGGCTACTGCACATGTGCGGCCATGTGCCTCCACAATTACGCTCCTGTAGTGTGGAACATTCAGTGCATGCGCAGTAGCAATTTTTACAAACTGCGCAAGTGCAGTGTTGAGGGATCCCTCACCCTCTCCAGAGGACTTGGGCTGAGCTGCCTCTGTGCTCCATGGCTGCCCCCCTTAAGAGTAGTACTCACATGCCCCCGATCCAGCGACGAATCTCTCTGCTTATGCTGGGAGTAACAATGGTGACTGGGGAGACACAGTAGTCACAGGGGTTGACACAGGAGCCACAGTGGAGAGCAAAGGTGACACAGGGGGACAAAAGAGATACAGGGGAAACAGGTGCTACAGCAGGACAAGAGGCACAGGGGAAACAGAGATGGCACAGGGGACAAAAAAGACACAGTCAGGGACATGAGGTGACACAGAGGGGGACAAGAGAGGGGTAACCGAGGTGACACGGGACATGAGGTGACAGGGAGACAAAAGAGACGCAAGGGAACAGAGGTGACGCGGGTAAAAAAGGAAAAGGGGGACAGGGGAGCAGAGGTAACACAGGGGACAAAAGAGACACAGGGAACAGAGGTAACACAGGGTACAAAAAAGGCACAGGGGAAACAGGTGACACAGAGGGGGACAAAAGAGGCACAGAAATGACACTGTTCTGACTTAAGAACTGATTCAGGTTAAGAATGAACCTGCATTCCCTATCCCGTTTGTTAATTGGTGACTACCTGCATTTCACTATCACTAGCCACTTTATTATGTATGTCTTGCTAGTACTGAGTATAACCTTTTTTGCCATCAGCACTGCCCTAATTCTTAGTGAGTCGTGACATTCCTCAGACATTTTTGGTCCATATTGACATCATAGCATCATGCAGTTGGCCCCGCCCACATCCTGTCATGGCCACACCCCCAGGGCCTATGGGTTGTGTTTTCCCCCCAGGCCAAAAGTTCCCAGTCCTCCCCTGATGCAAATCACCCATTGTTGTCCCTGTGAGCTAAACACATCTCCAGATCTGCTGTAATGCAATGATATGTCAGCTTGTTAAATATACAGAGCCACATTAATCCAACGTGCATACAGACTGTTTCGGAAAAGTTGATCCTTATCAGTGCATGGCATGCGTTAAAGTGGTTTATGTTACTTCAGTTAAAATAATGGTGAGGCTCATAGCAATATATGGCAGGTTTTGATAGTGAAGTGGTTAATCTTGTTCATATTCAGCCTGGAAAATAAAAAATAATCTATGATCCCTGCTGATGTTATCCCTGTGTATATCAAGCTTTGTTTTACAGAATGCACAAGTGGTGCAAAGTTCATTTCTTTTGGACAAAAGGTATACATCTTTTCAAACTTTCACCTTGGCGTCTCTCTGCTTTTGTTGTACAAAAAATAGTGTGTTTTCACTCCTGCATGCATAGATCATATTCTCCATCTGAAGTTCATCCCCCTGGTGGAATACCCTAGAATTGAGATGGCTCGAACTTTTAGGTTCGCAAACCTCAAACTTCCGAAAAAGTTTTCGTTTGCGCAAACTTCGCGAACCGCCATAGACTTCAATGGGCAGGCGAACTTTCAAAACTTCAAACGTTAATTCTAGCCAGAAAAGTGATGGAAAAGATGTTTCAAGGAGTCTAACACCTGGAGGGGGGCATGGCGGAGTGGGATACACACCAAAAGTCCCGGGGGAAAATCAGGATTTGACGCACAGCAGAGTTTAAGGGCAGAAATCACATTGAATGCTAAATTGGAGGCATAAAGTGCTTTAAAACATCTTGCATATGTATACATCAATCAGGTAGTGTAATTAGTGTACTGCTTCCCACTGACAGACCAAACTCACTTTGTAACCCACCGCAAACAGTTGTTTGTGTAGTGATGGCCGACGGCCGAGCTGGACTGGTGCGCACCATGGCGAGAGTGCAGGCAATAGCGGTTTTCAAGCCCATATGGTCACCGGGCTGAGGTAGCTCAATTATGGAACAACAGTGACTGTCCAGCTGATCGAATTTGGTCTGTCCACAATGAACCAATGACCTTATTATCTTGGGTGTGCCCCCCAACACTTTCATATAGCCGGCGGTCATTGCTTCATTGTGATATGCAAGCCCCTTCACTGCAGCAAGGTAATGATCATGAAGGGGAATTGACACATGTACGTGTCTTTTGTTTTGTTGTTGCAGCCACAGTGCAGTCAGAAAAATTAGGCAGGCATGTACACGCACCAGAAAAAATTGCTATTGTTTTTGTTAGTGGCCGCTGCAAAAATTCAGGAATCCACCTGGAGTCCCGGACCCTGTTGGTGGTGGCGGAGAAGGCAGTCAATCGGCCTGCAGGCAGAGATGCTGTGAGTGGACCGACGTAGTCTTGGGGCAGGCAGTCACACGGCATGCAGGCAGAGATACTGTGTGTGGGGACTGACTTCATTTTTGGGCGGGCAGTAGCCCTCCAGGATCCATGCCTCATTCATTTTGATAAAGGTGAGGTACTGAACACTTTTTTGACCTAGGCGACTTCTCTTCTCAGTGACAATGCCTCCAGCTGCGCTGAAGGTCCTTTCTGACAGGATGCTTGAGGCAGGGCGAGCCAGAAGTTGGATGGCAAATTGTAACAGCTCTGGCCACAGGTCAAGCCTGCGCACTTAGTAGTACAGGGGTTCATCACTGCTCAGAGTGTCTACATCTGCAGTTAAGGCCAGGTAGTCGGCTGCCTGCCAGTCAAGGCGTTGGTGGAGGGTGGATCCAGCCAGAAGGGCTAAAGAATCCAACTCTATGCCATCCACACACAGGTCAAAAGATCAGAATTAAGGGGAGGCATTACTGTTCCACAGCAGGGGTAGTATATGGGCTTAAATGCCCTTGTGGTTCAATGTACGTGGGTGAAACCACAAGATACAGGAACATAAGAGGGTGATTTCAAAGCATGCAGCGGGCAAAAAGAATTATGACACTTCAGTAGCGAGGCATTTTAAAGATGCAGGGCACAATTCTGCTCAATTGAGGTGGTGCGTACTGGAAGCAGTCAGTCTACCAAAATGTGGTGGAGATTTTGAAAAATTGTTGAAGCAAAAAGAGGCAAAGTGGATATATTTGTTGGATGTTGAATCTCCTAGAGGAATGAATGAGAGGTTACCTCTCAAATGTTTTTTATGCTGAAATTTATCTGTACTGTTTTTAACTGCATGTTTTTCTACAGGTGGTTATGAGGCAGTCCGTGCAGGAAGTGCCAGACAGAATCACGGTCAGTCATATGATATTGCTATATTTGGTAGCCTATTAGGAGTGCCAAAAGACTGTGAGATTTTGATGGACTTTGCAAACTGAATCACTGTGGAGGACGTGGACTTTTTAGGGTTAATTGATGTAGGGGTGGGGTTTGTAGTTACTCGGGTGGAGCACCTGGGATGAGAGTATATATTTGTGTAATTGCATTCAATCGCTGTTTGACATCTGATGAAGGAGTTTATCCGTAACATGTAATGTCTTGTTCCTGAATATAGCAATTTGAATTGCAGCCAGCGGAGTGCCATCTCTTTCTTTCTGTTTTGGAGACTACCCTAAACTGTGTGAGCGGTCCGGTTTGAGACTTGGCACCGGCAAATCGTCAGGTTGAGTACACCTGAACTAGCTGCATCTGTGGCAACTACATAAAGGACTGTCGTTGGACTAAAGAAAGTCTGCATGTCCGACATCACCATGAGATCGCTAGAGCGTCCTGTCCTTGCCTGCGTGGACATGGGAGGAGGAGGATTACTGGCAGTGGTACCTGTATTCCGTTGTGCTGTGACATCACCCTTAAACACACTGCAAAGCATAGTTGCCAGCTTGTTCTACAAGTGCTGCATCCTTTCTGCCTTCTGGTGATTTGGGAACATCTCTGCCACTTTGTGCTTATACCGAGGGTCTAGTAGTGTTGCCACCTAGTACAGGTCATTCCCCTTGAGTTTTTTTTTTATACGGGGGTCCCTCAACAGGCTGGACAGCATGAAAGACGCCATCTGCACAAATTTGGATGCAGACGTACTATCCATCTCCTCTTGCTCTTCCTCAGTGATGTCAGGTAAGTTCTCCTCCTCCCCCCAGCCACGAACAATACCACGGGAAAGTTGAGCAGCACAAGCCCCCTGAGCCACCTGCTGCAGTTGTTCTTCCGCCTCCTCCTCAAAAAAAACCACCTTCCTCATCTGACTCCTCTTCCCCACATGACCATTTCTTCTCCTCCCCCCTCCTCTGTGCTGCCGCAGGTGTTGAGGAAACATCTGGTTCTGCTGATAATTGATCCCACAACTCTTCCTCCTGTTCCTGTTCACTCTCCTCCACAGCTTGATCCACCACTCTACGCACGGCACGCACCAGGAAGAAAGCATATGGGATCAAGTCACTGATAGCGCCTTCACTGCGACTCACCATGTTTGTCACCTCCTCAAACAGCCACATGAGCCTTCAGGCATTTCGCATGAGTGTCTAGTACTTCGGCCAGAACAACCCCATCTTCCCAGAGCATGTCCTCTTACTGTAGTTGTACAGATACTGGTTGACGGCTTTCTCTTGTTGTAGCAGGTGGTTAAACATCAGGAGCATTGAATTCCAGCAAGTCAGGCTATCGCAAATCAAGCGCCTCACCGGCAAGTTCTTTCTCCGCTGAATATCGGCCAACCGTGCCATGGCCGTGTAGGACCACCTAAAATGCCCACACACCTTCCTGGACTGCTTCAGGATGTCCTGTAAGCCTGGGTACTTAGACACAAATCTCTGAATTATTAGATTCTGCACATGTGCCATGCAGGGTACATGTGTCAACTTTCCCAAATTCAAAGCGGAAATGAGATTACTGCCATTGTCACACACCACATTGCCGATCTCCAGTTGGTGCAGGGTCAGCCACTGATCCACCTGTTTGTTCGGAGCAGCCAGGAGAGCTGCTCCAGTGTGACTCTCCACTTTGAGGCAAGACATGTCTAAGATGGCATGACATTGTCATACCTGGCATGCAGCATAGGCCCTGGGGAGCTGGGGCTGTGTAGCTGGAGAGGAGATTGCAGCACCAGTAGGGTAGCACTGTCACTCCGCCAAGGAGGAGGATGACAGCGGAGAGAATGTAGCAGGAGTAGTAGGAGGAGAAGGAGAGGAGGTGGCAGCTGGCCTGCCTGCAAGCAGTGGAGGTGTCACAACTAGGTCCGTTGCACAGCCACGTACTCCCTGCTTGCCAGCAGTCACCAGGTTGACCCAATGGGCTATGTAAGTAATGTACCTGCTTGAACGTGCATTGCAGACCAGGCATCCGTGGTCAGATGGACCCTTGACCCAACACTGTGTGCCAGAGATTACACCACTTGCCTTTCAATTTCATGGTACAGTTTGGGTATCATACTTTTTTGAGAAATAATTGCGGCCTGGTATCTTCCACTGCGCTGTCCCAATTGCCACAAATTTTCGGAAGGCCTCAGAGTCCACCAGCTGCTATGGTAACAGTTGGCGAGCTAACAATTCCGCCAAGCCAGCTGTCAGACGCCGGGCAAGGGGGTGACTGGCAGACATTGGCTTCTTCTACTCAAAGATTTCCTTCACGGACACCTGGCTGCTGCTGTGGGCAGAGGAGCAGGAACCACTCAAGGTGAGAGGCAGAGTGGAGGAGAGTGGCTGTGAAGGTGCAAGGGAGAAAGTGGCTGAAGATAATACACCTGAAGGAGGAGGAAGAGGAGAAGGAGGGGGGCTTTGCTTTTGTGTGCTGCTTTTCCTCAGGTAGTCTTCCCATTGCAGTTTGTGCTTTTTTTGTCATGTGACTTCATAAGGCAGTTGTCACTATGCGAGTGTTGGCCTTTCCATGGCTCAATTTCTGGTGGCAGAGAGTACAGATGGCATTGCTCTCATCTGATGCAGACACACACAAAACATTTCCACACTGCTGAGCCCTGGGGTGATGCACTGTGGTGGCGTCAGCAGCTGACGTTGAAGGGCATGTTGGCTGGCTGTCCATAGGAAGCGATACATGCCTCCGGACACTGCCACAAGCTGTTTCTGCTTTCATAAGGCAGTTGTCCCTACGCGGGTCTTGGCCTTTCCATGGCTCAATTTCTGGTGGCAGAGAGTACAGATGGCATTGCTCTCATCTGAGGCAGACACACAAAAAAATGTCCACACTGCTGAGCCCTGGGGTGATGCACTATGGTGGCGTCAGCAGCTGACGTTGAAGGGCATGTTGGCTGGCTGTCCATAGGTAGCGATACATGCCTCCGGGCACTGCCACGAGCTGTTTCTGATGACGAGCTCCCCCTGCTTCTTTCAGCAACTTGTCTCCTCCTACTCCTCTCTGAATTCCCCTCTTAACTGTCCCCCTGGTCATTATGTCTATTAGGATCCCACGTGACATCCATGCCAGCATCATCATCATTTTCATCATCATAATCATCTTCCACAGCTTCGCTTTGTATTAGACACCTCATAAACTGCACCAACAGCAGGTACTTCATCATCCTCCTCACACCTTACGTCCATAGTGATGCCTAACTCAGACATATGAGGTAGTGTAACTTGCTTAGCACCTTCATCTTGTCGTAACAATGATGGCTGTGAATCAGTTAATTGCCCACTAAATAACTCCTGCGAAGTGTCAAATGTAGCGAATGTGGTGCTTGTAGTAGCGCTGGTGGCTGCGGAAGATGAGGTGTTCTGTGTTAAATAGTCAACTATGTCCTGACAATCTTGGGAGTTGATGGCACGTGCCTTCTTCTGAGCACTGTACTTTGGTCCAGGGCCGCACGAAATCATGTCACCACGACCTGGAACAGACCTGCCGGGTGGCCTGCCTCTGGCTCTGCCTCTGCCTGTTTTGTCCATATTGGGGGGATGAAGTGAAAGGTATGCACTGACTTGACTAATACAATGTGCAGTCACACAGGTGCAGTGAAAGGTATGCAGTGACTGGTATTACAATGCAATGTGCAGCTGTCACACAGGTGCAGTTAACAGGTATGCATGGACTGGTATATAAAACAGCGTGCGGTCACACAGGTGCAGTGAGCAGGTATGCACGTCCTGGTATTACACATGTGCAGCTGTCACACACACAGGTGCAGTGAACAGGTATTACAAATGTGCAGCTATGACAGTGACTGGTATATAAAACTGCGTGTGGTGTCATGTAGGTACAGTGAACAGGTAAGCAGTGACTGGTATCAATACAATGTGCAGCTGTCACACACACGGTTGCAGTTATGTAGTGACTGGTATATAAAACTGCATGCGGTCACACAGGTGCATTGAACAGTTATGCAGTGACTGGTATATAACACTGCGTGCTGTCATGCAGGTGCAGTGAACAGGTATGTAGTGACTGGTATATAACACTGTGTGCTGTCACGCAGGTGCAGTGAACATGAACAGGTATGCACGGTCGGACTGGTATTACAAATGTGCAGCTGTCACACACAGATGCAGTGAAAAGGTAGGCACTGAATGTGCTGGGCCTGGCAGTGGCACAGTATAGGAATTAGCAAGGGCCAGTTGCGACTGACAGGGCTGTATATGCAAGTGTCAGTGGGCCACACACAAAAAAAAAACAGATCACAAGAACAACATTACCTCTCAAAAGAGCTGTTGTGGGGTGATTTTTAGCAATAAGTATCAGCAAGGAGCAAGCTAACAAGCCTAAAAACAGCCTAACTAAGCTTTCCCTAATCTCTGCAGTAACTCTCTCTCTTCTCTCACTAACTACGCAGCACACAGAGTGATATCAGAGCTGCCTTTTATAAAGGGGGGGGGCCTCCAGGAGGGAGTGTAGCCTGATTGGCTACCATGTGTCTGCTGATTGTGATGTAGAGGGTCAAAGTTTAGCCCTATTATGTAGTATAGGGGGCGGGTTCGCGATTCGGCGCCAACGCGAACCACCGATGTTCGCGCAAATTAGTTTGCATGCGAACCATTCGGGCCATCTCTACCCTAGAAAGAACTAATGGCTTTAACTTGTGATGGCAGTACTTGACCCTTTCAGTACTGTGGGTCTTTGGACCTTAAAGGGAACTGTAGTGAAAAGAAAATAATGAATAAAATGGTGTATTTTTTACAATATTCATTTATAGATGATTTAGTCAGTGTTTGGCCATTGTAAAATCTTTCGTCTCCCTGATTTACATTCTGAAATTTAACACAGGTGGTGACATGTTTAGTTCTGCCCTGTGATTTCAGTTTACTGAGAGTTCTACGCATAAAGGGAGATATTGCTTGCTAGGCAGTTGGAAAAAGCTATTATTTCCCACAATGCAATGAGGTTCACAGACAGCAATCTGTCACAACCATGGTAATGACACCATACTGTGGGAGGGGCTTCACCACAATATCATCCACACAAAACCCACTGATGATCTATTTTGAGAAAAGGTAAAGATTTTTCATGGGAAAGGGGGTATCAGCTACTGATTAGGATGCAATTCAATCCTTAGTTAAGGTTCCAGAGACTTTTTGTCACTGAAATCATTGTGAATTTGGCTCCTGACCGGTGCACAGAGCTCAGCTGTCATTAGGATGGCTGTAGCGGTGCCAGATCAACAGGAATGATGAGACTAGATGGTAGGTGTAAGGCTTGGTGGTGTATTCTCCACAGTCTGCATGCAACGCATGAGCTGGCGTGGAGGAGGTACACACACTAGCACCAGGAAACAGGCTATCCCTAGTATAGTGGAGGGGAGGACTGACTCCAATAGGAGATTGTGGCGCACAGAGCCGGTGCAGATCTGACAGCCACAAACAATGCTTTCGTTATAACGTCTCAGCGCAAAGTAGCGCTGAGCGCATAAACCAGAACTGAGGAGATCAGGACAGGTAGACAGAATGAAAGCTTGCTAGCTAGCGGCTACTTAGCGACAGCAAGCGTCCAAAACCAGACAGACTGGAATGAGGCAGCCAATGCGATGCGGCGATGGCGTGCCTCACAAAGACAGGCCAGGATAGTCAGAAAATAGCAGGATTAAGATAGATGAACGTAACACAGATAAATATACAATAAGTATGTTTTCCTAGCGTATTACAATTACAGCTATCAATGAAACTATTTGTAACGTCTGACTAACATATGTATATATCGGCAATGAACCGATATATGACATAAGCAGGAACGCTGACTAGTAATGGAGTAATACAGGGAACAGGACTCAGAAGGATTCGCTATCTCTTCGCAGAGATGAACGCAATCCACAAACGGTAACAGAACAGGATTCAGAAGGATTCGTTATCTCTTCGCAGAGATGAACGCAATCCACAAACAGTAACAGAACAGGATTCAGAAGGATTCGTTATCTCTTCGCAGAGATGAACGCAATCCACAAACAGAACCAGGAGCAGGGTAACTACCTCAGCACGGGTGGTCACGGTACGCGCAACCTACCAAAACGTGCTGGAAAGCTGACTAACTGCACACAGGATATAAACAGTTCGTGTACGTATACATCAGCGACACTAATGTATCAACATAACACAAATACAAGGAAAATAATAAACGTGCTGGTATGCATATATATTGGCAATGAACCAATATATGATGCAAAGACCAGCAAGGTATCTTTATAACAAGAAACACGATCGGGGGCTAAAGCGACAGCAAGACAGGCTTAAGCTGAAGCTATGAAAACCCAAGGAAACCCTGCAGGAAGCAGATCTTTATACTGAGGTCATCCAATGGGAGCAGACATGCAGATTCCCACACAGGTGAATGATAATCAGTCACAAGCTGACAGCAGGGAAAGACAGACAAAGCTATGCAACTTGCATGGAAATAGATCAGAACTGCCTGAGCTGCAGCACTACTACTTCCAGTAATAGCTGCTGCAGCAGCGATCATTACAGTACCCCCGCCTTTAAAAGCGGATTCCAGACGCTTTTCAAAACCGAAATTCCCAACAAAACAGTCTGACTGATAATTCATGATGACCGGGACAGCCCGGCAAGACCGAATTCCAGAATCAGTCCCCACAAGACTGGACCCATCAGAACCAGAACCTACAGAACCACGCCCATCAGTACCACAAGCCCCAGTGTGACACCCATCAGTACCATGATTTCCAGAAGAAAGCCCTCCGAAATTCCCTGAGCGATACCCACCGCCTTCCAGGAACCGTTCAGAAACGCCAAAGCCTTTGCAATGCCCACCGGTACTGTCTTTACCAACACAAAACCCACTGTTGAACCAGTCCAAGGCACCAGGACAGGTTTTCTCAGAGACCTCCCAGAACACCTTGAAGCTCCAAAGAGATCCCCATAGGTCAGAACGCCCCTTAGGCTCACATGGAGAACTATCAAGAACCCCTATGGAACCTAGGGCAATTCCCGAGTCAGGGCCACAAGGACAAACATCAATATCAGGGCTTTCAGGGACCAGAACCATCTCTGGGCATGCAGGCAGACTGGCAACATCAGAACATGTTCCCACTAAGGAAGCATCAGAGCACGCTAACACCTTAGACACACTTGGGCATTCTGGCACACAAAGAACATCTGGGCACACCGGCACAAGAGAAACCTCTGGGCATGTCAAGGAACTGTGAGCCTCAGGGTCAGCCAAGACAGGACCAAAACCAGGACTGGCCAAAAAAAAATCATCATGACTAAACTTCGCAACCACTGGACTTTTACACGAGAATGCTGGATCAGACTTAGATGTCGCTGATTCCAGCAAAGTCAGTAACAAATCAGATTCAGGGGCACCAACAAAACAGGACAAATCTTCTGATGTATGCACTGAACCAGATAGGGACTCCACAACTACCTCTGGACTGGACAGAGACTCATTTAATACACTGGATTGGAGCTCATGAGGCGCTGCAGAACAAGTCAGTATTGCAGCAGCCCCCACTGGACTAGGCAAAACTGAGGAATTCCCTGGACAGGAAGGGGACTCTGGAACCTCTGCCACAGCGGCCAGAGAACTAGAATCTTTCAGGATACAGGGCTGGGTTTCAGGAACACTCATCAGACCGGACTGAAATTCTGAGATTTCTATTATTTTGACCAGAGAATCAGAATTATCCATGTTACAGGGCAAGACTTCTGAAACATTCAGAGGACAGGGCTGGAGTTCCTCGGCTGTTACAACACTGGAGAGGGACTCAACAACATTGGTTAAATCAGACTGTGTACAGGGCAAGGTATCTGACACACTTGCTGACGAGGACAATATTTCAATGGCTTCTGCTTTGCTGGGCAGAAATTCATCAAGTTTTATTAGAGCAGACTGTAATTCCAAAACAGCTGCTAGACAAGTGAATATTACTGCAACACCAACTGAGGTAAGCAGTGCTTCAGCCTCCTCTGCTAGAGGGTTTAAAGTATCCAAAATACTGGGTGAAGCATAAGACTCTGCGACCACAGCTTCACTGGACAGGATCACTGAACAGTCCATATTGCAGGGCAAAACCATGGAAGCACCTGCTGGACAGCATAATGATTCTGTGACCTGAGTTTCATTGGAGAGATCTACTGCACAATTCATGGTACAGGGCAAATTTATTGGAAAATGTTCTGAACAAGGTAATAATTCTGCGATTTCAGGTTCACATAGCAGATGCTCTGAGCTATTCACGAAACTAGAGCGAGGTGTAGAAACAGGAAGATCAAGACACAATGTTTGCGCATCTGCTGTATCAGACAGGAGTTGAACTTTATTAACACAGGTAATTTCTGCAGAAGTGTTTGCAGAGACAGGCAAGATTTTTCTGGTGTCTGTTTCACTAAACAAAGAGTCATGAGTACTGGCTAGGCTGGACTCGGAAGTCAGCAGGACCTCTGGATTCTCTGCTGAGAAATTTGCGCAGGGCAAGGTTAAGAATGTATCAGTGGCTTCTGTTTTACTGGGAAGTAACACTGAGTTATCCATGGTACAGGGTGGAATTGCAGGAACTTCAATTTCACACAAAAAGAGCTCCGAATCACCTGCTGAATCAGCCAAAGGTGCTGAAGCAGGCGGGTCAGAACGCCAAATTTGCGAATTCGGAGTCACAAAAAAATCATCCAAAATCAGTTCCCACACATCAATCAATGGAGCCACAAAGTCATACTCACACACACCAGTTTTTATTAGGTTATAGGCAGACTTAATGCATGCATTCAATACCAATTCACTTTTTGCACTGTAAAATTGACAAAATGAACTTGAATCATTCTTCCATTCATTGACCAGAGCTTCCATCTCTCCTTTCTCAAATGGAGGATTCCAAGCATACTTAACAGGCAGATCATGGTTTGCAGATATGATTGTAGCAGGGACATATATTGGGTTAATTAGCAGGTGATTGGCAGATTCCTTATTCCTAAGAATCTCCAATACCTGTAGCAAGTGCTGAACTGTAGTGTATGCAAACTTTCCTTGCTTTACAAATAAGTTGATTTGTTCAATACTCTGTAATATCTCCTCATAATCATACTCAGATAATTTTTTTAAACAAAAATCTTTATTTTCCCTAGCCAGGGAGGAAAGTTCATTAGTAGTTTCATAAGTCCATTTAACTCCCCTGAAAGACAATTGCATTTCATTATCTGTTAATGGCAGAATCTCATTATAGGTCTCAGTCGCTAAGGATAACGACTCTGCAGATCGGACACGTTTCTTAGAACGTTTGCGTTTGGCCTTAGACCCTGCTGTTTTCCCTGCTGTTCTTGGTGATTTATTCAAGGCTGCAGGAAAATTATCAGTAACACTTTCTGCTTGCTGAACATTTTTGCAAGCAATTGAAGGATTAGCTGATTGACCTGCTGCCAGGAGTTCATTAAGAGGAAAAGGCAATGGATCTATGCGCAACCAGTTATGGATCACAAACGCTAGAAATTCCAGCGGTCTCTCTTTCAAATCGGAATGATTGAGAACATCAAATGCCCACTGGAATAATTCCCCTTTAAACAAAATATAACTTAGTTGGAGTGCCCAGGTTGAAACAGGAGTCGCTTGGAGATCAGGATTGGCCAGGAACCTGGCACATTCAGAGAAAAACTCATTTTCTGTTTCAGAGCTAAGTTCTTCAAATTTCTTAAAGGAACAGGAACCATAATTAACAGTGTCATACTTTCTGGGAATCCCCCCAACAATGGGGATTGGTAATGGGGTTTTCATAATGTAAGGCTTGGTGGTGTATTCTCCACAGTCTGCATGCAACGCATGAGCTGGCGTGGAGGAGGTACACACACTAGCACCAGGAAACAGGCTATCCCTAGTATAGTGGAGGGGAGGACTGACTCCAATAGGAGATTGTGGCGCACAGAGCCGGTGCAGATCTGACAGCCACAAACAATGCTTTCGTTATAACGTCTCAGCGCAAAGTAGCGCTGAGCGCATAAACCAGAACTGAGGAGATCAGGACAGGTAGACAGAATGAACGCTTGCTAGCTAGCGGCTACTTAGCGACAGCAAGCGTCCAAAACCAGACAGACTGGAATGAGGCAGCCAATGCGATGCGGCGATGGCGTGCCTCACAAAGACAGGCCAGGATAGTCAGAAAATAGCAGGATTAAGATAGATGAACGTAACACAGATAAATATACAATAAGTATGTTTTCCTAGCGTATTACAATTACAGCTATCAATGAAACTATTTGTAACGTCTGACTAACATATGTATATATCGGCAATGAACCGATATATGACATAAGCAGGAACGCTGACTAGGAATGGAGTAATACAGGGAACAGGACTCAGAAGGATTCGCTATCTCTTCGCAGAGATGAACGCAATCCACAAACGGTAACAGAACAGGATTCAGAAGGATTCGTTATCTCTTCGCAGAGATGAACGCAATCCACAAACAGTAACAGAACAGGATTCAGAAGGATTCGTTATCTCTTCGCAGAGATGAACGCAATCCACAAACAGAACCAGGAGCAGGGTAACTACCTCAGCACGGGTGGTCACGGTACGCGCAACCTACCAAAACGTGCTGGAAAGCTGACTAACTGCACACAGGATATAAACAGTTCGTGTACGTATACATCAGCGACACTAATGTATCAACATAACACAAATACAAGGAAAATAATAAACGTGCTGGTATGCATATATATTGGCAATGAACCAATATATGATGCAAAGACCAGCAAGGTATCTTTATAACAAGAAACACGATCGGGGGCTAAAGCGACAGCAAGACAGGCTTAAGCTGAAGCTATGAAAACCCAAGGAAACCCTGCAGGAAGCAGATCTTTATACTGAGGTCATCCAATGGGAGCAGACATGCAGATTCCCACACAGGTGAATGATAATCAGTCACAAGCTGACAGCAGGGAAAGACAGACAAAGCTATGCAACTTGCATGGAAATAGATCAGAACTGCCTGAGCTGCAGCACTACTACTTCCAGTAATAGCTGCTGCAGCAGCGATCATTACAGTAGGTAAAAAAGATTCAAATCTACGCCCTAGCAGAGATAATAGGCCATAAACAGGGCACAGATTTCCAGCATCAAGGACCGGAAAAACGGTTAAGATGTTCATACCCAAAACAATTTGGTCACCTGAACGGAATAATATCAACTCATCACACCAGCCACTAATTTCAGATAGAGAACTGACAAATAACCAATACTGAATACAAAAAAATCTCCTAAGATTCATAAAAATGTAAATAGAGTGTAATGCAGTTGTGCTATTTTCTTCCTAAAACTGAAAAATCTAAATACTTAACATCATGCTGTTAGATTAATTGGATTCTGAACACATTGGTCCTATATTGAGTGTATGCATATACTAATGAAATGTTAAAGGGGAACTTCAGCCTAAACAAACATACTGTCATCAAGTTACATTAGGTATGTTAATTAGAATAGATAGGTAATATAATCTCTTACCCACCCTGTTTTAAAAGAACAGGAAAATGTTTATGATTCATGGGGGCTGCCATCTTTGTCATGGGGGCAGCCATCTTTTTGGTTGAAAGGGGGTGACAAGGAGCAGGAGACACAGTTCCAACTGTCCTGTGTCCTGATTACCCCTCCCAGCTGCACACGCTAGGCTTCAAATGTCAAATTCAATATGTAAACAAAAAAAATTGCACCAAAACAGCAGAGCGAGCACACAAAATCAGAAATCCCATCATGCTTTGCACAGCATCAGGGGAAAAAAGCCCGGGCAGTTTTCTTCTGTGCAGCTAAAAATGAGGCTTGTATAAGAGAAACAAAGTTCTTATGCTGTGAAACTGTTAAAGAAACACCAGGCCTTTTCAGTGCTGCTGAGTCGATTTTTAGTCCTGGGGTTCACTTTAACATTGGTATAGTGTTTTTTTTTTTCTGTCATACTCAAAGCGCTTACGATGCTTCAGCAGTTTATGTTTCATTTTGGATTATTAAAAAGCAGAGCACACTGTTTAGTGTGCAAATTTGTTATCCCTATATTTTATCATGATATGCTTCTCAAGTTAGTCTGTTGATTTCCGTTGTCTTCAATGCACTGTGCATTTCTTAAAATACAAAAAAGTGGTGTGCCAGCCACATCTATGTTATGTTGTTGTTACTTGTATTGACACCGCAACCTAGTTCCTCTGATTTGCTTTATGGTATGCAGACCTCTCATCCATTTCCAGTTTTAAAGGGCCACTCTAGCGAAAAAAGTAAGCAGTTAAACTGACAGAACCAACAGGACTAGTCCATCTCCCCATGGGGGATTCTCAGGGTTTTCTTTGTTTTCATAAGCATTTCCTGAACAGCAGTTGCTATGTCTAAGTGCAGTTATGGAGGCTAGCTGGTATCTTACTATTTTAGACTTAACAACTGTTGTTCAGGAAATGCTTTTGAAAACAAAGAAAACCCTGATAATCCATAGTCCAAAGCCTGTCGGTTCTGTCAGATTTTAACTGCTCACTTTTTTGCTGTAGTGGTCCTTCAACTTTGCTAACCAACTGCTGTGTTGAGCTGCACAGTAGCACACTATCATAAATTTGATTTATTTTTTCTTTTACTAATAAAAACATGTTTTTAAAGACTGATTATTATTTTATTTTTTTATTTACAGTTTTTGCTTTGTAATGCTATTTTCATAGTTAGTGGTTTAACAGAGACTTGAGCACTTCATTTGTAAGTCGGGAGCCCAGAAGATCAATTGTTATGGTGTACAAATAAAATGGAAAGAAAAAGACCTTTAAAAACTTACAAAGCAAACTGTCAGAAAACATTAGACTGGAAAGCAGTAAGTTGGAAAAGGTTATGTCATGTTAGAATACATTAATCCTTTATTATCTTGGTTTCAGGGAGACGTTTAAAAAGCTTTTTTTTCCAATCAGAGACCTGGATGTTTACAAACATTCATTCAATAAATGTCCCAATAACTTTAGTGTTAAGTGTTTTACTTCAGCTGACATCCGGAAATATGCCTGAAGAAGGGAACTAGATCCCAGAAAGTTTGCATTATTTTACTGAGAAAGATTACTTTCCAATTGCTATTTCAGCAATACAAGCATACAAATAGGAGCAAATAGAAGAAAAAAATGTGTCTAAAAAACAGATATTATAAAAGTATTGAAAGAACTTGAATCAAAACTAGTCCAAAGTATGCGGTGATGAAGAAGAAAGGGTAAAGCTGAAGCTAGAGCAGTAATCTGCTGTATTTTTGATAGGGATACCTCTTAATGCAATCAATGAGAAGATGACTGCATTCTATATTGATTACGTCCCATCCTATGGCATTGTGAAACTCTGGCAATGGCAAGGCATTAAATGTGGTAGGACATCAGCTAAATCTGACCTTCTAGGTCACTCACATTCAGCCAAGGATAGCAACACAATCAGAAAAAAGTCAGTACTGATTATAGAAGATTGACAAATATCATGTATGAACTGTACAAGGACTGGAGGTGAAAATTAGCATGGGATCTATGTAAGTAGACAAAAACAAAGTTGTGTTAATGTAATACCTTTTAATGGCTAATTGATAAAGTAAAATGATGCACTTTCTGGGATCTAGTTCCCTTCTTCAGGCATATTTCTGGATGTCAGATGAAGTAAAACACTGATTCAGGTAAATAGTAAACACGAAGATGACATTTGTGCTGGATACTATTATGGGATCTATGAAAACAATCATTTATAATCACTTTCATTCATGAAAATTAAACTGGCAGATGTACAAAGAATATTGTTTATTTTCCAAAAGAGCCTATAGGACCCTATTTCATTTAAATCTTTCCCTTCTTTTGGCAAAAGTTTTATGTATGCCATTTTCCCAGTTTCCGGGTAAATAGAATCCACTAATACCTTGTTGTATACTTTAGTAAGAGGCTCTCCTATTTCCAGTTGTAAGATTTTGAAGAATTCAGCTGTTAAACCATCTGGTCCTGGTGACTTCTGATTGGAGAGGTTTTTTATGGTTTCCCTGACTTCCTGTGTAGTTATAGCTCTATTTAAATCTTCAGCTTGTTCCGGGGTCAATCCGCGAATCGGCAAATCTGGCAAAGCACTAGCAATGCTAGAGGAATTTACTGACTTGGATTTGTAAAATTCAGCAAAATACAATACAATACAATACAATAACATTTGTAAAGCGCTTTTCTCCCATAGGACTCAAAGCGCAGCCAATGATCCCGGTAACAAATTATTTATGTCTGCCAAATTACTAGTACGCACTCCTTGTTTATCTTTTATTTGGCGTGGCTCTTGTTTTAGTCTCTTCTGTCTGGCTATGTTAGCTAGTAGTTTTCCTGATTTTTCACCAAATTTATGGAAGGTAAGGGCAGTGTATAGCTTCTGCAGATCAGCTTGCAGTTTAAACCACAAATCGCCCCTACGTTTAGTATCCAACCATATCTCTCTATTCAACTTGGTAGGATGTCGTAAGTAAAGCTTGTACTTTTCTCTGACTTTGGTCATTTCTGCTTGTTATTTTTCATGAGCTGTTTTCTTTCTGGCAGCTACATAAGAAGTGATTGTACCTCGGAGAACTGCTTTGGCTGCTTCCCAATATAAGATTGGGTTAGATTGGTGCTCACTATTGTCACTAGCATACTCTTGCCACCACATTTTCCTTTTCTCCTCGAAATCTTTGCTGCCATAAAATTTAATAGGAAAGCGCCAAAGAACACTTGTGCCTCTTGGTTGGTAATCTTCTAATTCCAGTAACACAGGGGAGTTGTCTGATATCACTAGATCTTCTATTGAAGCTCTTGTGAGTCTGTGCCTAAGAGAGGTATGGATTAAAAAGACATCAAGTCTTGAGAAGGTTTTATGTTTTGGGGAGTAAAAAGTATATTCGTGTTCTAGAGGATGCGTGTATCTCCATGAGTCTATTAGGCCACAGGAGTCTAATAGTGGTTGTATAAATCTATCTCTGCTGCGTAGCGCTCGTTTTGGATGACTCCTATCTCCAAAAATCTGGCACTGTGTTCATGTCACCCCCCATAATTATGGCAGCGGAGTTTTCCTGTAAGATTTGATTCTGTATTGTAGTGTAGAAAGGTTCCTGATCCTGATTTGGTCCATAAACATTGTATATCACCACTTTTTCACCCTGTAATTGGAGCTGCAGTACAGACCTTCTTCCTTCTATGTCATGCCAATGGTTTAATACTTTATGTTCCAAACGCTGACTAATTAAGATTAGTACGCCCGCTTTTCTACCCACTGCAGGGAAGCTGTAAATTGCCCCAACCCAAAATGTATGCATTCGTTTGAATTGCTCTGCTCTTAAATGGGTTTCCTGCAGTAGACAAAGATCAGGTTTAAGTTTGCCTAAATGTCTAATTATTTGCGATCTCTTTTCAGGAGTTTGTAGATCTTTAATGTTCCATGAAAGTATTTTCATGTTACGTCACTTTTTTTCATAAGGAGAAATTGTGCTGCAGCTCTATTACTTACAGTGAAGTTGACACTATCATCACACAGAGAGAGAAATCCCCAAACCCAATCTCCTCCACCAACCTTCCCCCATTTAACATCCCCCCCAACAATTATAAAGATCCAAAGACCTACATATAAGCCTCATATCCCCGCAATATACGTACTCTGCTTATAATCTGCAAGACAGCAATCGTAAGATGGTGTAACAAAGAAGACTTATGTTCACTGCTAGCGCAAAAGGATACTCAAACATAACCCGAGAACTCGGTTGAGATGAAAAGAGAAAAACATGAACAAAAAAACCTGTATAGTAGTTATTTTGCAAAAACATTTTTGGTGTTCCTGCCCTTTAGAAGGGAAAGTTTCTGCAGTTCGGGTGTTCAAAAACGATGAAAAAGTAAAAAAAGAAAAAGAAAAAGACCTAAGATCCCTATATGTATTTTCCACAGTAGTGATTCCATTTAGTCTCAGGTTTAAGTATTCAGGTTGGATCTTTAGGACTAGACGGGTTTTCCAGTGACTTAGGGGTATAGTGTTTCAGAAAGGACTGAACTTGATCAAGCGTTTGGAAAGTGTGGACTTTGTTTTCATGATCTGTCACCTTTAGCACTGCTGGATACTTGAGGGCGAATTTCAGACTCTTGCTGTATAAAGAATTGCAGACTGTTGAGAACGCCTATCTTTTCTGTGAAACCTCGGCAGAGAAATCATTAAATTAAACGTACCGTGGAGTCGAGGACAGAGCCGGATTAAGGCCAAATGGAGCCCTAAGTAAAGTAGCCAATTTGGGCCCCCTCCCTCAACAACCCTTTAAAAATTGTACTAAATATGTATATTATTTAAAAAAGACTGAGGTGAATTGGAGAAGAACGAAGGATGACACCAGGGCACGGGAAGTGGGGTAAGACTCCCAACACACACATAAGGAGTCCAAGGGGAAGCCGGGCTGGATTACCATGCTGGTGGGGCAGTGGCACATCTAAGGAAAAGGGCGCCTATGGCAAGCACTAAAGTTTTGCCCCTTTAGGGAATGGAGGGTGAGGTGGTGCGTGACTACTAGAGTTGGGTCGAACCTCCGATTTTAGGTTCGTGAACTTCCGCGGAAGGTTCGGTTCGCGTTAAAGTTCGCGAACCGCAATAGACTTCAATGGGGATGCGAACTTTGAAAAAAAAAATAATTATGCTGGCCACAAAAGTGATGGAAAAGATGTTTCAAGGGGTCTAACACCTGGAGGGGGGCATGGCGGAGTGGGATACATGCCAAAAGTCCCCGGGAAAAATATGGATTTTACGCAAAGCAGCGTTTTAAGGGCAGAAATCACATTGAATGCTAAATGACAGGCCTAAAGTGCTTTAAAACATCTTGCATGTGTATACATCAATCAGGTAGTGTAATTAAGGTACTGCTTCACAATGACACACCAAACTCACCGTGTAACGCACCGCAAACAGCTGTTTGTGTAGTGACGGCCGTGCTGGACTGGTGCGCACCATGGCGAGAGTGCAGGTTTTGGTGGCTTTACAGCCCATATGGTCGCCTGGCTGATGTAGCTGAATGACAGAACAGTGACTGTCCAGCTGATCAAATTTGGTCTGACCACAATGAAGCAACGACCTTATTATCTTTTGTGTGCCCCCCGAGACACTCATCTAGGCGCCGGTCATTGCTTCATTGTGATACGCAAGCCCCTTTATCACGGCAAGGTAATGATCACGAAGGGGAATGGGCGCATGTACATGCCTTTTCTTTTGTTGTTGCAGCTGCCCGCAGTGCAGCCAGAAAAATTAGGCAGTCATGTACACGCACCAGAAAAATTATTACAGCGGCCGCTGCTAGCAGCGGCCTAAAAAATTCAGCAATCCGCCTGGAGTCCCGGACCCTGTTGGTGGTGGCGGAGAAGGTAGTCAAGCGGCCTGCAGGCAGACATGCTGTGTGGAGGGACTGGGAGCGACTTAGTCTTCTTGGGGCAGGCCAGGCAGCCAGTCACACGGCATGCAGGCAGAGATGCTGTGTGTGCGGGGACTGACTTAGTCTTGGGGCGGGCAGCAGCCCTCCGGGATCCATGCCTCATTCATTTTGATAAAGGTGAGGTACTTAACACTTTTGTGACTTAGGCGACTTCTCTTCTCTGTGACAATGCCTCCAGCTGCGCTGAAGGTCCTTTCTGACAGGACGCTTGCGGCAGGGCAGGAGAGAAGTTGGATGGCAAATTGGGACAGCTCTGGCCACAGGTCAAGCCTGCGCACCCAGTAGTTCAAGGGTTCCTCATCGCTGTTCACAGCAGTGTCTACATCCACACTTAAGGCCAGGTAGTCGGCTACCTGCCGTTCCAGGCGTTGGTGGAGGGTGGATCCGGAAGGGCTACGGCGAGGCGTTGGACTAAAGAACGTCCGCATGTCCGACATCACCATGAGATCGCTGGAGCGTCCTGTCTTTGACTGCGTGGACACGGGAGGAGGATTAGTGGCAGTGGTACCTTGCTGGCGTTGTGCTGTCACATCACCCTTAAAGGCATTGTAAAGCATAGTTGACAGCTGGTTCTGCATGTGCTGCATCCTTTCCACCTTCCGGTGAGTTGGTAACAGGTCCGCCACTTTGTGCCTGTACCGAGGGTCTAGTAGTGTGGCCACCCAGTACAGCTCATTCCCCTTGAGGTTTTTTATACAGGGGTCCCTCAACAGGCAGGACAGCATAAAAGACGACATCTGCACAAAGTCGGATCCAGTACCCTCCATCTCCTCTTGCTCTTCCTCAGTGACGTCAGGTAAGTCAACCTCCTCCCCCCAGCCGCGAACAATACCACGGGAAGGTTGAGCAGCACAAGCCCCTTGCGACGCCTGCTGCGGTTTTTCTCCTGCCGCTGTCCCCTCCTCCTCCTCCTCCTCCCCCAAAGAAACACCTTGCTCATCATCCTCTGAGTCTGACTCGTCTTCTGCACATGACTTCTCTTCTTCCTCCTCCTCCCCCCTCTGTGCTGCCGCAGGTGTTGAGGAAACAGCTGGGTCTGATGAAAATTGGTCCCATGCCTGTTCCTGCCGTAACGGTTCCTGGTCACGCTCATTCACAGCTTCATCCGCCACTCTACGCACAGCACACTCCAAGAAGTAAGCGCAGAGAATTAAGTCGCTGATGGTGCCCTCACTGCGGCTCACCAGGTTGGTCACCTCCTCAAACGGCCGCATGAGCCTGCATGCATTTTTCATCAGTGTCCAGTTGTCGAGCCAGAACATCCCCATCTTCCCAGACCGTTTCATTCTACTGTAGTTGTAGAGGTAGTGGGTCACGGCTTTCTTCTGTTCTAGCAGGTGGGAGAACATGAGCAGGGTCGAGTTCCAGCGAGTCGGGCTATCGCAAATGAGGCGTCTCACCGGCATGTTGTTTTTGCGCTGAATTTCCGCAAAGCGTGCCATGGCTGTGTAAGACCGCCTCAAATGCCCACAGAACTTCCTGGCCTGCTTCAGGACATTCGCTAAGCCAGGGTACTTTGCCACAAATCTTTGAACCACTAGATTCATGACATGTGCCATGCAGGGTATGTGTGTCAGCTTCCCCATATGCAAAGCGGCAAGCAGATTGCTGCCGTTGTCGCACACCACGTTGCCTATCTCCAGGTGGTGCGGGGTCAGCCACTCATCCACCTGTTTCTTAAGAGCAGCCAGGAGAGCTGCTCCAGTGTGACTCTCCGCTTTGAGACAAGACATGTCTAAGATGGCGTGACACCGTCTTACCTGGCATGCAGCATAGGCCCTGCGGAGCTGGGGCTGTGTAGCTGGAGAGAAGAACTGCCACTCAGCCAAGGAGGAGGAGGACAGCGAAGAGCATGTAGCAGGAGGAGAGGAGGTGGCAGGAAGCCTGCCTGCAAGCCGTGGAGGTGTCACAATTTGGTCCGCTGCGCCCTGCTTGCCATCGTTCACCACCAGGTTCACCCAATGGGCTGTGTACGTAATGTAGCGGCCCTGCCCGTGCTTGGCAGACCAGGCATCCGTGGTCAGGTGTACCCTTGACCCAACGCTCTTCGCAAGAGATGACACCACTTGCCTCTCAACTTCACGGTGCAGTTGGGGTATGGCCTTTCTCGAAAAATAAGTGCGGCCTGGCATCTTCCACTGCGGTGTTCCGATGGCCACAAATTTACGGAAGGCCTCAGAGTCCACCAGCCGGTATGGTAACAGCTGCCGAGCTAACAGTTCCGCCACGCCAGCTGTCAGACGCCGGGCAAGGGGGTGACTGGCCGAAATTGGGTTCTTCCGCTCAAACATTTCCTTCACGGACACCTGACTGCTGCTGTGGACAGAGGAGCAGGAACCGCTCAAGGGCAGAGGCGGAGTGGAGGAGGGTGCCTGTGAAGGTGGAAGGGAGAAAGCGGAAGAAGCAGATAATGCACCTGATGGAGGAGGAAGAGGAGAAGGAGGGTGGCTTTGCTTTTGTGTGCTGCTGCTGCTTTTGCTCAGGTGGCCATCCCATTGCTGTTTGTGCCTTTTCTCCAGGTGCCTTCGTAAGGCACTTGTCCCTACGTGAGTGTTGGCCTTTCCACGGCTCAATTTTTGTTGGCAGAGCAAACAGATGGCTTTGGTCCGATCTGAGGCACACACATTAAAAAATTTCCACACCGCTGAGCCACCCTGGGATGTGGGCACTATGGGGACCTCAGCAGCTGATGCTGAAGGGCAAGTTGGCTGGCTGTACATAGGTGGCGATACATGGTGCCAGACTCTGCCACCAGCTGTTTCTGACGAAGAGCTGCCCCAGCTTCTTTCAGCAACTTCTCTCCTCCTACTACTCTCTGACTCCCCCTCTGAACTGTCCCCCTCTTCATCTCCTCTATTGGGAACATACAGAGGATCCCTATCATCGTCATCATCGTAGTCATCCTGCCCAGCTTCGCTTGACTCAGAAAAATCCAAACATGCACCATCAGTAGGTCCTTCATCCTCCTTACACGTTACATCCATAGTGTTGCCGCGTAACGCAGACATATGAGCTGGTGAAAATTCATCTGGCTGTAACAACAATGGCTGTGCATCAGTGATTTCACCACTAAATAATTCTTGCGAAGTGTCAAATGCAGCGGAAGTGGTGCTAGTAGTAGCGCTGGTGGCTGAGCAAGATGAGGTGTTGTGTGTCGCTAAATACTCAACCACGTCCTGACAATCTTGGGACGTGATGGGACGTGCCTTCTTCCGAGCACTGTACTGTGGGCCAGGTCCACACGAAATTACATTTACACGACCTCGCGCAGACCTGCCGGGTGGCCTTCCTCTGGCTCTGGCACTACCTCTTCCTCTACCTGTTTTGTCCATATCGGGTATGCACGGAGTGGTATATCACACTGCGTGCACTCACGTAGGTAGGTGGGTTCACTTAACTGCACAGGTATGCGCACTGATGCGGTGGGTTCACTGAACAGAACAGGTATACAGTGGCGGGTTCACAGAACAGGTATGCAGTGGCAGGTTCACTGAACACAACAGGTATGCAGTGGCGGGTTCACTAAACAGGTATACAGTGGCGGGTCCACTGAACAGAACAGGTATGCAGTGGCGGGTTCACTGAACACAACAGGTATGCAGTGGCGGGTTTACAGAACAGGTATGCAGTGGCAGGTTCACTGAACACAACAGGTATGCAGTGGCAGGTTCACTAAACAGTACAGGTATACAGTGGCGGGTTCACTGAACACAACAGGTATGCAGTGGCGGGTTCACTGAACAGGTATACAGTGGCGGGTTCACTGAACACAACAGGTATGCAGTGGCGGGTTCACTAAACAGGTATACAGTGGCGGGTCCACTGAACAGAACAGGTATGCAGTGGCGGGTTCACTGAACACAACAGGTATGCAGTGGCGGGTTCACATAACAGGTATGCAGTGGCAGGTTCACTGAACACAACAGGTATGCAGTGGCGGGTTCACTAAACAGGTATACAGTGGCGGGTCCACTGAACAGAACAGGTATGCAGTGGCGGGTTCACTGAACACAACAGGTATGCAGTGGCGGGTTCACAGAACAGGTATGCAGTGGCAGGTTCACTGAACACAACAGGTATGCAGTGGCGGGTTCACTAAACAGTACAGGTATACAGTGGCGGGTTCACTGAACACAACAGGTATGCAGTGGCGGGTTTACTGAACAGGTATACAGTGGCGCATTCACTGAACACAACAGGTATGCAGTGGCGGGTTCACTAAACAGGTATACAGTGGCGGGTCCACTGAACAGAACAGGTATGCAGTGGCGGGTTCACTGAACACAACAGGTATGCAGTGGCGGGTTCACAGAACAGGTATGCAGTGGCAGGTTCACTGAACACAACAGGTATGCAGTGGCGTGTTCACTAAACAGTACAGGTATACAGTGGCGGGTTCACTGAACACAACAGGTATGCAGTGGCGGGTTCACTAAACAGTACAGGTATACAGTGGCGGGTTCACTGAACACAACAGGTATGCAGTGGCGGGTTCACTGAACAGGTATACAGTGGCGGGTTCACTGAACACAACAGGTATGCAGTGGCGGGTTCACTAAACAGGTATACAGTGGCGGGTCCACTGAACAGAACAGGTATGCAGTGGCGGGTTCACTGAACACAACAGGTATGCAGTGGCGGGTTCACAGAACAGGTATGCAGTGGCAGGTTCACTGAACACAACAGGTATGCAGTGGCGGGTTCACTAAACAGTACAGGTATACAGTGGCGGGTTCACTGAACACAACAGGTATGCAGTGGCGGGTTCACTAAACAGTACAGGTATACAGTGGCGGGTTCACTGAACACAACAGGTATGCAGTGGCGGGTTCACTGAACAGGTATACAGTGGCGGGTTCACTGAACACAACAGGTATGCAGTGGCGGGTTCACTAAACAGTACAGGTATACAGTGGCGGGTTCACTGAACACAACAGGTATGCAGCGGCGGGTTCACTGAACAGGTATACAGTGGCGGGTTCACTGAACAGAACAGGTATGCAGTGGCGGGTTCACTGAACACAACAGGTATGCAGTGGCGGGTTCACAGAACAGGTATACAGTGGCAGGTTCACTGAACACAACAGGTATGCAGTGGCGGGTTCACTAAACAGTACAGGTATACAGTGGCGGGTTCACTGAACACAACAGGTATGCAGTGGCGGGTTCACTGAACAGGTATACAGTGGCGGGTTCACTGAACACAACAGGTATGCAGTGGCGGGTTCACTAAACAGTACAGGTATACAGTGGCGGGTTCACTGAACACAACAGGTATGCAGTGGCGGGTTCACTGAACAGGTATACAGTGGCGGGTTCACTGAACAGAACAGGTATGCAGTGGCGGGTTCACTGAACACAACAGGTATGCAGTGGCGGGTTCACAGAACAGGTATACAGTGGCAGGTTCACTGAATACAACAGGTATGCAGTGGCGGGTTCACTAAACAGTACAGGTATACAGTGGCGGGTTCACTGAACACAACAGGTATGCAGTGGCGGGTTCACTGAACAGGTATACAGTGGCGGGTTCACTGAACAGAACATGTATGCAGTGGCGGGGTCACTAAACAGGTATACAGTGGCGGGTCCACTGAACAGAACAGGTATGCAGTGGTGGGTTCACTGAACACAACAGGTATGCAGTGGTGGGTTCACTGAACAGGTATGCAGTGGTGGGTTCACAGAACAGGTATGCAGTGGTGGGTTCACAGCACAGGTATGCAGTGGTGGGTTCACTGAACAGGTATACAGTGGCGGGTCCACTGAACAGAACAGGTATGCAGTGGCGGGTTCACTGAACAGAACAGGTATACAGTGGCGGGTTCACAGAACAGGTATGCAGTGGCAGGTTCACTGAACACAACAGGTATGCAGTGGTGGGTTCACTGAACAGGTATACAGTGGCGGGTCCACTGAACAGAACAGGTATGCAGTGGCGGGTTCACTGAACACAACAGGTATACAGTGGCGGGTTCACAGAACAGGTATGCAGTGGCGGGTTCACTGAACACAACAGGTATGCAGTGGCGGGTTCACAGAACAGGTATGCAGTGGTGGGTTCACAGAACAGGTATGCAGTGGTGGGTTCACAGCACAGGTATGCAGTGGTGGGTTCACTGAACAGGTATGCAGTGGTTGGTTCACAGCACAGGTATGCAGTGGTGGGTTCACAGCACAGGTATGCAGTGGTGGGTTCACAGCACAGGTATGCAGTGGTGGGTTCACTGAACAGGTATGCAGTGGTGGGTTCACAGAACAGGTATGGAGTGGCAGGTTCACTGAACAGGTATGCAGTGGTGGGTTCACTGAACAGGTATGCAGTGGTGGGTTCACTGAACAGGTATGCAGTGGTGGGTTCACAGAACAGGTATGCAGTGGCAGGTTCACTGAACAGATATGCAGTGGTGGGTTCACAGCACAGGTATGCAGTGGTGGGTTCACTGAACAGGTATGCAGTGGTGGGTTCACAGCACAGGTATGCAGTGGTGGGTTCACAGAACAGGTATGCAGTGGTGGGTTCACAGCACAGGTATGCAGTGGTGGGTTCACAGCACAGGTATGCAGTGGTGGGTTCACAGCACAGGTATGCAGTGGTGGGTTCACAGAACAGGTATGCAGCCAGACAGGAACAAGTTAAGCCTAACTAATCTTTCCCTGAGAGACAGTCTGCAGCAGCTCGCCCTACTCTCACTAACGCATGAGTGACCGTAATGGCCGCCGCTGCCTGCCTTATATAAGGGGGGGTGGGGCTCCAGGGGCTAGTGTAGCCTAATTGGCTACACTTGGCTTGCTGACTGTGATGTAGAGGGTCAAAGTTGACCCTCCATGTGCATTATGGGGCGAACCGAACTTCCGCAAAGGTTCGCCTGCGGGACGCAAACGCGAACCACTGAAGTTTGCATGGAACCGTTCGCAGGCGAACCGTTCGGCCCAACTCTAGTGTCTACCTAATTTCACATTTTTGCTGAAAAAAATGTAAAAAAAAAAAAAGCACACCAATCTCTTTATAGACAGACACACCACTACAAGTGACAAACACGCCACAGCACTACAAGTCGCAGACTACAAGTCACAGTGACAGACACACCACACACCACAGCACTACAAGTCACAGACTCCCCCCACACACTGCATTACAAGTCACAGACTCCCCCCACAGACAGCACTACAAGTGACAGACACACCACAGTAGAGTCGGGGTGGAGGCGCCTGGAGTAAACGGAGCTTATATGGTTAGATAATACTGTAAAATAATAAACGTATACAGTATAAAAAAATATAGATGGTCCTACCTTAAAAAGTAGTCCATTCACTTGGTTAAAATAGACGGTTTTATTGGGCACTTTTTGAAAGACAACGCGTTTCGCGGAAAAAACGCTTCCTCAGGTCATATGGTGTGCCTTTAGAAAGCAAACAGGGCACATAGGATCAAGCATTCACATTCTACTACAATTTATATGCATATATGTCAAATACTCAATATACATATGTCAAATAATTCATATACATATGTCAAAATAATTCCTTATTAAAAAACAACAAGCAGTATAATATGTGCAGGTATTCTTAGCATCGACATCAATAAAACAAGTATTGGGGTAAAAATACATTGTCATCTTTAAATTTTTTTCCAAAAAATTGAAAATGTACCGTAAAGTGTTTATATCAGGGGAGAAGGGACCAAGGGAAAATGATGGCATTCTATGCGGGGAGCATATACCTGTGTAATTAGGTGGGGGAGGAGGACCTCATAAGTTTTAAGGATATATTATAGCTAGATGTAGACTAAGGTAATATAACCCCATAGGATAAATATGGTGTCTAATTAGGTATGGGTAAGGCGTTGCGAAATAGTAGGCAGATCTAAAAGTTTTACAGCTTGGTTGGTAAAGGGCTACAATATGGGTGTGCTCAGAGAATACCAGAACAAAAGAGAGCTAGCTCACCGATTTACGAAATCCTAGAGTCCTGGGCGCCTGTATGGCCGGCGTTCACCTCCGTCTGAATTATATAAAGCGTGGAGAAGCAGTGAAGTGGTGACGAAGACGTCACCGGGTCGAGCGTTGCGCGTGACGTCAACCCGCTGCGTGTATTGGTAGATACACACAGCGCATGGTGTGGACGGAATTGGAGGAGGCTAATGGACTAAGGGGCGGGTTTCAGAACAGGAGGAGGACGCTACAACTAGTCCTCGGGGGGATCCATTTTGTTGGAGACCTAATATGCTGTATGGCTCCAATTAGCTTACTGTTTCTTAGAGAGATCTAATTTTTAATAATAATCAAAATCTAATAGAAAATACAGATATATGGGCATAAATGTATGTATGGAGATTTTTCCAAAAACATGACCACAAAAGCTTATAAAACAATAAAAGCAATTAAAAGGTATAGTCTAATGTAGCTCCCTATTAAAATCTGTTACATTTACAGTAATATAATTAATTACAGGTGTAGAAAGGTCGGTTCTCTTCTGCCGAGTTTGGGACATATATACATATATAAACCGAATTCTCCTTGTGGTAACAAGATAAAAATTATACATTGTACAAAAGTGTATATTCCTTTATAGTAATAGTATGATAAACAAATATACAAATGTCTAGGTTCCCAGTATACCGCCCATCGTCTATAAAGTGTAATTGGTGTTTAGTGGACAAGTGCGAAGCATATAGAGGGGAAGGGCAGAACCAAGGGGAAACAATTTAATTCGATCCCATGAAGATTATGGGCCATGATATGAGTTATAGATGTTTGCAATTGCGGGATATAGGACTAGGGGGGAACCATTTAATAGGGCCTATGAGTGGTGATGCTGGATAAAAAATGGAATATATTCTCATGTAATTTGAGATACGAGATTCTATAGGGTACAAGTGGAAGTTTTAGTCGATCGTGAACTTTTGGCTGAGTTGTATCTTTCCTGTGATATTACTGATGGTATACAAGTGTCTGGCTCTAGTGTGAGATTACAAGCATGTAAGGTTGTAGGGGTTGGGGCCTATGTGATAGATGAGATAAAGTGAAGCTAAAAATTATGTTCCAGACAGACATTCAACCCTTTAGGTTGTAGGGTTCCTATTTTGAAGATCCAGAACATCTCCCTACTTTTTAATTTTCCTGTTCTATCATGGACAGAGTTGGGGATCTGTTCTATTGGACACACCGTAGTAAGTTCAGGATTGCAATTGTGTATCATTTTATAGTGTCTGGACAGACCGCGTTTCAGGTAGCCCTTCATAATGTTCCTCCGGTGTTGTCCCCATCTCGTTCGGAGTTGCTGGGTAGTGCGGCCTATATATTGTAGTCCGCAAGGGCACGTTATAAGGTAAATTATGAAATCGCTTGAGCAGTCCATGTCCTGGTTAATTTGATAGACGTCACCTGTTCTTCTAGAGCTGAAACTCGTCGCATGTATGTTGATTCTTTTGCAGCATAGGCACCTTGGTTGCCGGCATTGTGTCACCTGGCTTTGTTTACGTTTCGATGTTTGTCCAGTGTCTATCAGTTGTAGGTTCTTGCTGGTGTCGTTATTCCGAATGCGACGAGGTGCTAATATATTTTTAAGCGTTTTTGCTCTACGAAAGACTACTCTAGGTCTTTCTGTGAGATTAGTCTTCAGTAGGGGATCCATTTGTAGAAGAGGCCACGATTTAGCTAGCACCGCTTTAATTCCTTTGTGTTGGCTTAAAAATCTTGTGATGAAGCTTAGCTCCTCCTTTTGTATCTGGTTAGTACTGTCGTTTGTCTTGTTGATCAGTGTGTTCCTTTCTATGAGTCTTGCTCTCTTTCTTGCTCCCTTCACTAGTTTACTAGGATAATGTCTTGCTGCAAATTTATTTGTAAGGACTCTTGCTTGTCTGTCGAAGGTATTTATATCGCTACAGTTTTTCCTGATTCTGAGGAACTGTCCATAAGGGATATTTTTCCTCCAGGGTTTGTGATGGCAGCTTTTATAATCAATATAAGAATTGGCATCAACTGTCTTGAAAAAGTTCTTAGATTTGATCGTCGTTCCCTCATGATATAGTATCAGATCTAGATATTCTATCTGATTACAACTGTGGTTTGATGTGAACGTGAGGCCCCAAGTCGTTGTTGTTAAGATACTCGCAGAATTTTGTTATTGAGTCGTCATCTCCGTGCCAGATCAGGATCAAATCGTCGATATATCTTTTATATGTGATGATATTGGTAGTGAATGGGTTTTCTGGGCCCAATGTAAGTTCTTCAAAGAGTCCCATGGTCAGGTTAGCATAACTCGGAGCATAGCTCGCCCCCATAGCGGTTCCTCTTGTCTGTAACAAGGTGGTATTTAGGAACCTGAAATAATTGTGAGTGAGTGTAAATGAAATGGCGTTGATAAGGAAATATTTTTGTTTAGTTGGCATGGTTGGGTCTTGAAATAGGTAGTGCCAAACTGCTCCCAGTCCGACTTTGTGGTGTATATTGGAGTATAGGGCAGACACGTCTAGTGTCAGCCATTGGTATCCTTCCTTCCACTGGATGTCTGTCAGTTCAGAGATAAGATGAGTAGAATCTTTGAGGTAAGATGGAAGTATTTTAACGTATGGTTGAAGGTGGATGTCGATTAATTCAGACAAGTGAGATGTGAGGGATCCAATTCCAGCTATGATGGGTCGTCCCGGTGGCTTGGTAAGGGAATTGTGAATTTTCGGGAAGTGGTAAAAGTGTGCTACGACTGGGTTGGGGATTAAGATGAACTCTTTCTCATGTTTGTTAATGATCCCTTCTTCGTATGCCCATTTAGTTAATGTTTGTAGTTGTTCCGTATACTCCTTGGTGGGATCAGAAGACAGGATTCTGTAGTAGTCCTTATCGTCTAGTATTCTATCTGCTTCTTCAATATAATCGTCTCGGTTCATCAAAACGATACCACCCCCTTTATCGGCTGATCTGATGATAAGGTCTTTGTTTGCCTCCAGTTTATTTAGGGCCTGTTGTTCACCCTTTGTGAGATTTGATTTGTTTTGTTCATTGTTCTCAGTATCTATCTTTTTTAAGTCCTCCATTACTTGTTTGTAAAAGGCCTCTATGTATGGTCCTTTGTGTGTAGTTGGGTAGAATTTTGACTTATTCTTTAGTTCTGTGTGTATGTATTTTTCCAGGGCTAATTCCTCTTCGTCGATGTAGGTGTTGAGGGTAGGGTCATCTGAATTTAGTATTATTGGTCTTATTTGTCTGTCTTGCATATTTTTCTGTGTTTGTAATTGTTTAGTTGCAAAGAATCTGTTTAAAGTTAGTTTTCTAGTGAATGTATTCAAATCCACAAACAGTTCGTATATGTTGGATTTTTTGGTAGGACAGAAGGAGAGTCCTTTAGCAAGGATTCCTTCCTCTACTGACGACAATTGGTGGTTGGATAGATTAAATATAGATTTACACTGTGGTTTCTTTTGTAATATTTCGCTCCCTATACTGATATTTTTCGACTTCTTCTTTTTGCCCCCTCTTCTTCCTCTCTTTCTGAGCTTGGGGCCATTCTTTTCAACGGTCTCAACGGTGATGAAATCGTCAGCGGGGCCAATCTGCTCAGTGGATCTCCGAGCCTGGGATGTAATGGTGGTGTTTCTCCCAGGATCGTGGGCAGCTCTAAAAAAGACGATGATGTGGTGCCGCCTGTAGAAAATGATTCGGAGCTGCTGGCTCTATTTTGGGAGCCATTAAAGAGAAACTCCAACCAAGAATTGAACTTTATCCCAATCAGTAGCTGATACCCCCTTTTACATGAGAAATGGAATGATTTTCACAAACAGACCATCAAGGGGCGCTGTGTGACTGATTTTGTGCTGAAACCCCTCCCACAAGAGGCTCTGAATACCGCGGTACTCCTGGCAAACTGCCACAATGTAACAATGTTCACAGACAGGAAATGGCTGTTTACAGCTGTCTAACAGCCAGAGCAGCTAGAAACAGCCTCATAACCTGCCCACAGTAACAATGTCACCATGTAATACATGTCAGAATGTGAATCTGGGAGAGGAAAGATTTTACAATGAGCAAACACTGACTAAATCATTTATACATAATTATGGTAAAAATGAAGCACTTTTTTTATTACATTATTTTCACTGGAGTTTCTCTTTAAAAAAATCTGTAATCTGTTTCCGTTGTTTCGGATTTCCTCCAGTTGTTTTGTTTTGTATCGAGCGAATTCGTGAGGTTTGAATTAAATTTGTTTTCTTTTCAGTATGATCAGGTTGGTTGGTTTGTTGAAAACCCTCTCCTTGTGGGCTATTCTTAGTAAGCTTTTGTCTGATGTCTCCTTGTGTATTTTCTCCTTCCGTGTCGTCATAAATACTCAATTCCAATAGTTCTGGTGATATTGGTAACATTAGTGAATTTTTAGGGGTCTCTGATTCCCTGAGGGTGAGGTTCGCCGAGGGTGTGCTAAAGATCTCGGGTTCTTCCTCTGTTCGGTTTGTTGGTAGTTGAGGTGAATCCTCTATTTTTGCGGGTGTGTGGCTCTTGATGGGCGTTCGTTGTACTTCAATTGGGTTTTTCTTATCTCTGTTGAGTTGTTTCACTCTTTGGACTGGATCTCTGATGAGGGGTCTTCGTGTTCTGGATATGGTAGCCCGACCAGTTTTGGGTCCCCGGGTGTTTTTGGGATTGGGCTTGCTTGTTCCTCGATGTTGCCTTAGTTCTGGTGTTGATGGTTGACTAGTTGATGGTTGTTGCATAGATTGATTTCTGGTGACCTGTGATTCAGTCACTCTGGACTCTGGTTCCATGTTTATCACATTTTCAGTTATTGCTCTTTGTTCGCTGTGGTCCTGGGTTTGTTCTATGGGTTCTTGTTGGCCATGTCTGGGTCTACGATTTCTTTGCTGATTATGTAGATAGAGGTTCCTGTCTCTATTAAGTTTGCCATGTTTACTCTCTGTGATGGCTACTTCAAATTTGCTTAGCTTATTAACCTCCTTGCCGGTCTAAAAAATCCGGCAAGGAGGCAGCGGCGCACATTTTTTTAATTTTTTTTTTTTTTAAATCATGTAGCGAGCCAAGGGCTCGCTACATGATAGCCGCTAAGCGGCGGCATCCCCCCACCCACTCCGATCGCCTTCGGCGATCAGAGTATGCAGGGAATCCCGTTGAGAACGGGATTTCCTGCAGGGCTTCCCCGGTCGCCATGGCGACGGGGCGGGATGACGTCACCGACGTCATGGACGTCGGGACGTCATAGGGAATCCCGATCCGCCCCTCAACGCTGCCTGGCACTGATTGGCCAGGCAGCGCAGGGCTCTGGGGCGGGGGGGAGCGACTCGGCGCGGCGGATTGCGGCGGATCGGCGGCGAGCGGCGGCGATCGGAAGTTACAAGCAGCTAGCAAAGTGCTAGCTGCTTGTAACAAAAAAAAAATTATGCAAATCGGCCCAGCGGGGCCTGAGATATCCTCCTGCGCAGGTTACCCCGAGCTGAGCTCGGGATAACCGGCAAGGAGGTTAATTAGTATATATGAAAATGATTTGTATTGTTCTGTGTTGGCATATTCTGCCAGTTGTGTTTTCTGGGACTTAATTTGTGGTTGTAAATCTGAGATTATAGACCTGCGTTTAGATGTAATATGTTCCATCATTCCTTTTGAGCAAAACTCAAGGTATTCGTACCAATCTTTGGTGAAAACTGGGTTATTGGGAAAGGGGGATTCAGTGGGGACTCTGAGACCCCCAGGTAAAAAATTTTTTCCTCTATGTAGGTAGACTGCATTTGGATGTCTGCAATATTAAAGAATTCAGTCTTAAGTAGCTTTTCTAAGGCAAAGAATAGAGGGCTCAGGTCTGGCGCCTGATCCCTTTGTCCCGACATTCCTTCAGATTGTTTCTCTGGAAGCGGAGAGTCAGGTTTAAAGTTGCACTTTTTAAACTGTTCAAACAGTCTGGATCGCTGTAAATCACGATCTTCAAGTAGATCCATCTTTTCAGTGGTGTGATCGTAGATCGTAGGTCTTCTACCGGTTCAGATTTTCCGTAGACGGATACTGTGGGATCGTTGTTCCGTATTTCTAAGCAGGATAGGGTAGATACAAAAAAGGACGGGAAGAGAACCGGGAGCCCAATATGGTGTAGTATTGCGGGTTAGAGTTTGGATGTAATAATAAAATTCTTAGGTGATTATACTCAGAAAATTAGGTTGCAAGCCAAGCAACTATTCAATGAACATGCGGGGAAGTACCGTCCTCGCTCGGCCTTGTTTACTGGTGGTCGCAGCTCCTTAAAAAATTCCGCTTGCTAGGAGTGGTGACCCCAGGTAGGGGTAATTCGTCAGTAGAGTCGGGGTGGAGGCGCCCGGAGTAAACGTAGCTTATATGGTTAGATAATACTGTTCAATAATAAACGTATACAGTATAAAAAAATATAGATGGTCCTACCTTAAAAAGTAGTCCATTTACTTGGTTAAAATAGACGGTTTTATTGGGTACTTTTTGAAAGACAACGCGTTTCGCGGAAAAAAACGCTTCCTCAGGTCATATGGTGTGCCTTTAGAAAGCAAACAGGGCACATAGGATCAAGCATTCACATTCTACTACAATTTATATGCATATATGTCAAATACTCAATATACATATGTCAAATAATTCATATACATATGTCAAAATAATTCCTTATTAAAAAACAACAAGCAGTATAATATGTGCAGGTATTCTTAGCATCGACATCAATAAAACAAGTATTGGGGTAAAAATACATTGTCATCTTTAATTTTTTTTCCCAAAAATTAAAATGTACCATAAAGTGTTTATATCAGGGGAGAAGGGACCAAGGGAAAATGATGGCATTCTATGCGGGGAGCATATACCTGTGTAATTAGGTGGGGGAGGAGGACCTCATAAGTTTTAAGGATATATTATAGCTAGATGTAGACTAAGGTAATATAACCCCATAGGATAAATATGGTGTCTAATTAGGTATAGGTAAGGCGTTGAGAAATAGAAGGCAGATCTAAAAGTTTTACAGCTTGGTTGGTAAAGGGCTACAATATGGGTGTGCTCAGAGAATACCAGAATAAAAGAGAGCTAGCTCACCGATTTACGGAATCCTAGAGTCCTGGGCGCCTGTATGGCCGGCGTTCACCTCCGTCTGAATTAAATAAAGCGTGGAGAAGGAGGGAAGTGGTGACGAAGACGTCACCGGGTCGAGCGCTGCGCGTGACGTCACCGCGCCGCACGCGGCGTGCGACGTCATCAGGATTATGCGCTCCACTGAGGGAGCCGAGGATGGAGCGCATCATCGCGCTGCGTGTATTGGTAGATACACACAGCGTATGGTGTGGACGGAATTGGAGGAGGCTAATGGACTAAGGGGCGGGTTTCAGAATAACAGGAGGAGGACGCTACAACTAGTCCTCGGGGGGATCCATTTTGTTGGAGACCTAATATGCTGTATGGCTCCAATTAGCTTACTGTTTCTTAGAGAGATCTAATTTTTAATAATAATCAAAATCTAATAGAAAATTGTAACGCTCGGTGAAGCACAGAGAGGTCTGATTACCGGTGACCTGCAGCGTCACGGGGAATACAGACGTATACCAGATTATGTGTGATCTGCAGTATCACCGATAATCCAATATACCAGCTAACCTCTGTTCACCGGAGTAGAGTGTAGTGTTTTGGTGTAACAGTAACACTTAGAGGACTAGGCCTCAGTACAGTAAGACGTACTGTACAGATTACTTCCGCAACCCTGAGCTCTCCAAGACGGGAGGAGTCAGACTGCTAGCAGGAAGTATCTTCTGAAAGTCACCCTCAGGCGGAAGGGTTACTAACAGAACGAAGAACCTCCTCCAATGATGAGGTCGGTCCTCGAGGTCGGACAAGCCAGGTCGTACACACACAGACAGATAAAGTACAAGATCGAGAGGCAGAGACGGAGTCAAAGTACAGGCAGGGTTCGGCAACGGGGTATCAGGTATATCGGGGGTATCAGGTATATCGGGGTACAGAATCAGGAGGCAGAAACAGAGTCTAGGAGCGAGCCGGGGTTCGGCAACGGTGTATCAGAGATAACGAGGTACAAGATCAAAGTTCAGAAGAGTAGTCAAGGCAGGCAAGAAGTCATAACAAATATCACAATCAAACTAGTACTTTAAGCTATCAACAAATCTATCTTAGTGTAGGATTACAGCTCCAGCTGGTCCCGGCACACTAACGGATCTGACTAACGGATCTGGGTGCTCCCACGTATGTGAACGCAACGCCAGACAAGGAACAAATGAACAGCCAGCAGTATATATACACATATCCCCTCTCCAGCACCTCCCTAAGTGCTGGACCAATGAGGAGTGAAGCTATGGTCAGCTGACCTGCCTGGTCAGCTGACTCTCCCCTGAGAGTAATAAATTATGTTTGAGTGCGCGCGCGCGCGTCACTCTGAATCTTGTGGGACTATGAGTCCCAGCAACAGCAGCCCCGTTCTGCGGTGTCCCCGCAGCGGGGATCTGCTGGCTATCTGCCGCATTCAGCGCGGCGGTTTCGCCGCGTTCTGCGGCCTGATGCACGGAGGCAGCCGCCTCATGATGCGAGGAGGCGGCTGCCTCTCCGTGCGAGAAGTTCCTGTGTGCGGAAGGAGCCGCCCGCCGCTGGCTCATGGCGGCGGCTCCTCCGCGCTTTCTCACAGTACCCCCCCCCCCCGAGGAGTGGACTCCGGACAGCTCCTTCCAGGTTTTTCTGGATGTACAGTATGAAATTCTTTCACTAACTCGTCCGCATGCATGCGATTCCCCGGTACCCATTGTCTCTCCTCAATGCCGTACCCCTTCCATTGTACGAGATACTGCACCGAGTTCTGTACCGTACGTGAATCTATAATCTTTTCCACTTCATACTCGGGTTGGGCATTGACTAAGACAGGAGGAGGGGGGGCGGGACCCACCTGGACTGCAGGTTTGAGAAGCGATACGTGGAAAGACCTCACTCCACGCATACTGGTGGGAAGATCAACGGAGTATGTGACATTGTTAATCTTCCTAGTAACTGGAAACGGACCCACGAACCTGGGACCAAGTTTGTCCGAGGGTTGTTTCAGGGTCAGGTGACGGGTTGACACCCAAACCAAATCTCCTGGTTGGAATTTCCATTCCAACGAGCGTCTCTTGTCAGCCTGACTTTTCTGACTCTGGAATGCCTTTACAAGGTTATTTTTGATGATCCACCACATGTCCTTAAATGATCTCAGCCACATCTCCAAGGCTGGGAACGGAGTGGCCGCAACTGGCAGTGGGGAGAATTTAGGCAGTTTACCGGTCACAATCTGAAATGGGCAGAAACCTGAGGACGAACTCTTTAAGTTATTGTGGGCAAATTCTGCATAAGGTAAATATTTCACCCAATCATTCTGTGCCTCAGCAACGTAGCATCTCAAAAATTGCTCCAGCGACTGGTTGACCCTCTCCGTCTGGCCATTTGTCTGTGGGTGATACCCTGAGGAAAATGACAATTTCATGCCCATCAAGTGACAAAATGCCCTCCAAAATTTCGAAATAAACTGAACTCCCCGATCAGATACTATGTCCTCTGGAATGCCATGTAGCCTGAAGATATGGATGATAAATAAATCGGCCAGTTCCTGGGCCGAGGGGAGTCCTTTCAAAGGCACGAAGTGGGCCATCTTGCTAAAACGGTCGACCACCACCCAAATAACTGACATGCCTTCAGATCTGGGAAGCTCCCCCACGAAATCCATGGACAAATGGGTCCATGGTTCGCTCGGGGTGGGTAAAGGCTGCAAGGTACCTACAGATGCCAGCCGGGAGGGCTTGCTTCTTGCGCACACCGCACATTCCCTGACAAATTCTTTACAGTCAGCGGCTAGCGAAGGCCACCAAGCACATCTGGCCACAAGATCCTGCGTCCTAGATGCTCCTGGATGTCCCGCATTCTTATGGGAGTGAACCATCTCCAAGATCTGGAGACGGAAGGGTAACGGAACAAATAACACCCCGTCTGGTTTCCCCTCTGGGATATCCTGCTGAAAAGGACTCAAAGTCTCTTCCCAGTCCTCCCAAGTCTCGGTGGCGGCTAAGACCACATTTCGTGGGACAATGGTCTCAGGAACAGGGGGCTGTGCTGTCTCTGGCTCAAAACACCTAGAAAGAGCGTCTGCCTTGGTATTCTTACTCCCTGGCGTATAAGTGATCAAAAATGTAAATCTCGAGAAGAATAGTGACCATCGAGCCTGCCTTGGGCTCAATCTTTTAGCCCCCTCGATGTATTCTAGGTTCTTGTGGTCGGTATAAACTGTGATAGTGTGCTCCGCTCCTTCTAGCCAGTGACGCCACTCTTCGAAGGCCAACTTGATGGCTAAGAGTTCCCTGTTGCCTATGTCATAGTTTCTCTCTGCCGGAGAGAACCTTCGGGAAAAATAGGCACACGGGTGTAGTCTACCCTGGAGACCAGAACGCTGGGACAGCACAGCCCCCACCCCGATCTCTGAGGCGTCCACCTCAACAATAAATGGAACGGAGGTGTCAACGTGTCTGAGTATGGGAGCTGAACAGAACAACCCCTTTAACTTAGAAAAAGCCTGTACTGCCTCGGGAGGCCAATGAGTGGTGTCTGCCCCTTTTCTAGTAAGGCTAGTGAGAGGAGCGACCACTGTGGAATACCCCTTTATAAACCTTCTATAATAGTTCGCAAACCCCAAGAACCGTTGCAATGATTTTAACCCCACCGGCTGTGGCCACTCCAGGACCGCGGAAACCTTGGCAGGGTCCATAGACAAACCTGAGGTGGAGATTATGTACCCCAAAAACGCAACCGACGTGACCTCGAAAATACATTTTTCGAGCTTGGCGTATAACAAATTTTGCCTCAGTTTGTCTAACACCATCCTGACATGGGTTCTGTGTTCCGAGAGGTTGTTAGAAAAAATGAGAATGTCGTCAAGATAGACTAGAACGAACTTTCCCAATACCTCCCGAAACACCTCATTGATGAGTTCCTGGAAGACGGCCGGGGCATTACACAACCCGAAGGGCATCACCCTATACTCGTAGTGCCCATCGGGGGTATTGAAGGCCGTCTTCCATTCATCGCCCTTCCTTATACGCACCAGGTTGTATGCCCCCCGTAAATCCAGTTTAGAAAATATGCTAGCCTCAGTGACCTGTGTGAACAAATCGTCAATAAGTGGTAACGGGTAGCGATTCTTCACAGTGATTTTATTGAGACCTCGATAATCGATGCAAGGCCGTAGCCCCCCATCTTTTTTTTTGACAAAAAAGAAACCTGCCCCAGCGGGCGACCGGGACGGCCTAATGAAGCCCTTTGCCAAGTTCTCACGAATGTATTCCTGCATGGCAAGTTTCTCGGGGCCAGACAAGTTATATAAATGACCTCGAGGAGGCACACAACCGGAACGAAGATCAATGGGACAGTCGAAGGAACGATGCGGGGGCAACTTATCCGCGGCCTTGGGACAAAATACATCGGCATAATCTGCATATTGCTTTGGTACACCTTCCACCTGTACCTTGGTTAGACCCAACGTTAGTCTCCCCAAACACTGCTGGAAACAGTGAGGTGACCATGCCGTCAACTGTCCTGTGGCCCAGTCTATTTGTGGGGAATGTACCTGCAACCAAGGCATGCCTAGGATAATAGTGGAGGTGGACATCTGCAACACATAAAACTGTAACTGCTCCCCGTGTAAAACCCCTATGGTGAGTCCCACAAACGGAGTCTGTGACAGGGGACAGTTCCGCTGCAAAGGGGAGTCGTCAACTGCCGTGACCTGGATGGGGGGTCTCACGGGAGTGAGTGGTAACCCCAACTCCTGAGCAAACTCAAAATTCATAAAGTTAGCCGCTGAGCCGGAATCAATGAAGGCTTCAGTGGCAACAGATTTATCTTCCCATGTGACCGTACATGGGAGAAGTAATTTTTTTTCCCTAAGGGGTGAAGTCTGTGTGCCTAGGGTGTCACCCCCCACTACTCCTAGGCAGACCCGTTTCCCGCCCTATTGGGGCAGTTTCGCACCCTATGCCCTGCCTCTGCACAGTATAGGCACAGTTGTTCCGTCATCCTCCGCCTTCGCTCCACCTGGGTCAATTTTGAACGACCAATTTGCATCGGCTCTGGTGGAGGCAAGGCCAGAAAGGGTGAGACAGGCGGAGGTGCTGGTTCAGAGGCTGCAGCAACCGGTGCCGTATACGAAGTCACCCTGACACGGTGACTTCCCCTAGCCTGCTTCTGATGGCGTAGCCTGCGATCTACACGAATGGCCGATGATATGGCCTCATCAACTGTCTTGGGCTCTGGTACTGTCAACATTAAGTCAGAGACCTCCTCCGTCAATCCAGACAGAAAATAATCCATAAGAGCGAAGTTATCAAATCTAGAGGTGATTGACCACCTACGGAACTCCGCCGCATAATCCTCGACCGACCCTCTGCCTTGCCGCAAAAGCTTGAGTTTCCGCTCTGAGGTCACAGCAAGGTCAGGGTCGTCGTAGATTATGGCCATGGCCTTAAAGAACTCGTCTACCGAAGTCAGAGCGGTATCGGTAGCAGGCAGGTTATACGCCCAGGACTGGGAGTCCCCAGTCAATAAGGTTTTAATAAAGATGACCCGTTGGGCCTCAGTCCCCGAGGATCGGGGTCTCAATTCAAAATACGACAATACTCTACTCCTGAAATTCCGGAAGTCCGACTTGTGGCCGGAAAATTTCTCAGGGACAGGCATACGGATGTCGTCACTAGGAGGGGATCGCACTGAATCGACTGATGTCTGGAGGGTTCTCACAGAGCCTGATAAGGCATCAATTAAGGCTTGGTGCTGACCTAGTGCTTGATGGATGCTATCCACCGAAGTGGCAAGCACAGTCAGAGGATCAGTGCGTTCCATCGGTATTTTTGGTCTGGCGTTCTGTAACGCTCGGTGAAGCACAGAGAGGTCTGATTACCGGTGACCTGCAGCGTCACGGGGAATACAGACGTATACCAGATTATGTGTGATCTGCAGTATCACCGATAATCCAATATACCAGCTAACCTCTGTTCACCGGAGTAGAGTGTAGTGTTTTGGTGTAACAGTAACACTTAGAGGACTAGGCCTCAGTACAGTAAGACGTACTGTACAGATTACTTCCGCAACCCTGAGCTCTCCAAGACGGGAGGAGTCAGACTGCTAGCAGGAAGTATCTTCTGAAAGTCACCCTCAGGCGGAAGGGTTACTAACAGAACGAAGAACCTCCTCCAATGATGAGGTCGGTTCTCGAGGTCGGACAAGCCAGGTCGTACACACACAGACAGATAAAGTACAAGATCGAGAGGCAGAGACGGAGTCAAAGTACAGGCAGGGTTCGGCAACGGGGTATCAGGTATATCGGGGTACAGAATCAGGAGGCAGAAACAGAGTCTAGGAGCGAGCCGGGGTTCGGCAACGGTGTATCAGAGATAACGAGGTACAAGATCAAAGTTCAGAAGAGTAGTCAAGGCAGGCAAGAAGTCATAACAAATATCACAATCAAACTAGTACTTTAAGCTATCAACAAATCTATCTTAGTGTAGGATTACAGCTCCAGCTGGTCCCGGCACACTAACGGATCTGACTAACGGATCTGGGTGCTCCCACGTATGTGAACGCAACGCCAGACAAGGAACAAATAAACAGCCAGCAGTATATATACACATATCCCCTCTCCAGCACCTCCCTAAGTGCTGGACCAATGAGGAGTGAAGCTATGGTCAGCTGACCTGCCTGGTCAGCTGACTCTCCCCTGAGAGTAATAAATTATGTTTGAGTGCGCGCGCGCGCGTCACTCTGAATCTTGTGGGACTATGAGTCCCAGCAACAGCAGCCCCGTTCTGCGGTGTCCCCGCAGCGGGGATCTGCTGGCTATCTGCCGCCTGCGGCCTGATGCACGGAGGCAGCCGCCTCATGATGCGAGGAGGCGGCTGCCTCTCCGTGCGAGAAGTTCCTGTGTGCGGAAGGAGCCGCCCGCCGCTGGCTCATGGCGGCGGCTCCTCCGCGCTTTCTCACAAAAATACAGATATATGGGCATAAATGTATGTATGGAGATTTTTCCAAAAACATGACCACAAAAGCTTATAAAACAATAAAAGCAATTAAAAGGTATAGTCTAATGTAGCTCCCTATTAAAATCTGTTACATTTACAGTAATATAATTAATTACAGGTGTAGAAAGGTCGGTTCTCTTCCGACGAGTTTGGGACATATATACATATATAAACCGAATTCTCCTTGTGGTAACAAGATAAAAATTATACATTGTACAAAAGTGTATATTCCTCTATAGTAATAGTATGATAAACAAATATACAAATGTCTAGGTTCCCAGTATACCGCCCATCGTCTATAAAGTGTAATGGGTGTTTATTGGACAAGTGCGAAGCATATAGAGGGGAAGGGCAGAACCAAGGGGAAACAATTTAATTCGATCCCATGAAGATTATGGGCCATGATATGAGTTATAGATGTTTGCAATTGCGGGATAAAGGACTAGGGGGGAACCATTTAATAGGGCCTATAAGTGGTGATGCTGGATAAAAAATGGAATATATTCTCATGTAATTTGAGATACGAGATTCTATAGGGAACAAGTGGAAGTTTTAGTCGATCGTGAACTTTTGGCTGAGTTGTATCTTTCCTGTGATATTACTGATGGTATACAAGTGTCTGGCTCTAGTGTGAGATTACTAGCATGTAAGGTTGTAGGGGTTGGGGCCTATGTGATAGATGAGATAAAGTGAAGCTAAAAATTATGTTCCAGACAGACATTCAACCCTTTAGGTTGTAGGGTTCCTATTTTGAAGATCCAGAACATCTCCCTACTTTTTAATTTTCCTGTTCTATCATGGACAGAGTTGGGGATCTGTTCTATTGGACACACCGTAGTAAGTTCAGGATTGCAAATGTGTATCATTTTATAGTGTCTGGACAGACCGTGTTTCAGGTAGCCCTTCATAATGTTCCTCCGGTGTTGTCCCCATCTCGTTCGGATTTGCTGGGTAGTGCGGCCTATATATTGTAGTCCGCAAGGGCACGTTATAAGGTAAATTATGAAATCGCTGGAGCAGTCCATGTCCTGGTTAATTTGATAGACTTCACCTGTTCTTCTAGAGCTGAAACTCGTCGCATGTATGTCGATTCTTTTGCAGCATAGGCTCCTTGGTTGCCGGCATTGTGTCACCTGGCTTTGTTTACGTTTCGATGTTTGTCCAGTGTCTATCAGTTGTAGGTTCTTGCTGGTGTCGTTATTCCGAATGCGACGAGGTGCTAATATATTTTTAAGCGTTTTTGCTCTACGAAAGACTACTCTAGGTCTTTCTGTGAGATTAGTCTTCAGTAGGGGATCCATTTGTAGAAGAGGCCACGATTTAGCTAGCACCGCTTTAATTCCTTTGTGTTGGCTTGAAAATCTCGTGATGAAGCTTAGCTCCTCCTTTTGTGTCTGGTTAGTACTGTCGTTTGTCTTGTTGATCAGTGTGTTCCTTTCTATGAGTCTTGCTCTCTTTCTTGCTCCCTTCACTAGTTTACTAGGATAATGTCTTGCTGCAAATTTATTTGTAAGGACTCTTGCTTGTCTGTCGAAGGTATTTATATCGCTACAGTTTTTCCTGATTCTGAGGAACTGTCCATAAGGGATATTTTTCCTCTAGGGTTTGTGATGGCAGCATTTATAATCAATATAAGAATTGGCATCAACTGTCACACACACACAGCACTACAAGTCACACACACCACACAAACAGCACTGCAAGTCACAGACACACACACACACACACACACACAGCACTACAAGTCTCACACACACACACACACACACACACACACACACACACACACACACACACACACACACGTACACCACAGCACTACAGGTCACAGACACACCACACACCACACACACACACAGCACTACAAGTCACACGCACCACCAGGGGCGTTTTTAGCCATTTTGTCACTCCAGGCAAGAAAACTTTTGGCGCCCCTGTCCCCCCCCCCCCCACACACACACACACACGTAGTGTCAACCCTTATTCCACAACACAATAACACACTGGTTGGATTGCTGGCTGTGGGTCTGTGACAAGCAAACTGCACACCCTCAGCCAGTCGTCCGTCCTCCATTCAGTACAGCAGCACCACCTCCACTTTTCTGCTGTGCAACTAGTAGAGATCTGCACACACTGCAGTACAGGTACAGAGTCACAGCTTATACTGTAGGTACTGGAGGTAGAAGAGATCAGCACACACTGCAGCTAGTTTACTATCAGTACAGGCACAGAGTAACAGCTTATACTGTACATACTGGAGATAACAGAGATCAGTACACACTGCAGCTAGTTTACTATCAGTGCAGGCACAGAGTAACAGATTATACTGTACATATTGGAGGTAGCAGAGATCAGCACACACTGCACCTAGTGTACTATCAGTACAGGCACAGAGTAATGCTGGGTACACATAATGCGATTTCCTGCTCAATCGGCGGGATCGATCGATTATTTCTGACATGTTCGATTGGGTTTCGATCGATACAGCCGTCGATTTTGCATACTTAACATGAGTAAATCGATGGCTGCATCGATCAGGACCTGATCGAAGATGTCAGAAATAATCGATCGACCAGTCGATCGAGCGGGAAATCGCATCATGTGTACCCAGCATAACAACTTATACTGCACATACTAAAGGCAGCAGAGATCAGGACACACTGCAGCTAGTAAAAGATGCCTCAAAGGAATACCACTGCTCCCTGTCTGATTGTACAGCGCTCAGCCACTTTCCCAGCTGTGCACTTAAAAACTAACTGTCTTCTAGCAGTCTGCAGTCCCTGAAAAAAATAACATGTTCAAGAATTCCTAATTGTCAGCCTGAAGATGAGCAGTGGGCTTTAAAGATAGGTTGCTACCGGTAATTCCTTGTTGTAAGCAGGTTGGGAACTGGAGGAGTTGAAATGTCAGTTATCACAAACCAGAGGTGGGATGTCTCTGGTGGGCAGGTGACTTGCAGGGGTCAGGCAGAGGTGGATATCTGAAACCCTGGAATACAAAGGGAATCCCAGTGGTGGGGAAGAGTGGGAGAGAATAACTTTCCAAAAAAGCTCAGCTCTGAGGATCTCTGATCCATTCCACCATCTGAATGTAACCAATTGCCATTTGCTGCTAAATGCCTCTCTCCTCTGACCAGAAAGCATGCTTTAGATATTCACGTTAATCTGTCTCACACAGCCTCAGCCAATACCCACCAGGGAGCCCCCTGCTTGTTTTTTTGGGGGGGCAGTAAAGTATTCTAGCCTCCACCTGTGGATCGTTGCTGACTTATTTTCCTCCCCTTCTATTATACAAATGTTGAGGACAGCCAGCTAGAGCTCACAGTATAGACTGGCTTAAAAAAAAAAAAGCACAAAACAGATACACAAGGGGACAATATAGGCTTCCTCGAACTAGGCCTGGCTGCTGTCACCCCTGCTGCCTGGATTACTGTGAGATGATGATTCCAGGCTCCCACAAGGACACCAACAACCTAACTCTGATTCCCCCAGGCCCCACGCAAACACAGGCTACTGTCCTAACTGCTCCTTCTCCCATTGATTGATGAACAGGAGAAACAGGACTGTCTTGCTTACCCCTTGTCCAGACTCCTGGCGGGCAGCGGCTGGCCAGCTGGGGATCGTCATCTCTGCAGGTCTGCTTGACACTGACGATTCCCTCCGTGGTGTTAGCAGAGGGGGCAGCAGGCAGGGGGGCAGCGCTCTTCTCCCTTTCTGCCTCTGACCTGCCGCCATCCTCCTCATGTGCAACAGGGTGGGTGGGCTTAGGGCTCAGGCAGACTCCAGGCTCAGGCTGTCTCTGTAGTGCAGCCAGCAGTGGCGCCCAAAATCAAAATGCCTGGTCACACTCACACACGCTGCCTGCGTGCACGTGTGACAGGCGGGGGCGGAGTTAGAGGCGGCACCGCACGTAGTAAACAAACTACTCGTGCGGCTGCTCGCTCTGAGGAGGGGGCGGTCCGGTAGGCGGCACAGCTGCCTATCAGAGGCGCAGCAGCTGCTGCAGCAGCATGATTAAAAGAATAAAAAAAAAAAACACGACTGGCCCCCCTGCGTTGCGCTCTATCTCCCATGGCGCTCTAGGCAAATATTTAGAGTTGCCTGATGGCTGAGACGGCCCTGCGCACCACACAAACAGCACTGCAAGTCACAGACACACACACACAGCACTACAAGTCACACACACACACACACACACACACACACACACACACACACACACACCACAGCACTACAAGTCACAGACACACACCACACACCACAGGTCACAGACACAACACACACACACAGCACTACAAGTCAGACACACCACACAAACAGCACTGCAAGTCACAGACACACACACACAGCACTACAAGTCACACACACACACACACACACACACACACACACACACACACCACAGCACTACAAGTCAGACACACCACACAAACAGCACTGCAAGTCACAGACACACACACACAGCACTACAAGTCACACACACACACACACACACACACACACACACACACACACACACACCACAGCACTACAAGTCACAGACACACACCACAGGTCACAGACACACCACACACACACAGCACTACAAGTCAGACACACCACACAAACAGCACTGCAAGTCACAGACACACACACACAGCACTACAAGTCACAGACACACACAGCACTACAAGTGACAGACACACCACACACACACACACACAGCACTACAAGTCACTGACACACCACACACACAGCACTACAAGTCACAGATCCCCCCCCCCCATACACACACACACAGCACTACAAGTCCCAGACACACACCATACACAGCACTACAAGTCACAGACACACACACCACACACACAGCACTACAAGTCACACACAGCACTACAAGTCACAGACTCCCCCACATGAGCTATGTAAAGCTAAGCTTGTGTGGAGGAGTCTGTGAATAGTAATGCTGGGTGCCTGCATTCTCTCTGCCTAGTGCCTACATTTCTCCCTTGTCATAGACAAGTTTGAAATCTCACCTAGCCCAGGATCTGTGTCCTCGTGTGCTGTGCAGTGGGCGGGATCAGGGAGGCTGCAGCTGGGGGCAGAGACGAGACACAGGCTTCTCACAGCTCACTGGGGAAAAGAAGGAGGATTCTGGGCGGGGCTGCTGCAGGCTGACTCTGCTTGACCTATCTGTGTTGTGTACTTCTTGGTGCCGATGGAGTCAGAGAGGGGGCAGAACTCGAGTGCCGATAACTTACTGGTGACAGGCTCCTGTGATAGCCGAAAGCATGGACAAGTGGCACCCTAATAGCAGTGTGGAGGGTGAGGTGCCCGGGGCCCTTTAGACTGTAACTCGGGCCCCAAGCTAATGCTTGCAGTGCCTGGTTGAAAATCTGGCCCTGGTCGAGGACCATTAGATCTTGTGCGTGCGCTCTGTAGGCAGCGAGGAGGGAAACTTTATCTGCATAGTCCAGATAGCGCGCCATCACCATGCGGGGAGTGTTGCGTTTACCATTTGGCTTAGGAGGACCCACACAGTGGGCTCTTTCCACCTTTAACGGGCCAGGCAGTCCCAACAGTGAGGGTATTTCAGTGGCACATAAAGCTTGCAGTTGGTCTGGCTGAATCTCCTCAGGTATCCCCACAAAGCGCAGATTGTTTCTGCATGATCTATTTTCCAAGTCCTCGATTCTAGAGTAAATTACCGAGTTATCATGCTGCAAGGCCTCGATTTGCTTGTTGGCTTTATTCCAGGGATGCTCAACTTCGGATTCGGGTGAAACCCGGATAGTTGCTATCCGGATTTTCACCCTCCTAATTACAATCAGCTGTGCGGGCTGGGCGGGGGGGGGGTCAATCTTACCTCTCTGACGTCTTCTTCAGTGCGTCCCTCGGTGCCTCCCACGATGCACTCCAATTCGGCATCACGTGACAATACACTTCCTCCTTCAACCCGGTGAAAATCCGGATAGCAAAAATCCAAAGTTGATCATCCCTGCTTTATTCAAGTCGTCCTCACAGGTGCTCAGTCGTTTTTCTGCATCTGTCAATCGCCCTTTTTGGTCGGCTAGATCTTTTTTAAGAGCCTTTAGGGAGTTGGCCATAGCTTTCTCTATGGTAGCCTTTGTGTCAGAGGCGAGGGCCTTCCCTACCTCGGCTGTCAGCTTCTTGTAATTTATATTCAAGTCTGCATCCTTACCCCTGTAAGTGGATCTGCTGCTGTCTGAGTCGCAGTCTGAGTAGTCTCACTGCGGTGATGGCGTGTGTCTCTCTCGTGAGCGAGCTGGAGTGTTGCTGCTCGCTGTTCTACCGCCCGCCATCTTATATTTCTGTTAGCCTGCTTCCCAATGTCCTGCTGTGCTGGAGCGTGTCAGATACCGGTCCATGCGTTCTGTGGCAGACCCGTGTTTGGGGGTTACAGGCTCACGGTCAGACGGGGCTCCTCTCCTCCGCAGCTTCCATGCAGGTGCCGGAACCGGAAGTTCCACTTTCCATTTTTGAGCCACTCACTCCTATTCTGGTCTGGCCCTTCGATCAAACTTCAGAACCCCATGGGGTCCTCGAGTCAAAAAGTTTGCCCACCCCTGTACTAGATGACCCTTAGCCAAGACAATCATATAATGCTATCTCTATCTAATTGTTTAACCATTCGCCACAGGAGAATTTTAATCATCAAGCGACAAATGAGTAAATTACTTCATTTTTTTTACCCACATAAAAGAACATCCCTATTTTGTATGCTACCAGTAGTCCCTCCTCTCAGCTCTACTCAGCTATCACAGGAAAGCGTGTCTGTACTAAGCATGCTCCCTGGAACGTCGCTCTAATGATTGAGCACAGTCATTAAGGCCATAATTAATTATGAGTGTTCATTGTAAGTGGCTTTAGTTGGGTTAAGTAAAGTTTTCTCACAAAGTCAAATGTGTGTTTGTGTTCAGTGTGCTTCTCTGTTGCCCCCTCTTTTTCTGTAGAGTTGTTTTGCACCTATCAAATTCCACTGCACAAAAATGAATGAATACTTCAGAATAGAAAAAAACACAAATATTAACTTTTATGGAAGAATTTTGCATTCTTATCAATTTCCCTTGAGGAGACCATTTCTTTTTAATGTACAAGCTGATTACAGAATGTATGCTTAACTATGTAATATACCCCCAAACTCATTTTCTACTTAACAGCATGTTATATAGAGGCTATGTTTTCAACTAAAGCAGTACAAAATGAAAGCGTCAAAGCAAAGTGCCAATACAGCTTTAGGCAACTTAGAATGGCTACAGTTGTTCTACTAAAAATATGCTGGTGTTTTTTTCCGAAGGTGATATATGTTAATGAAACTATTTAAAACTTAGTGAAACAGATGGAAGTACAGTAGAAGCCATTTTGTCTTTTTGGTTGAATCGTTTTATGTTTCCATAACAGTTGGTGCTGTTTGCTCACAGCTGATAATGTTTCAATGGAAACATGGTTTTACATATGGTCTAACATTCAGGTGCTCTATAGGTTTTCTCTGGTTGTCTGCCAGGTAATGTCATTTATAATTACAGATAGTTTATAGCCATAATTACTGTAAAATGTATGCTTAGTGGTGCAAAGCATTTTACAGTTCATGCACTTTTATAAAACTGCCAGGTTTAATCTAGCCAAGATTTATTTTAGATTATCTTAAAGTGAATATATCATGGTTCTCAGCATTTGTAAACTGACATTGCTACCTAAAGTATACCTGAGATGACAAAAAGAAAAGCCTCCTTCAGGCTAATCGGTCCCTTGCCATCCTCCGCCACCTAGATCCTCCGATAGATGCCCTGTTGTCTCTGCCCTTCTGCGGAGGGGCAGTCCGGCCGTGCATGCTCCCCCGGACAGGAGAGTTTAGCATTTGTGCAGTACTACTGCGCAGGCGCAGAACACTCCCGGCGTTTGGAGCATGACAGGGCGTGTGCATATGGCCGGCCATTCATGTGCAGTACGCCCTAATTTGTGAAGATTACAGGTCATCTACCAGAGGATCTAGGCAGTGGAGGAGGACGGCAAGAGACCAATTAGCCTGAAGGGGGCTGGAGGAAGCCCCAGGTATGTATATTTTTTTTTTCTTTTCGTTGATTTCCGGTTTACTTTAAAGCGATCTGAGCAGTCTTTAAAAAAAATGTTTAAAGGGAGGTTCATCAACTGTGTGCACTGTGGGCTATAAAGCAGGGATTTACTGACCTAGGGGGGCTGCTCTCTTGTATATTTGGATGCCTCCATGTTCTCTCCCGCATGAAGCAGATCCACAGGTTCCATCAGATTTGTCCTCCGTCCCCGGCAGCTACTATGCATGCTGGGAATGCACGATGCATGCCGGGAGATGTAGTTCCAATTGATGTGGTTAATCACATCAATAGGAACTACATCTCCTGGCAAGCATAGTGTGAGTCCCAGCATTGAGCAGCCAGGAACATATGAATAACCAGCGGGAACCTGTGGCTCTGTGGCATGGGATAGAGAAGATGGATCTGCTATCATTCTCTGAGATCTGCACTAATGCAGAGGTCAGGGAGCGGTCAAGTAGGGAAAAAAGATGGGGTCAGGGTCACCAAAATTTTCAATCCCATCTGCTATAAAAACCTGGCAAGGCTCAACAGGAAATTATTTTTAAGAATGGATGTAAAGGAATAGCAAGGAATACAGCTTTTTTTTTCTTTTCTCTTGGTTTAACCCAAATTCTGTGTTTCAACTAAATCCTATGACCACAATGGAATGAGAACTTCAGCATCGCAGTAAGGGAATTAGGTGGGGGAGTTAGGCCTCGTTCACATCTGCTGCGCTGAAAAACGTGTTAAAGCGCATGGTAAAAAACGCATGCGCTTGTGCGCGCTTTAGTCCGCGTTTCTGTGCGTTGCGCTGCGCTTCTTTAAAGCACGTTTTGCTTACTGTAGCAGCAGCAGTTGTCAATAAAACTTTGTTTTTGTATGTAAATGTATTTTTTTCTCCAATTAGGGGTAAAAAACGCATGCGCTTCTACGCGCTTGTACGCGCTTCTATGCGCTAAAAAAGCGGACCCATTCACTTGCATTGCTGTGCGCTTTCCAGCTCAACGCACAGAAATGCCTGCAACACTACGTTTCTGTAACGCTGCTCAGCGCAGCGCATAGATGTGAACCAGCTACATTTAGTTACATGGAAAAATCAATACCTTGCTGAACGCACAGGGCAGTGCGCTGTGGAAAGCGCACAGAAACGGCCCTGATGTGAACGAGGCCTTAAGGTGTATATGGGGGAAGACTAGTGTTGGGAGTAGGTGGGTGAGGTTAGTGCTATGAATATATAGGGGGAAGATTAGTGTTAAGAGTAGGTGGGGGATGTTAATGGTAGGCTTATATAGAGGAAAGGTTAATGTTAGGTGTAGGTGGGGGGAGGTTAGTGTTAGGTGTAAATAGGAGAGGATTAGTGTTAGGGGTGGGGGGGGAGATAGTGTTAGGTGTATATAGGGGAGAATTAGAGGGACAATTAGGTTACGGAGGGGGGGGGGGGGTGGGTAGTAGAACATCGTTATAATTACTGATTTTCTACTATTGCGGATCAGAGATAGAATATGTAACGATCGGTGTCAGCACACAGAGAGAATCTGATTATTGATGATCTGCAGAATCACCGATAATCCAAGTATAACTAACCTCCGGACACCTTTATAGTGTGAGTGTTTGGTGCAACAGTAATGACTTTGAGTTGGACCACCCGAGGAGCAGGTGGTCTTTGGCAGTATGATCGGTACCGCCTTCTGGGAAGTGCGGAGACTTTCCAGCAGCCTGAGACCTCCCAAAGGGCTGAAAGTAGGAAGGACCTGTGAGTGAGTGAGTGACACCTGAAAGATGGATGTCACTAGCAGGTCTGGAGACTATCTCTAATGGAGAGAGATAGCTCTCAAGGTCGGGCAAGCCAGGTCGGCAACACACGGACAGACAAGGTACAGAGACAGAAGGCTGATTCGGAATCCAAGGGCAGGCAGGGTTGGCAACAGATAATCAGATATGCGTAGGAACCGAATCAGAAAGCAGAGGGATAGTCAGAAATGCAATAGGTCATAACAGATATCAAAACAATGCCTAGTCTTGGGTGTGAGGTCTGTGGTCTCAACACCCTGGAACTAGTCTGAAGTATAACACAATGATAACACAGAGTTCCTAATCTTGGGTGTGAGGTCCGTGGCCTCGACACCCTGGAACTAGTCTGAAGTATAACACAACGAAAACACAGAGTTCCTAATCTTGGGTGTGAGGTCCGTGGTCTCGACACCCTGGAACTAGTCTGAAGTATAACACAATGATAACACAGAGTCCCTAATCTTGGGTGTGAGGTCCGTGGTCTCGACACCCTGGAACTAGTCTGAAGTATAACACAATGATACACAGAAGTAATCTGGCTCAGTGTGAATTCCCAGGTCCTCCTGGTTCTAACACACTGTAGGATCTGACTAAGGTCTGAGTGCTTTCACGTAAGTGTTTGCAACGGCAGACAACCTGAGACTGACCAGCAGTAACTATATATAGAGCGGCGTTCTCCGGCGCCACCCATCAATGATCAACCAATAGTCACTTGCTCTGAGGTCAGCTGACCAACCTGGTCAGCTGATCCCTCCTTGGTTGTCATAAAGGTTCTGCCTCTCAGCGCGCGCGCACTTATTCCTCAATCTGTGTGAACTAACAGAACCAGCCAAACCAGACGCACGCTGCTGTGTGCAAACCGCCGCGCTGGACGCGGAATCAGCCGCCTTGCTGTCAGTACACGCGGCGGCTTTTCCGCGTTTTATTACAGAATATTTGTAATTTTACCAATATTCTTCTAAGTCTTTTCCTTGGTGCACATTTTAGCAGACTCAATAACCAGGATATGAGGGTAATGGCTATATCACCGATCGCTATTTTTACATGTACGCACCTCCATAGCTTTCTAATCATAGAAGTACCTTGATTATTTGCTCTGAGGTTCACCTCCCCATTCATCACTCTGCTTCACTTCTCCTTACAGTCAAGCCAGAATATTAGTAACATTTCCTTTGGGCATTACCAACAAAACAAAATTACTTTTTTGATCAGAAAGCAGTAACTTCCTGTATACAAAACTAACTCTATATATATATATATATTTATTTTTTTTTTTCATTTTAAATTCATTCCAATCATATTACTTTTGAGAACAAAATAATTGAAAAGTTTAAGGGATTGAACTCAGAAAGTGATGTTAAATTTAATTCAGAAAGAGGATTATAAAACTAACAGCACATCGGGAGCCGTAATACACATACTGCAACACTGCAATCTTCTAACTTGTGAAAAAGCTTTTATCTACTGAGCTAATTGCATGCTGGAAATATGATGGCTAAAGCTGTTTAACATAGTTACAAATAAGCATTGAATGCTATTAATGCAAAACTACCCTACTTAGTATCATACAAATGTGGACAAATTTGATAATACCCCTTTAAAGGTCACTGAAATGTTTTCCCATGCCTCCTGGATTGATCAGAACAGTTGTCCCATGTACATTAGCATGTCACTGATATGTCATTAAGTAAAACAAAGACATAAAATATTGCTTACTCCAAACAGGTATTCTAAAATGGCCTGAACACATTTGTTGATTCCCCTTAAAAATGATTAATTTTTCAAACTAGGTTTTTTGTTTTTTTTAATTAGTACACAAATGTTTTCAATGGTGCAATCAGCAATTCAGCTTAATTAACTAGTTAATCACTGAGGGATTTTCCCCCTTATGGACCAGAGCAATTTTCACCTGTCAGCGCTCCTCTCCTTCATTCACCAATAACTTTATCACTACTTATCACAATGAAAAATAACTATATCTTGTTTTTTCATCACCAATTAGGCTTTCTTTGGGTGGTACATTTTGCTAAGAATTATTTTATTACTTAATGCATTTTAATGGGAATAATAAGAAAAAAATGGAAAAAAAAATATTATTTCTCTGTTTTTGGCCATTATAGTTTTAAAATAAAACGTGCCACTGTGGATAAAACCCACACATTTTATTTAAACATTTGTCCCGGTTATTACAATGTTTAAAATATGTCCCAAGTACAATGTATGGCGACAATATTTCATTTGGAAATAAAGGTGTATTTTTTCTATTTTGCATCCGTCACTAATTACATGCCCACATTTGCAAAAATAACAGTAATATTTCCTCATGACATACGTATTAAAAAAGTCCTTAAGGTAACTATTTATCTATTTTCTTTAAACGTTACTTTTTTAATTTTTTGTTTAAAAAAAAAAAGTTTTATTTTAGTAACTATGGGAGGGGAGGTAAGGGGTTAATTAATGGTATTTTTTTTTTATTGTAACATACATAGGTGTAATTTTACTATTTGGCCCTAGACTACGACACATACATTACACGACATATGACTATGATAGGAATTAGATTCTGAGTCCATCTGAGGGACAGTCAAATGACAAGACAATTTAATTTACAGCGCTACGGAAGATGTCGGCGCTACATAAACACTAAATAAACACACGTGAAAGCCCAATACAAAGTGGTGTACATGTAAGTAGTGGAACGAAAATCATACATGATTCCAAACATTTAAAAAAAATAACTGCAAAGTGGGGTGTGCGTAATTATTCAGCCCCCTGAGTCAATACTTTGTTGAACCACCTTTTGCTGCAATTACAGCTGCCAGTCTTTTAGGGTATGTCTCTACCAGCTTTGCACTTCTAGAGACTGAAATCCTTTCCTATTCTTCTTTGCAAAACAGCTCCAGCTCAGTCAGATTAGATGGACAGCGTTTGTGAACAGCAGTTTTCAGATCTTGCCACAGATTCTCGATTGGATTTAGATCTGGACTTTGACTGGGCCATTCTAAAACATGGATAAGTTTTGTTTTAAACCATTCCATTGTTGCCCTGGCTTTCTGTTTAGGGTCATTGTCCTGCTGGAAGGTGAAACTCCGCCCCAGTCTCAAGTCTTTTGCAGACTCCAAGAGGTTTTCTTCCAAGATTGCCTTGTATTTGGCTCCATCCATCTTCCCATCAACTCTGACCACCTTTCCTGTCCCTGCTGAAGAGAAGCACCCCCAGAGCATGATGCTGCCACCACCATATTTGCCAGTTGGGATGGTGTTGTTCAGAGTGATGTGCAGTGTTAGTTTTCCACCACACATAGCATTTTGCATTTTGACCAAAAAGTTCCATTTTGGTTTCATCTGACCAGAGCACCTTCTTCCAAATGTTTGCTGTGTCCCCCACATGGCTTGTGGCAAACTGCAAACGGGACTTCTTATGTTTTTCTGTTAACAATGCCTTTCTTCTTTCCACTCCTCCATAAAGGCCAACTTTGTGCAGTGCATGACTAATAGTTGTCCTATGGACAGTTCCCCCACCTGAGCTGTAGATCTCTGCAGCTCGTCCAGAGTCACTATGGGCCTCTTAACTGCATTTCTGATAAGCTCTCTCCTTGTTCGGCCTGTGAGTTTAGGTGGACGGCCTTGTCTTGGTAGGTTTAAAGTTGTGCCATACTCCTTCCATCTCTGAATGATCGCTTGAACAGTGCTCCGTGGGATGTTCAAGGCTTTGGAAATCTTTTTGTAGCCTAAACCTGCTTTAAATTTCTCAATAACTTTATCCCTGCCCTGTCTGGTGTGTTCTTTGGACTTCATGGTATTGTTGCTCCCAATATTCTCTTAGACAACCTCTGAGGCCGTCACAGAGTAGCTGTATTTGTACTGACATTAGATTACACACAGGTGCACTCTATTTAGTCATTGGCACTAATCAGGCAATGTCTATGGGCAACTGACTGCACTCAGACCAAAGGGGGCTGAAGAATTACACACACACCACTTTGCAGTTATTTATTTTTAAAAAATGTTTGGAATCATGTATGATCACGTGTACACCACTTTGTATTGGTCTATCACGTGGAATTCCATTAAAACTGATTCATGTTTGTGGCAGTAATATGACAAAATGTGGAAAACTTCAAGGGGACCGAATACTTTTGTAAACCACTGTATATATATATATATATATATATATATATATATATATATATATATATATATATATATATATATATATATATATACCATAACATATAGTGTATGTGTGACTGCATGGTGTAGATCTTTTATCTTAAAGAGTCACTGAAGTGAAAAAAAAATTATAATATAATTAATTGGTTGTGTAGTGCGGATAATTACTAGAACATTAGAGGCAAAAAAAATATTCTCATATTTTTATTTTCAGTTATATAGTGTTTTTTATAACATGCATCATTTTCTAATATTTGAAGTTTACACACTACTCAGCATTCTAAATGATTTTGCAGAGCAGCCCAGTGATCTATTGACCTGTCCTGTGCAGAAGAAAAAACAATACAGTGACAGACAGTTGAGATAACAGGCTTCAGAAGTCAGAACTCTCTGCGACTTTGCAAGTCGTGGAGCTTAATGGCTTTTTTGCATAGATAACAACTAGTTTCTTAACTCTTCCTGTACTGGAAACAGTATTAGACTCATATATCTGTTGCTAATGTTTTATTTCTTAGCTGTATTACACATATCAATCATTATATCATCATTTTTTGTTTCGCTTCAGTGTCTTTAAATACATGATCAGCACTTGTCTTGATTGCAGGACATTTCTGCTTAACACAGCCAAAGTAAATTGCGCCCACATCTAGAAGAGATTATTTTATCAATAGATTAAATATGGTCTATGGGCAACATGACACTTTACTTAGTGTGATATAGTTAATAAATCTGCCATCATAATTATAGATTTTCTATTACTTAGGTAAAGCTATGAACTAATGTACCACATGCTATTTCTAGGAGAATAGAGGGGATAAATGAATAACTGGAATGGTAATCAGCTGATTTGTACTGGATAATGTCCACTCTTGTTTAGCAATCAAAACTGGCCATAGAGCGTGCTTGGAACATAACTGTGCGGCCCACTGTACAAATTAAAAATAATCATGATAATCCTTTGAAACAGTTTCACACTCCTTATTCCCCGTCACCTTTCAGATCACAGGCATATAATCACCAACCACTTTCTGTGTTGAAACTAACAATTATTCATACGAGTGGAGAGTTTAAGAAATTCGTGAATTGAGCAGTTAGAAAGGCTCATTTTGAATCAAGAGCATTTTGGTGCAGAAGGAAAAGTCGTGTCATGGAGTTACCAATACCACCCGAAATGTTAGGCGAGAAAAGGAGAAATCTATAATGATAACACTTTCACAAACGTTATATTCTTTAAAATATATGTAATATATAAATGACTCATCACTTCATATTTCTGCTAACAGATAAAGTTTATCATAAGCAGTACCTCCAAGAAAGCCCCTCTGAACCTATAAAATGTAAGTATACACGCTTTGTTCAACCAAATTCTCCACTTCCCCATTAGCAATTTAAAATAATACTAGTGACTTAGCCCATTTAAAAATGGGCTAGGTCTGTCACTAATACAGCCACGCGCGCGTGCCCGACGCACACGCCCGACACGCGCGCACACGCACGCACGCCCGCCCCTTCTGGCCCTTTCTCCTTTCGGCTCTCCACGGTGTCTTTGTGTCTGTCCCTGCACATTCCGGCACAGGGACGGATGCAGGGACATTAGGGTTTTATTACCGTATATACTCGCCTATAAGTCGAGAAATTTAGGACTGACTCAAAGTATAAAAGTGGGGGGGTCGCCCTATACTTGAGTAATCCTAAATTTCACAACTTATAGCCAGGAATTGTGGGGGAGCCTCTTTCTCTCCCCTTACCCAGTGCTAATGCAGGCAGCTTTCCAAAAAGCCCCCCTCCCTCCCATCACCATGCAAAGGGTGGCCGCTTCTCCCTCTCTCTCCCCCTTTTGTGTCATCTAATGCAGCATCAGCACTGAAGCGGAAGCCGTAACTCACTGATTTATTACACAGCATGACATCCTCTCTTGTCCCTCTGCTCGTTCTGGTCTGTTTGTTTACAATACTACAGCTACGGTTTCGATGTCACATGAAGTCACATGACATCGGAGCCGCAGCGGTGGTATGGTCAACAGACCAGCACGAGCAGAGGGACAAGGGAGGATTCTGCGCTGTGTAATCAGTGAGTTACGGTTTCCGCTTCAGCGCTGATGCTGCATTAGATGACACAGAAGGGGTAGAGAGGGAGAAGCGGCCACCCTTGCGTGGTGATAGGAGGGAGGGGGGATATGCGGAAAGCTGCTGGGGAGAGAGTGGGGGCCCTTTCCATGGTGGTGGGGAGGGGGGGAGGGGCATTTCAGCAAGCTGCGTGCTGTAGCACTGTGGGAAAGGGGAGACAGATGCTGGCTGCTGCAGCTCCTACATCCAGTGTAAAACAGGGGACACACAGTTAGGGGACACAGGGGCCACACAGTCAGGGGGACATGGGCCACACAGCCTGGCGGACACAGGGGCCACACAGAGGGGTCACAGTGACCACACTGATGCATCCTGATTACATCCTGGTCCCCAAGTGCAGTCTTTAACTTTCCTGGGTAGACTTATACTTGAGTAAATAAAAAATTCCAGCTTAAGAGGATCTAATATTGGGGTCGGCTTATACACGAGGTCGACTTGTATCCGAGTATATACGGTATATAGGATAAATTAGTCCTGATACATGATAAGATAGATAAAATAGTGGCTGTGACAAACACTCCTTAAGTTAGACAGGCTAAATGGGCACCGAACATTTGGACACCACCATAGACTATAATGTGAATTACAGCTATAGCGGCACTCAGAGGGTAATTTGGCCGCCGGCAAGAGTCCACAGCGGCGTGGAGAGGGAATAGTAATTGACACCACTGGAAAATTTGCAAAAACAGGGTCAGACTTTTTCGGCTGCACACTGTGCCCCAATTGCCCGACGCCCTTTTTGCATGTATACCTCCTAAAGCCTTGCACACACGCTAGATGGTTCCCAGCTAAGGTGGGCAGTTGGATGAGTACAGCGGCCCCTGATTCCCTTCAATGCATCGCATCAGTGGGAGATCAAATCGGCATATTGTACAGGACAAGCTAAGGCTGATAGGCAATGTTCTTCTACTAACCCCACACGGTCTGTGCTGCTCCATTGTGCACAGTGCCGTCAGGCATCCTCCCTCCATAGCAACAGAATGAGTTGCTAGCCTAGTGATGGGTCTGTACTGAACTCAGCCTCCAATTTTTCCTTGAGGGATGAAGTCCCAATCCGTGCTGGTGACAGTACTCATACATGTGCATGAGGATTAACAGCAGAGACTCATACAAAGGTTAACAAGGCAATATCCTGTATGGTAGCTGAATAACAATAAAAAGGACAATAGAAGCCAGTGGCACAACTTTATCTTCAAACTAGAATAGTGGGTTCTAGGAAAGTGCAATTTATGATTATTTCTATAGGTATGATTGTTTATCTTATCAGGTTACATCGGGTCAAATTCACTTATGGTCTACTATACTCATGCTGAGTTACAAATTGTACTAATGTTTCAAACAAAGAAAACATGGGACAAATACATCAATTACACAGGTGCAGTGCTTCATGGTAATAATAGATGATTAACTACCGTATAAGTTATCTCCAAGCATTAGAGATGTTACAAGTGATCTGAATTGTATTAAATTGAGAGAGAAAAAAACTGCTTATTGGTGAAAAAAGATGCTTTGCCACCTGTCATATAGACACAGTAGGCTTCTTCTAATACATTCAGGCTGAAACAGGTTTATTTAGAAAAAGAGGCTCTTAGGGCCTGATTTACTAAAACACCAAAACATCCCAACTGTTAGAAATCTGGTCATGCCACTTTCTGCCTGCTGGTGGCCGCATTGAGTTGAACTTGGATGAACTTCCATTATTCCATCAGCAGGTGGCTCTGGCGACTTTGTGTGTTCAGGACTTACACTGTTCCACCATTAGGTGGCTGTATGCTGTTTGGAAACAGCTCTGCCATTGCAAAGGTTGCTCTATATGGACTATGCATCTCAATTATGAGGCAGGTGTGTCCTCCTTATATAATGACCCTGCAAGATGTAACCTGTGCCAGAACTTTGTGCTCACAGGCCTGAGTATCTGGACAATCCTGGTTCCTTGTTATCCTGTATTCCTGTATCTGTTATTTTGTTGCTGAATCTATATTCTGTCTGACCTTGATTCCTGCCTGCTCCTTCTGTACCGCGATTTAATTGTTGCCGAATGTATGCTTTGTTCTGACCGTTATTTCTGCCTGCCTTTTTGTACTGCGATTGTATATTTATTCTGTGTATATATCCTGTATATATTAAATTAGATAGATAGATAGATAGATAGATAGATAGATAGATAGGGTTTTGGGGGTTTGCACTTTGCTTTGCTTGTATGGTGTGTATGCATGTGGTGGATGCAGTGTTGCATATATTTGTCACTGCATTTCTTGATTGTTTGTACAGTTTTTTATGCATTGAATTTGCATAATATTGTATGCATGATTGTTAATAAACATTTTTGCACAGTATTTCCCTGCCTCAGTGTCTGTGTTGCTGCAAACTGTGATCAATCCCAGTTTCTCCATTCAGGCTTGTAACACCAACATCCAAACATCATACTGTATGTGATTCAGCAAAGATGGAGGCAGACTATCAATTGTCAGCTATTATGTGGCTATAGTGTGCCACTTTAACCAGGATTATATTACATCATACTCAGGGTTGCTAAGAAGTTTATAAAGTAGTGATGCAGCTGCACGAGTCACATGACAACAGCATGCCTAACAAACTGCAGAGAGTATTGTTATGGCTGCAAAAATAAAAAAAGCACTCCAATGCTTTCTGTCACTTTTTAAAATTCTTATCTGGCTGTGGGTGTTTGGGGATGCCTTAGTAAATCAGGAGATGCTTGGGACAAGTGAAGTGTGGTCCGGTGTTAGTCGAGGAGTAGATATTCAGTGTTGCAGACATCAAACCAACAAATGTTGATTCCGGTAATACCTTTAATGACTAACTGTAAACCATGTACAGTCATTAAAGATATCACCGGAATCAATGTTTGTTGAGTTGCTTGGAAATGTCAGTTTTTGCATCAATACTGGTGCATACATTTTTAGTAAGGAATATTTTTAAAAATTCTCCTGCGTTCTTATGCACATCCCATCCTTTTTGGCTAGGATGCAAAAAAAGAAAAATGGTAGATGTAGTACATAAGGAAAATGTTACAGTTTATGTTACAATGCATCATGCCGTGACAAACTGCGGCCATGTCTGCACAAACCATTTAAAGCTTTTTGCCTTTATTTTTCCTGTCATCTCATCTAAACTATCAGTGGGAAAAAATGAATAATACATTTACATGAGCCTAAAGCACTGAGTGCTGAGGATAAGATCCTCTTCTTCTCTGTGAAAGCTCACAGTGCCAGAAATTGTGCTTTAAAAGGCTGTTTGATGCACACCTTACTGATTACTTCCAAACTACGTACATATTACACATGGGAAATGTAAGCTTGCAGATCTAGCTTGTAGTGGCTTGTACATATGTTCCTTATAGTAACAATTGTTTTAAATCTTGAAATCTTCATCTGAATTCTTCAGCATCCCTGTACTACTTCCCCCAACTGAACAATCTCCCCATTGTAGCTCACAGCTTGGCCTACTTTGAAGGGTGATACTTTTTTTTTAAAGTGGACCTGAACTCTTGCACAGGAGAGAAGGAGAACACAGAGAAATCCACCTTGTGTTCGCCCTGCATGCGTTTATAGAGATTAACCTGTCCAATTCTCCATTGCCAACAAGTAATGAGCTAGTGTAATTTGAGCTCCAAGCTGTCTGCTGAGTTGAGAACTAATATGTTTTATAAATAGTCACCATTAGGGTTTTTTTTACACATTTTCCTATAGAGTTTTATATATTTTTTGCAGTCTATCACAATTTGCTATTTTAGTCTTACAATAGAATGTATAATATACAAGCTTTTTATTTATTTATATGCGTGTTTATATTTATCTTGCAAGAAGTTTTATATCAGGATGATACCATTTATTGGCTAACTAAAAATGAATAAAAAAGCAAGCTTTCGGCCTTGCAGCCTTCGTCGGGCTTATATCCTGTTGGTTTGCAGTAGTGTTGGGCGAACAGTGTTCGCCACTGTTCGGGTTCTGCAGAACATCACCCTGTTCGGGTGATGTTCGAGTTCGGCCGAACACCTGACGGTGCTCGGCCAAACCGTTCGGCCACATGGCCGAACTAAGAGCGCATGGCCGAACGTTCCCCGAACGTTCGGCTAGCGCTGTGATTGGCCGAACGGGTCACGTGGTTCGGGCCCGAACGCGCTCTGATTGGCCGAACGGTCACGTGGTTCGGGTAAATAAATACCCGAACCACGTCATATCTCCGCCATTTGTCTGTGGGTTTAGCTTTGGGTAGGCAGGCAGGGTAGTTCGCTCTCCAGCCACGCTAGCCAGGGTCCCCCCCAGTCATTGTGTGTCGCTGCTGGGAACAGTAGTACACCGCTCGCTCAGCCACACTATATATAGCATTGTTTACTGCCACTGTGTACCTCGCTCAGCCACGCTATATATATAGCATTGTGTTTTCTGACACTCTGTGTACACGGCTTAGCCTGACTAATATAGCATTGTGTGTACTGCCACTGTGCACCTCGCTCAGCCACGCTATATATAGCATTGTGTGTACTGCCACTGTGCACCTCGCTCAGCCACGCTATATATAGCATTGTGTGTACTGCCACTGTGCACCTCGCTTAGCCACGCTATATATATAGCATTGTGTTTTCTGACACTCTGTGTACACGGCTTAGCCTGACTAATATAGCATTGTGTGTACTGCCACTGTGCACCTCGCTCAGCCACGCTATATATAGCATTGTGTGTACTGCCACGGTGCACCTCGCTCAGCCACGCTATATATAGCATTGTGTGTACTGCCACTGTGCACCTCGCTCAGCCTCGCTATATATAGCATTGTGTTTACTGCCACTCTGTGTACACCGCTCAGCCAGACTATATACCGTTGTTTACTGACACTCTGTGTACACCGCTCAGCCAGACTATATACCATTGTTTACTGACACTCTGTGTACACGGCTCAGCCTGACTATAAAGCATTGTGTGTACTGCCACTGTGCACCTCGCTCAGCCACGCTATATATAGCATTGTGTTTTCTGACACTCTGTGTACACGGCTTAGCCTGACTATATAGCATTGTGTGTACTGCCACTGTGCACCTCGCTCAGCCACGCTATATATAGCATTGTGTTTACTGCCACTCTGTGTACACCGCTCAGCCAGACTATATACCGTTGTTTACTGACACTCTGTGTACACCGCTCAGCCAGACTATATACCATTGTTTACTGACACTCTGTGTACACGGCTCAGCCTGACTATAAAGCATTGTGTGTACTGCCACTGTGCACCTCGCTCAGCCACGCTATATATAGCATTGTGTTTTCTGACACTCTGTGTACACGGCTTAGCCTGACTATATAGCATTGTGTGTACTGCCACTGTGCACCTCGCTCAGCCACGCTATATATAGCATTGTGCTTTCTGACACTCTGTGTACATGGCTTAGCCTGACTAATATAGCATTGTGTGTACTGCCACTGTGCACCTCGCTCAGCCACGCTATATATAGCATTGTGTTTTCTGACACTCTGTGTACACGGCTTAGCCAGACTATATAGCATTGTGTGTACTGCCACTCTGTGTACACCGCTCAGCCAGACTATATAGCATTGTGTTTACTTCCACTCTGTGTCTGCTGGGCCTGGGAACAGTAGTACACCGCTCACCCGCCACTGTATAGCATTGTGCTCTGTGTTGCTGCTGGGAATAGTGGTACTGTATAGCATTTCTGTACTGCCACTGTACTGCTGCCAGTCAGCGTGTACTGTAAGGATAAGTGAAATGAGGAAGAAATCCGGTGAAAGAGGAAGGGGCAAGGGAAAAGGTGTTTCCCCTGACGGTTCACGTACAGGCCACAGGGGAGCACCCAAGAAAACCCACTCAATACCGCCCATGTTGTCCAGGACAACAACCCTCACAAATCCAAAAGAACAGGACCAGATAATTACTTGGATGACCTCTCAAGCGTCCAGCAGTGGGTTAAGCAGCACCAGCACATCACGCACGAGGTCCGAGTCCTCAGCCAGTTACAAGGAGCCAGTGGGCAGAAAGCTGACACAACCGGCAGCGACACCACGCACACAACTGCCAGATAACCAGTCCTATGAATTACCTCAGGACACAATGGGGTATTCGCAGGAGCTATTCCCAGCCCAACAAACTTCCACCTATGAAAGGTCAATGTAGGAACAGCCAGAAATGTTGTGCCCGGATTCACAACCATTAACTGTGGGAAATGCACCGCGCACTGAAATACAAGGCGAGTCCGAGGAGGACTCGGAAACCCAAATCCCAGAGCAAGTTGGGCAGGAGGGGTTGCAATTGCAGGAGGTCGGCCGACAAGATCTGGAAGACGACGTTGGAGTGAGCTGCGCAGAGGTTGTTCTGGGGAGCTCTACTCCACGGCGGCGGCCCCCCACAATGACATATGACGAGTTTGAGGAGATGGAAGAGGAGGGTATGGACAATGTGGACAGAGACCCAGATTTTATTTGTGAACGAGAACATCGCCGTCGTAGCAGCAGCACAGATGAGTCTGTTGAAGAACCCACTGCTGCACGAGTTCGCCTTGTGCCACAAGGTAGGCGGCGCGCAATTTCAGGCACCACAAGCGTGGAAGTTAGAGTGAGAGGCAAAAGAGGAGGAAACAGAAATCGCCAGCAAGGAGGCAGGTGCTCCAAAGTCTGGGCTTTCTTTGAAGACTGCACTGAGGATGTTACCATGGCGATTTGCAAGGTGTGCAAGACTCGCCTGAGCAGGGGGAAAAGTATTAACAACCTCTCCACCACCAGCATGAGCCGCCACATGCTATCCAAACATCCCACTCTGTGGGCAAACGCGGCAGGTCAGGGTACCAGCAACACTGCCTCCCTTGGGTTCACCAGACTCACCACCAGACCCGCCTCAGCAGCAGCAGTAGCCCAGCCATTGCGTGGTTCACAACATTCACAAACATCAGACGACGCTGACACTGTCACTTTCCGGAGTAGTGCTCTTGAGGTCTCCCAGTGTTCATCAAACACAACAACCAACAGCCCTTCCGTGTGCAGCGCTACGGTTCAGTTGTCTGTGTCGGAGATGTTTGAGCGCAAGAGGAAATTGCCAGCAAATGACCCCCGGGCCGTGGCAGTAACAGCCAGCATAGCCAAGCTTCTGGCCTGCGAAATGCTGCCATATCGAGTGGTGGAGACAAACAGCTTCAAGGGCATGATGTCAGTGGCCATCCCACGTTACGTGGTTCCCAGCCGCTACCACTTTGCGCGCTCTGCAGTGCCTGAGTTGCATGAGCACGTGGTCAGCAAAATAACCCGAAGCTTGAAGAATGCCGTTGCCTGCAAGGTTCACCTCACCACTGACACCTGGACGAGTGCGTTCGGCCAGGGTCGATACATCTCCCTTACCGCGCACTGGGTGAACCTTGTGGAGCCTGGCAGCGATTCCTCACCTGCTACGGCGCGGGTGTTGCCCACGCCGCAAACAGCTGCACCGCCGTCCCTCCCACTGGATAACAACAGCAGCACCTACCTCTCTGACTCCTTCTCCTCCAACGCATCTCAAAGCTGTACCTCATCCGGAAACGCTAACCCAGCAGCAGTAGGATCGTGGAAGCAGTGCAGCACAGCTGTTGGCATGCGTCAGCAAGCGTTGCTGAAGCTGATCTGCCTTGGGGATAAGCAGCACACAGGGGAGGAAATTTGGAGGGGAATAAAGGAACAGACGGATTTGTGGCTGGCACCGCTGGACCTGAAACCGGGCATGGTTGTGTGTGATAATGGGAGTAATCTCATTCGCGCTTTAAGGTTGGCTAAGCTGACACACATCCCTTGCCTGGCGCACGTGATGAACCTAGTAGTTCAGCGGTTCCTGAGGACATACCCAGGCGTGGCCGATCTTCTGTTGAAGGTGCGTCGAGTGGCCAAACATTGTAGAAATTCCAGTACTGCTTCGGGGGCACTCGCCAAGATGCAGGAGCGCTTCAATCTCCCCCACCATCGCTTGCTGTGTGATGTCCCTACGCGCTGGAATTCTACGCTGCACATGCTAGCACGCTTTTGTGAGCAGAAGAGTGCAGTGGTCCAGTACATGACGGCGCAGTACCGAGGCGCATCCGGACAGCTGCCAAGCTTCTGTGGATCCGATTGGGCCAACATGTTGGACCTCTGCCAAGTCCTCCAAAATTTTGAGCAATCCACGTTGCTTGTGAGCAGTGACAACTCTTCAGTCAGCATTACCATACCACTGCTGTGTTTACTGAAGAGGTCGATGTTAAAAATCAAGGAAACAGCTGTCATGATGCAACTGGGGGAATCTGAAGGAGAAAACGATCAGCGTGATGGTACCAACATCAGGCCATCCGCCTCAGGGAACGCTGGCCCCAGCAGCTATGACGAAGAAGAGGAGGAGGAACAGCTGGAGTTGGAGCAGGAATTTCATGCCACCACTGACGAGGGCCAGAGCGGTGCACGTTGGACTTCCACAATTCAACGCGAATGGTCAGCAGAAGCAGACCAGGAGGAAGGTGACGACTATGATGCATCACAACAACTATCACAACACTCACAAGAGGATGATGAGGATTCTGGTAGGACTCTGGCACACATGACTCAATTCATGCTAGACTGCATTGAACGTGACCCACGCATTGTGCGCATTCTGGACAACACCAATTACTGGGTTTATACCCTTCTGGATCCACGGTACAAACACAATGTTCCAAAACTGCTTGAAGAAAGAGTCAGACAGGTCAAAATGGAAGAATACCAGCAGGCCCTTGTGGAGACTTTAGAGAGGAGATTGACATCCTCCCCCTCCTCTAGCCAGTTGTACGCAGACAGACTGACTTCCGCAAACCCAGGACGACCAGGAGGGCAGCAAACAACGCAAGCCGCAGCTAGTACCCAAAAGGGAACGGTATCGGCAGTGTCCTTGGAGTGGGAAAATTTTCTGACACCCATGCAGCAGCAGCCCACTGAACAGCAAGCGTGCAGATCCACCTCCAACACCGATCGCCTGGAGAAGATGGTCAAGGACTACATGTCAGATGACGTAGCTGTGTCGAACAATCCATCTGCACCCTTCAACTATTGGGTATCGAAGCTAGACACCTGGCACGAACTGGCAATGTACGCAATAGAGGTGCTGGCTTGCCCGGCAGCCAGCGTTATGTCGGAACGCTGTTTCAGTGCTGCCGGAGGCATCGTCACAGATCGGCGTATCCGCCTCTCTACAGAAAATGCAGACCGTCTGACTCAAATTAAAATGAATCAATCCTGGATTGGAAATGACTACGCAACACTCCAGGACCCCAACCAAGTAACATGACCAATGAACATCTGGGATGGTGTAGCGTTTCCGGTCCCTGTTTATTGAACCTCTCATCTGTATTACATTTATGACTGCATGGCGGCAAAAAGCATTGCTGCTATATCCGCACGCTTTTTGTCCTCATGCAAGGCCTGGGTTGTTGTGTCTCAAAAACCGTGGCCTTCTCCTCCTGCGCCTGCTCCTGTTCCATCACGTCTGCTGCTGCTGGGTTAGCGTTGCCGCGTGGTCCCTGTTTATTGAACCACTTATCTTTATTACATTTATGACTGCATGGCGGTACAAAGCATGCTATCCGCACGCTTCTTGCCCTCATGCAAGGCCTGGGTTGTTGTGTCTCACAAAGCGTGGCCTTCTCCTCCTGCGCCTCCTCCTGTTCCATCACGTGTGCTGCTGCTGGGTTAGCGTTGCCGCGTGGTCCCTGTTTATTGAACCACTTATCTTTATTACATTTATGACTGCATGGCGGTACAAAGCATGCTATCCGCACGCTTCTTGCCCTCATGCAAGGCCTGGGTTGTTGTGTCTCACAAAGCGTGGCCTTCTCCTCCTGCGCCTCCTCCTGTTCCATCACGTGTGCTGCTGCTGGGTTAGCGTTGCCGCGTGGTCCCTGTTTATTGAACCACTTATCTTTATTACATTTATGACTGCATGGCGGTACAAAGCATGCTATCCACACGCTTCTTGCCCTCATGCAAGGCCTGGGTTGTTGTGTCTCACAAAGCGTGGCCTTCTCCTCCTGCGCCTCCTCCTGTTCCATCACGTGTGCTGCTGCTGGGTTAGCGTTGCCGCGTGGTCCCTGTTTATTGAACCACTTATCTTTATTACATTTATGACTGCATGGCGGTACAAAGCATGCTATCCGCACGCTTCTTGCCCTCATGCAAGGCCTGGGTTGTTGTGTCTCACAAAGCGTGGCCTTCTCCTCCTGCGCCTCCTCCTGTTCCATCACGTGTGCTGCTGCTGGGTTAGCGTTACCGGTCCCTTTTCCTGGAACCTCTTATATGTATTACATTTATGACTGCATGCCGACAAAAAACATGTTACCTGTGCAAAGAAAACAGACATTTCCCGCATTTAAAAGACAGTTTTCCCTTTGAAACTTTAAAATCGATTTTCTCAAAAACTATAAGCTCTTTTTGCTAAAAAAAATTTTCCCTCTTGTACCCACTCCCAAGGTGCACATACCCTGTAAATTTGGGGTATGTAGCATGTAAGGAGGCTTTACAAACCACAAAAGTTCGGGTCCCCATTGACTTCCATTATGTTCGGAGTTCGGGTCGAACACCCGAACATCGCGGCCATGTTCGGCCTGTTCGGCCCGAACCCGAACATCTAGATGTTCGCCCAACACTAGTTTGCAGGCTGGTGGTACAGACAGCTATATACATGCAACATCAAAAGGAAAAACAGATATTTTTTTCAAGCATAAATACATGTCATTAAGATACCTTAATTCAAACAGACCATCAAATGGGGTTAGAGGTTGTTAGCTAAGATAAGGATCCTTGTTTACTCCCTGCTCACAGACCTGGGATTAGGATTGACCCAGAGGTATCGTAAATTCTTAGTTCACAAGTTCAGCTAGAATGGCTGAAAAAGTTCAAATATCATCAGCCTCATACCAATATAAAAGTTGTTGTCTTTATTCAAACCCTTCTCCACAGCTTTGAACCAATTTATAAATTTTGTTTCTGCTATTAATCGATCATTTGACATTTTGAAGCCACCCTTCAGGGCAGTGACACGAAGATCATCCATGCTGTGTCCATTGGACCGAAAGTGTGTAGCAACTGGGAGTCCAGATTTGGTATAATTAATAGTGTGCCTGTGTCCATTCATACGTTTGCGCAGAGTTTGTCCAGTTTCTCCCACGTACATAACATTGGGGCATTTAGCACACATGATCAGATATACCAGATTGGTGGAACCACAGGAAAATGTGCCTTGTACTCTGTACTCCTGCTGTGAACCTGGTATCGTTAACCTGTCAGTGGAGTAAATGTGTTTGCAGGTCCCACATATTTTTTGTCGGCAGGGTGATGTTCCGTTTTGTTGAGGCCTATTCAAAGAACTCCTGACAATCATCTGTTTTAGATTGTGTGGTTGCCGATATGACAAGAGTGGAGGTTTAGGGAATATCGTTCTCAGTCTGTGATCCTTGTGTAAAATGGGATGAAGTTCCTTAGCAATCCTCCTTAAGATTTCCAGGTGTGGGTTGTAGGGGACCACCAAAGGGACACGTTCCTCTTTCTGGTTTTGCTTATATTTCAGGAGTTCAGTCCTGGGGATGAAGCTGGCTTTCCTGATTTGGGCCTCAGCCATAGGAGGACTGTAACCTTGTTTAATGAAAGTGTTCTTAAAGGAATACTTAAAGAGAAACTCCGACCAAGAATTGAACTTTATCCCAATCAGTAGCTGATACCCACTTTTACATGAAAAATATAATGATTTTCACAAACAGACCATCAGGGGGCGCTGTATGACTGATTTTGTGCTGAAACCCCTCCCACAAGAGGCTCTGGTACCGTACGGTACTCTGGGCAAACTGCCACAATGTAACAATGACACACACAGGAAATGGCTGTTTATAGCTCTCTGTTAAAGCCAGAACAGCTACATAATCTGCCCACAGTAACAATGTCACCATGTAATACATGTCAGAATGTGAATCTGGGAGAGGAAAGATTTTACAATGAGCAAACTCTGACTAAATCATGTATACATAATTATTGTAAAAATTAAGCACCTTTTTATATTAAATTATTTTCACTGGAGTTCCTCTTTAAGGGGAAAAAAAATGACATTTACTCACCCGGGGCATCCCTCAGCCCCCTGAAGCTGGATGGTGCCCTCGCAGCCCCGCTCCGATCGTCCTGTCCCCGCCGGCGGCTACTTCCGGGTTCAGCGACAGCCGCCGACAGGCTGGGAACGCGGCTGATTTTCCGCGTTCCCACTCGCTATATGCTGCTATAGCGTATATAGCTACGCTATAGCAGCATATAGCGAGTGGGAACGCGGAAAATCAGCCGCGTTCCCAGCCTGTCGGCGGCTGTCGCCGAACCCGGAAGTAGCCGCCGGCGGGGACAGGACGATCGGAGCGGGGCTGCGAGGGCACCATCCAGCTTCAGGGGGCTGAGGGATGCCCCGGGTGAGTAAATGTCATTTTTTTTCCCCTTAAGTATTCCTTTAAGGTGATCCAGGTGCTTGTCTCTGTCCATCCTGTCAGAACAAATCTGGTTGTACCTTGTAGCCTGGCTGTAAATTATAGAGTTCTTAATGTGCTTGGGATGAAAACTGTCATATCTTAGGTATGTGGGACGGTCTGTAGGTTTGCGATACACAGAGGTTTGTATGTTGTTACCCCTGATGTATATGGTGTTGTCCAGAAAGTTAATCTCTGTGTGAGAGTAGGTAAGTTTCAATTTGATTGTAGGATGGAAGGCATTGAAGTTCCTGTGGAACTGGAGAAGATCATCCTCACTTGTGGACCAGATGATTAAAATATCATCAATGAAGCGGAAGTAGGCCATGGGTTTTATGCCACATGCATTGAGGTATTCCTCTTCGATTTTGGCCATGAAGAGATTTCCATACTGTGGTGCGAGTCGCGAACCCATTGCCACGCCCGTCTGCTGTAAATAGAGGTCCTGTCCAAAAGTGAAATAATTATGAGTGAGAATGAATTTGATCAGTCCAACAATAAGCTTTACAGGTTTGCCCTGACCCTGAAGATATTTACGGCAGGCCGCAATACCATCATCATGGGGAATGTTCGTGTACAGGGACTCCACGTCCACGTGAATGCTAATGTGGATATAGGGAATGCTGTAGATGTGATATACTTGGACTTTGCAAAGGCCTTCGACACTGTTCCACACAAAAGTCTGGAGAAAAAGTTGAGGATGTAAGGACTGGGGAAGAGTCTGTGTGCATGGATAGGGAACTGGCTAATGCACAGAAAACAAAGAGTTGTGGTCAATGGATCATACTCAAAATGGGTGACTGTTAGCAGTGGGGTCCCACAGGGGTCTGTACTGGGTCCAGTGCGCTTCAATTTATTTAAGAATGACCTAGTAGATGCAGTAGTAAGCAATGTTGCTATTTTTGCAGATGATACAAAATTGTGCATAATCATCAACTCTCAGGAAGATAGGGAAATATTGCAACAGGATCTGGATAGGATGGCTATATGGGCACATAAATGGCAGATGAAATTCAATGTTGAAAAGTGTAAAGTCATGCATTTTGGTCGTACCAATGGTCTAGCACCATACAAAATAAAGGGGATACAGTTGGGGACATCAAACTTGGAGAAGGACTTAGGAGTACTCATCGACAACAAGTTAAATAATCGTACTCAAGGCCAAGCTGCTGCAGCTAAAGCTAACAAAATTTTGGGATGCATTAAAAGGGAAATAAAAACTCGAGATGCTAGCATAATATTGCCCCTGTTTAACTCTCTAGTAAGGTCACATCTGGAATATGGAATTCAGTTTTGGGCACCACATTAAAGGAAAGATATTGCAGTTTTAGAGCAGGTGCAGAGACGAGCAACAAAATTGATATGTGGGATGGAAGGTCTCACTTACCAAGAAAGGTTAGATAAACTGGGTTTATTTAGTCTAGAGAAAAGACGCCTTAGAGGGGATCTAATTAACATGTATAAATACATCAGAGGGTAATATAAAAGCTTGGCGGATGAGCTTTTTGTCCCTAGGCCTTCTCAAAGGACTAGAGGACATGATCTGCGCTTGGAGGAAAAACATTTTAGCCATTTATTTAGGAAAGGGTTTCTTAACAGTAAGGGCCCTTTTCCACTTGCAATCGCTAGTGTTAGTGCTAAACGCTAGCGATTGCGATTCAGCAAAATCCTTTTTTTTCCGGCGATAGCGTTTGCGATTTTGCTATGCACTGCAGGGCATAGCAAAATCACGGCAATAATCACTCCGCCGCGCGATTGCGTTTGTGTAAAAATCAAATTGCGGTAGTGGAAATAACCTACCGCGATTCCTATGTTATTTAGCAAACCCTAGCGATTTTAAAATCGCTAGTGATTTGCGCTTTTGGGATTCAGCAAACGCAATCACGCTAGTGGAAAAGGGCCCTAAGAGTGATTACCCTATATACTTGCATATAAGCCGACCCGCATATAAGCCGACCCCCAAGTTTTACCCCAGAAAGCAGGAAAAAGTCATTGACTCGCAAATAAGCCCACCCCCCACCCAACCGCCAGTATAAATAGCCAGATGTGACCCCAATACTAGGCAGCCCCATTCCCCACAGCCATGTGTGCCCAACAATGTTAGGCAGACCCCCTTCCCACATTGTGATCAGAGTATTTAGTAGTGACCTGCTATGCAAAGACCAGCAGGTCCAACAAACTTGTCACAAGAATACATTTGTTACAGCAGACAGAAAACAGCAATGGTGCCTCCCTTGCTATTTAAAACAATAGGGATCAGAATGATTCTCTTCAATGTGATTTTCCCCCAACTGTGCCCATGCACCCCATCCCACCCTAGTACCTCTGTGGCTATTTAAAAATGATGTACCCCCGCTATGTCCGTGCCCCTCCCTGCTGGAACGGTACATGCATATAATTGTTTCCTCCCTGAGTCTCTTCCCCCTACCCCCGTAATTTGCAGAGCTTTCTGCTCTTACTTGTCCAGTCCTGAGCCCCCGTAATGGTGTAGAGGGGTGCCGAGTCCCAGCGTCACATGTCCGGAGCCCCGTAATGCTGTCTGCGGGTAGAGGAGAGCTGAGCATCAGCATTATATGTCCGGGGATTCCCTTTTTCACTGTGTCTCAAGACGCCACTAGATGGCGTCATAGATATGAGACACAGTGAGAGTGTCAGAGAAGAAGGGAATCCCCGGACACGTGATGCTGATACTCAGCTCTCCACTACCCACAGACAGCATTATGGGGCTCCGGACATGTGACGCTGGCACTCGGCACCCCTCTACATCATTACCCCTCTACATCATTACGGGGGCTCAGGACTGGACAAGTAAGTGCAGAAAGCTCTGAAAATCCCAGAAAGGAGATTCGGGGAGGAATCCGCTCCAGTCGGAGAGGAGGCAGATACCGCAGGGGGGAAAACAGTTTTTACATGTACCACTGCAGCGGAGGGGCACATACCGGAGTGAGGGGGGACACTTTAGCATCATGACTCGCATATATGCCGAGACCCCCACTTTTGGGGGTCAAAAATTCGGCATATATGCCAGTATATACGGTAAGATGTGGAATGTATTGCCACAGGAAGTAGTTATGGCAAATTCTATACCTGCATTTAAAGGGGGCCTAGATGCTTTCCTTGCGTTGAAAGACATCCATGGCTACAATTACTAGGTAATGCCTAATGATGTTGATCCAGGGATTTTATCTGATTGCCATCTGGAGTCGGGAAGGATTTTTTTCCCTTTTGGGGCTAATTGGACCATGCCTTGTAAGGGTTTTTTCGCCTTCCTCTGGATCAACAGGGATATGTGAGGGAGCAGGCTGGTGTTGTACTTTTTTCTCTGGTTGAACTCGATGGACGTATGTCTTTTTCAACCCAAATAACTATGTAACTATGTATAAGCTGTAACAAGGAAATGTTTTTCTGTAAAGGTTATTATGCAGTTGCTTATCTTTTAGAGCAGAGAAGAACTTCTGAGTTCAGGTCCGCTTTAAAGAAAGTAACAGCAAAGTGATTTACAATAAAAACTAATAATATACTTCTAGTCTGTAGAAGACAGAGTACTCAGTTTGTGGTGTTTAAAGCTATTAAAGTAATTTAAAGCTTCTGCGCTGTCAAATACCTCAAATTACAGGGATTAACGCAAGACTTTCAAGCATTTTATTCAGTGTACAGAGATCTAAGGTGCATTACCATCTGATAATACCTTTATTGTAAACTACAACACACATGCTCCTTAACCCTTTTCACTTCTTCCTGTTTATTTGTTGATCCATCTGTCCTACGGAATACTAAAAATATTAAAAACATAAATATATAAAATGTCCTCATTTGTTGCAACCTTTGTTTCCCTAAGCAATAAGCATCAGTAAAAAAAATTAAACAAAGTAAGGGGGTGTCCTGTAAGAAAATACATTTGTTTTCCTTATAATGTGAATTGTAATACTTTACCCTTTACATACTAATAATTATTTATTATATAGCGCCAACATCTTCCGCAGAGCTGTACAGAGTATATTGTCTTGTCACTTAACTGTCCCTCGGGGGGCTCACAATCTTATCCCTACCATAGTCAGATGTCTATGTATGTATCATATAGTGTATATGTATTGTAGTCTAGGGCCAATTTAGAGGGAAGCCAAATAACTTATATATGTTTTTGGGATGTGGGAGGAAACCAGAGTGCCTGGAGGAAACCCACACAGACACGGGGAGAACATACAGACTTTGTGTAGTTGCCCTGGCTGAGTTTCAAACCGGGGACCTGCAAGCGATAACGCTAACCACTACACCACCATGCTGCCCAAGCACAGATATGATCCCAGCCAGGTCAACATCTGCAAGGAGTTTGTATGTTCTCCCCGTGTCTGTGTGCTTTACCTCCGGGCACTTCGGTTTCCTCCTACATCCCAAAAACATACAGATAAGTTAATTGGCTTCCCCCTAAAAATTGGCCCTAGACTATACCTACACTACACGATTCATATATAAACATGTGACTATGGTAGGGACTAGATTGTGAGCTCCTCCGAGGGACAGTTAGTAACAAGACAATATACTCTGTACAGCGCTGCGTAATATGTTGGCGCTATATAAATACTTAAAATAAATAAAATAAATAAATTAGAGACGCCAATAGGGAGAGCACGCTTACTATGGAGAGGCTAATACGTAGGCTGACCAGATGTCTTTTTTTCCCCGGACAGGTCCTGACAGGTTTTTGAAATGTCTCCGTAAAGAGAGCCGAACACAGAGTGAGTCAGAAGAGCCAATTGAAGAGACAGGGAGCCGAACAGCCAAGACTCAGTCCAGTGCTTTCCCCAGAGCCTATCAGCTGGGCAGTAGTGTTGTCCGGATCATGAACGATTCGGATCTTTGATCAGGATCTTTTTTTGTGAGTCGAATTATCCGGATCATTCGTTCATTGTAATAATCTGGATCATTCGACTCACAAAAAAGATCCGGATCAAAGATCCGAATCGTTCATGATCCGGACAACACTACTGCAAAGCTGATAGGCTCTGGGGAAAACACTGGACTGAGTCTTGGCTGTTCGGCTCTCTGTCTCTTCAATTGGCTCTTCTGACTCACTCTGTGTTCGGCTCTCTTCACGGAGACATTTCAAAAACCTGTCAGGACCTGTCCGGGGAAAAAGAGGACATCTGGTCAGCCTATAATATGTGACATTGTGAGGCCCAAAAGACTGGTTATTTTACAGGTACTAACGCCAGGGAGAACCGCCTGTTACACTATTAGAATTGCTGTGCGCTGTTTGGGGTGGAGATTAAGTGATTGTGGCAGCAAAATGGGACTTACAGTGGCTTGCAAAAGTATTCGGCCCCCTTGAAGTTTTCCACATTTTGTCATATTACTGCCACAAACATGAATCAATTTTATTGGAATTCCACATGAAAGACCAACACAAAGTGGTGTACACATGAGAAGTGGAACGAAAATCATACATGATTCCAAACATTTTTTACAAATAAATAACTGCAAAGTGGTGTGTGCATAATTATTCCGCTCCCTTTGATCTGAGTGCAGTCAGTTGCCTATAGACATTGCCTGATGAGTGCTAATGACTAAATAGAGTGCACCTGTGTGTAATCTAATGTCAGTACAAATACAGCTTCTCTGTGAGGGCCTCAAAGGTTGTCTAAGAGAATATTGGGAGCAACAACACCGTGAAGTCCAAAGAACACACCAGACAGGTCAGGGATCAAGTTATTGAGAAATTTAAAGCAGACTAAAGCTAAGTACTCACGGGGGGACAATTGTAGCTGTCGCTGCACACGGGAGCGTGTGCGCGACAGTTCGGAGACAGTTCGGCGACAGCTCGTCGCCAAGTCCCTCTGCATACACACGGCAGCAGAGGGATTAGCGATGCGGCGGAAGCTGTCGCCGAGGTTCCTCCCCCCCGCCGGATGCTCCATGTACTGTGTGTGGGTAGCTGTCGCTAGCCCGCATACACATGCGGGGCTAGCGACAGTTCCGGCGATGTTGCGGCGACGGCTGTAGCCGGCGATTGAACATGTCAATCGCCTGGCGACAGCTCCGACGGGCGACGGTTCGGGGCGCGCGCGTCATACACACGGACGAACCGTCGCCGCAACACGCGTGTGCCACGTGGTTGCGGCGACGGCCGTACCCCGTGTGTATGAGCCTTTAGGCTACAAAAAGATTTCCAAAGCCTTGAACATCCCACGGAGCACTGTTCAAGCGATCATTCAGAGATGGAAGGAGTATGGCACAACTCTAAACCTACCAAGACAAGGCCATCCACCTAAACTCACAGGCCGAACAAGTAGAGCGCTGATCAGAAATGCAGTCAAGAGGCCCATGGTGACTCTGGACGAGCTGCAGAGATCTACAGCTCAGGTGGGGGACTCTGTCCATAGGACAACTATCAGTCATGCACTGCACAAAGTTGGCCTTTATGGAAGAGTGGCAAGAAGAAAGGCATTGTTAACAGAAAGCATAAGAAGTCCCGTTTGCAGTTTGCCACAAGCCATGCAGGGGACACAGCATACTTGTGGAAGAAGGTGCTCTGGTCAGATGAGACCAAAATGGAACTTTCTGGCCAAAATGCAAAATGCTATGTGTGGCGGAAAACTAACACTGCACATCACTCTGAACACACCATCCCCACTGTCAAATATGGTGGTGGCATCATCATGCTCTGGGGGTGCATCTCTTCAGCAGGGACAGGGAAGCTGGTCAGAGTTGATGGGAAGATGGATGGAGCCAAATACAGGGCAAACTTGGAAGAAAACCTTTTGGAGACTGCAAAAGACTTGAGACTGGGGCGGAGGTTCACCTTCCAGCAGGACAATGACCCTAAACATAAAGCCAGGGCAACAATGGAATGGTTTAAAACAAAACATATCTATGTGTTAGAATGGCCCAGTCAAAGTCCAGATCTAAATCCAATCGAGAATCTGTGGCAAGATCTGAAAACTGCTGTTCACAAACGCTGTCCATCTAATCTGACTGAGCTGGAGCTGTTTTGCAAAGAAGAATGGGCAAGGATTTCAGTCTCTAGATGTGCAAAGCTGGTAGAGACATACCCTAAAAGACTGGCAGCTGTAATTGCAGCAAAAGGTGGTTCTACAAAGTATTGACTCAAGGGGCCGAATAATTACACCCCACTTTGCAGTTATTTATTTGTAAAAAATGTTTGGAATGATGTATGATTTTCGATCCACTTCTCACATGTACACCACTTTGTATTGGTCTTTCACGTGGAATTCCAATAAAATTGATGAATGTTTGTGGCAGTAATGTGACAAAATGTGGAAAACTTCAAGGGGGCCGAATACTTTTGCAACCCACTGTATTTAGTGTAAAAGCACAGATACAGAGCACAAATACAGAAAAGTTGTGTGACCTAATAGTACTCAACACCAGAGTGAATGGAAACTATGGCCCTGCAAACCCCATACAATATTCCACCACAACTACAACCTTTGCACAACATATTGCTATGTCACTAGTCACAAGTATAGATAGTCAATGAGGTGCTTATTCTGACTTGCCTATAAACGTAGGCCTCTTTTCCATAAGCAGCTAAAGGCAGAGAATTCACCGCCTGTCAGCTGCCCCCCGTTCACCAGCTAGGTGCTTGTGGTGGACAACATGAAGCTGCATGTGAGCACAGCAGTTGTCATTCTCAAATGCCTAATTTTTTAGCCGCCATGTAACACCGCCAATGTGGCAAATGTGATGTGGGGTTTTACCAAATGCGGTTATGGCTCTTCTGGCTTGCAGCTGGGAGGCTGAACTGCCTGACAAGCACGCAGTTCAAACTCCCGTGGAAAAAAGGCCTTAATGCAAATAGTATGCAGCTTGAATTGGGCCAATCAAAATAGGCAGGCAGAAAAAAGAAAAAAAAATAGGCAGGCAGAGTATTTGATTGGCCCTTTTCCGAACTGCATGCAATATGCAAATTTACACACAAACAAGAATTATCTGCAACTGACTGACTATCTGTACTTGCAAGATTTTTTATGGCTATATTAAGGTGCACATCAAAACCTGTTTTCATTATATTTTGATATATTAACTCCTCCTCCTACCCACACAACTTACCTAACTGGGACAAGCCCCATCCCTAAACCCCTCTAAACTCACTTCGAAGGGTCTTCAACTTTTGACCCCACCTTTCAGTCAGCCATTCAACACTGCCACAATTCCTCTCTCTTTTAGAAGCAAAACCCCCTGTGGGGGACACAGCATACTTGTGGAAGAAGGTGCTCTGTTATCAGAAGAAACCCACCACTACAACATCAGTACACCGGCATTCTAGGTCACTTGCCAAAACCATGTCCCTGTCACTCAATATACTAGCCACAGCTCCCCTCCAATTAGTGGTGGAGGGAATGAGTCAATAGATAAAGCACTATGCCTTCTCTCAAAAGTGACTGCAGGAAGCCAGGCATCTCAGATAATTCTGCAACAAAGCCAGGCATCTCAGATAATTCTGCAACTCCCCCCAACAAAGTGATGGAAGCTTTTTCGGAAGTTCTTGCTTGATGCCATCACTGACATTTTTGTGGTAGGGGAAATGGAGCATACCTAGATGTAAGTTGGGATGTAGGGCTCTATATGTAAAAAAATCAGGAAATATGCATGTGGGCTTTAAAGAGTACCTAAAGTAAAATAAATCTGGCTAGGTTAACGTACCTGGGGCTTCTTCCAGCTCCCTGAATTCCTCCTGGCCCCTCGCTGTCAATCTGTGCTGCTCTGTTCAGTTGCTGTGCATGTGCAGTGGCCCATGACTGGCCAGCTTTTGGAGAGGCACGCCAACTGAACGGAGCAGCATGGAATGACGGTGAGAGACCAGGAGGAGTGGAAGAAGCACAGGGGTGTGCATGCAGCTTTCGGAGGGGCAAAGCAGCAGAGTGGAGAAGCACAGAATGATGGCAAGGGACCAGAATGACTACAGAGATGTGAGAAAACGCGGAAAAGCCGCCGCGTGCGCTCAGAGTAAGGCGGCTGTTTCCGCGTCCAACGCGGTGGTCTGCACGCGTGGGCCTACATCTGCTAGTATGGCCGAACGCGGAGAAACCGCCGCATGCCTTGATAGCGGTGCGGCGGTTTCCACGTCCAGCGCGGCGGGTGGTACGCAAGACATGTCTGGTGTGGCTGGGACTGATAGTCCACACAGGTTCAGAAGGACGCGCGCGCGCGTTGAGAGGCAGAACTTTTATGACAGCCAGAAGGGAGTCAGCTGACCAAGCCGGTCAGCTGACGATTGTACCAGTTCCCATTGGTCCAGCACTTAGGGGAGGTGCTGGAGAGCGCTGGGCTATATATACTGGGTGCTGGTCATTCTCTGGTTGTCTGCCGTTGCGATCACTACGTGGAAGCACTCAGACCTTATTGTCAGAATCTGTGTTATCATTCTGTTATACTTCAGACTAGTCCCAGGGTGTTGATGATCAAGGACCTCACACCCAAAGATTAGGAATCTGTGTTATCATTCTGTTATACCTCAGACTAGTTCCAGGGTGTTGATGATCAAGGACCTCACACCCAAAGATTAGGGACTTGTGTTACCATTCTGTTATACTTCAGACTAGTTCCAGGGTGTCGATGATCACGGAGCTCACACCCAAGACTAGACATTGTTTATTATCTGTTATGTCCTTCTGCTTTCCTGACCACTCTTCTGTTCACTGATTTGGTACTTCGCTATATCTGAGGTTCTCAGGCTGCTAAAGGTACTCATACTCTAGCAGTATTCCTTACTGCCTTTGTACCTGTCCTCCTGATATTGTTCTCAAAGTATTATTGTTGCACCAAACACTCATATCTCTCAGGTGTCCAGAGGTTAGTAATATATCTGATTATTGGTGATACTGCAGATCACCAATAATCAGGTATATATCTGTATTCTTGGTGATCCTGCAGATCACCAATAATCAGACCCTCTCTGTGTTACACCGATTGTTACAAGAGAGCTGGAAAAAGCTCCCTGTAGCAGGGTCGGACTGGGACACTAAGGGCCCACCGAGGAAGTTTCAGCCTGGGCCCCCCTCCCCATCCCATTTTGGGCTCACATATACATGTACTCTAGAAATTTTGCATGATTTTATGGTAGGGAATAGATTATAAACACTTCTGAGGACAGTGTCCAATAGGGATATGTCCACATGCAGCACGCCGCAGCAAAAATTAATGAGTGTCGCCACGCACTGGAGATTAGGTCTGACCAGATACATTTTAGATAAAATAATCAAGTAGTTACATGCCTCATGATAATTCATCAAGTAGTCAAATGGCAGCAGATTTTCCGACAAAATGCAAACAGATTGGCGGCAGATATCCCCACAAAATGCAATCAAATTGGCGGCAGATTTCCCAACAAAATACAATCAGATTGGTGGCAGATATCCCCATAAAATGCAATCAAATTGGCAGCAGATATCCCCACAAAATGCAATCAAATTGGCAGCAGATATCCCCACAAAATGCAAATAGATTGGTAGCAGATATCCCCACAAAATGCAATCAAATTGGCGGCAGATATCCCCACAAAATGCAATTAGATTGGCACCAGGTATCCCCACAAAATGCAATCAAATTGGCAGCAGATATCCCCACAAAATGCAAATAGATTGGCGGCAGATATCCCCACAAAATGCAATCAAATTGGCGGCAGATATCCCCACAAAATGCAATTAGATTGGTGGCAATATCCACACAAAATGCAATCAAATTGGAAGCAGATATCCCCACAAAATGCAAATAGATTGGCGGCAGATATCCCCACAAAATGCAATCAAATTGGCGGCAGATATCGCCACAAAATGCAATTAGATTGACGGCAGATATCCCCACAAAATGCAATTAGGTTGGTGGCAGATATCCCCACAAATGCAATCAAATTGGCAGCAGATATCCCCACAAAATGCAAATAGATTGGCGGCAGATATCCCCACAAAATGCAATCAAATTGGCGGCAGATATCCCCACAAAATGCAATTAGATTGGTGGCAATATCCCCACAAAATGCAATCAAATTGGCAGCAGATATCTCCACAAAATGCAAATAGATTGGCGGCAGATATCCCCACAAAATGCAATTAAATTGGCGGCATATATCCCCACAAAATGCAATTAGATTGGTGGCAGATATCCCCACAAAATGCAATTAGGTTGGTGGCAGATATCCCCACAAAATGCAATCAAATTGGCAGCAGATATCCCCACAAAATGCAAATAGATTGGCGGCAGATATCCCCACAAAATGCAATCAAATTGGCGGCAGATATCCCCACAAAATGCAATTAGATTGGCGGCAGATATCCCCACAAAATGCAATTAGATTGGCAGCAGATATCCCCACAAAATACAATCAGTTTGGCAGCAGATATCCCCACAAAATACAATTAGATTGGCAGCAGATATCCCCACAAAATACAATTATATTGGCGGCAGATATCCCCACAAAGTCAGGTCCCTTGTTAGTGGGGGCCCCCATGCTGGAAGGGGGTGCAGTGGGCACAGAGCAGCAGGGAGGGGGGAAGCCCCCCCCCTCCCTCACCTGGAGCTCCCCCCTCCCTCACCTGGAGCCGCTTCCCCCCCCCCCCCGTTTAGGTAGGCATGTCACAGGTGTCCCAAGTTAGGTAGGTCTAAGTTCCCCCCCAGCTTGGTAGGGGGGGAGCAGTGGGCACACAGAGCGGCGGGGAAGCTTCCCCCCCTCCCTCACCTGGAGCCCCCCCCCAGTTTAGGTAGGCAGGCCGCAGGCGCAGGTCACAGGTGTCCCACAGCGCAGGAAGGGGGGCAGTGGGCACACAGAGCGGCGGGGAGGGGGGAAGCTTCCCCCCCTCTCTCACCTAGGGGCCCCCCCTTCCGCGCTCCCACTTCCGCACTCCCCCTCCTTCCAAAATTGCAGCTAGCGGCAGCGAGCGGGTAATAGCTTATCGGCATGATGACATTAGTCATCAGAGGAGATCCATCGCTCTGCGTGCTGCTGACTGGTCTCCGTCTCTCCTGCAATGCACTGACCAATCACGTACCCGCATCTCACCAGCCACCGGTACTCAGAGCGATGGATCTCCTCTGATGACTGATGTCTTTATGCCAGTAAAGCTATTCCCCGCTCGCTGGCGCAGGCTGAAATTTTGGAGGGAGGGGGAGTGCAGAAGGGGGAGCGCGGTAGGGGGTGCCCTTAGGTGAGGGAGGGGGAGAAGCTTCCCCCCCCCCGCCGCTCTGTGTGCCCAATTTCCCCCCTTTCTGCACTTCTTAGGTGGTATACCACACCACTACAAATCTCTAAATTCGCTCCTCAAACATCTCCCCTATGTTGGAGAGAGTCTGGGCGCCCAGGCTCTTTAACCACCCTGGCGTTCTGATTAAATCGCCAGGGTGGCTGCGGGAGGGTTTTTTTTAAATAAAAAAAAAACTATTTCATGCAGCCAACTGAAAGTTGGCTGCATGAAAGCCCACTAGAGGGCGCTCCGGAGGCGTTCTTCCGATCGCCTCCGGCGCCCAGAATAAACAAGGAAGGCCGCAATGAGCGGCCTTCCTTGTTTTGCTTACATCGTCGCCATAGCGACGAGCGGAGTGACGTCATCGACGTCAGCCGACGTCCTGACGTCAGCCGCCTCCGATCCAGCCCTTAGCGCTGGCCGGAACTTTTTGTTCCGGCTACGCTGGGCTCAGGCGGCTGGGGGGACCCTCTTTCGCCGCTGCTCGCGGCGGATCGCCGCAGAGCGGCGGCGATCAGGCAGCACACGCGGCTGGCAAAGTGCCGGCTGCGTGTGCTGCTTTTTATTTGATGAAAATCGGCCCAGCAGGGCCTGAGCGGCAGCCTCCGGCGGTGTTGGACGAGCTGAGCTCGTCCAGACCGCTCAGGTGGTTAATACACATTTTCTGGCACTGCCCATTTATAAGAGACTTATGGCAGGAGGCGAATAAATATATTATTGCAAATATATGGGATAAATTCATAATGTCTCCTAAGCTAGCAATTCTACACATAGGTCTAAATGAAATACCTATTAACCTAAGGTTTGACATATCACACATCCTCTGTGCAACAAGGCACCTTTTTGCCTCCTCGTGGAAATCTAGAGATTATACAAATATTATGCAAATTAAAGCTTTGTATTAAGTAAATATCACTATGGATTCGAAACTAAGAGGTAAAAACACCACATTGGCCCACTAACCTCCGGCTACACCCTACACTCAAAGATGAGGCCAAATTAGTATAAACCTAGTACTTAAGAGGTTCTCAACTTTCTAATTAGTTCTTATGGCCCATACTCACGGGTTACAATTGTCGCCCGTGAGTATGAGGCGCAACACGGGCACGCACCCCGAACCGTCGCTCGTCGCTGCTGTCGCCAGGCGATTGGCGCGGTCAATCGCCCGGCGACAGTTGCCGCCGCAACTTCGCCGCAACTGTCACTAGTCCGCGTGAGTATGCGGACTAGCGACAGCAACATAATTGAAAATAGACGGCGCTTCCGGCGAGGGGGAGGAACGTCAGCGACAGCTTCCGTCGCACAGCTGATCCCTCTTCCGTGTGTGTACGCGGAGGGACATGGCGACGAGCTGTCGCCGGCCTGTCGCGCACACGCTCACGTGTGCTGGCGACAGGCCACTTATGTAGCCCGTGAGTATGGGCCATTACTCTTAAAAGGGGAACTGAAGAGAGAGGTATATGGAGGCTGCCACGTTTATTACCTTTTAAGCAATACTAGTTGCCTGGCAGCCCTGCTGATCCTCTGCCTCTAATACTATTAGCCATAGCCCCTGAACAAGCATGCAGCAGATCAGGTGTTTCAGACTTTAAAGTCAGATCTGACAAGACTAGCTGCATGCTTGTTTCTGGTGTTATTCAGATACTACTGCAGAGAAATAGACCAGCAGGGCTGCCAGGCAACTGGTATTGATTAAAAGGAAATAAATATGGCAACCTCCGTATACCTCTTACTTCAGTTCCCCTTTAACCTAGCTGTCCAGATCAATCACTAACATAGCAGCTTATAGTCCAATTTACACTATAATTTTCTATATATGATTTTCTGTTTAATGAGTTTTTCCTTTTTGTTAAGGTTTATGTATAATCCTTTATATGTTAATTGTTATTGACGCAGAGTTTGTTAAGAAATGGGGGATACCGCTGGTTCTTTTGGACAGGCGAGTTTTTGTTACAGCAGTGGGTGATTCTCCTTTGCAGGGCAGGCAGGCCCTCTCACAGACGCCAGTACTTTTATGTCATGTGGGGGTGTTACACAAAGAAAGCTTACAGTTTTTTGTCCTTAAGATGGCCACCTCTACTGTTATTCTAGGTATGCCGTGGTTGAGGAAACACTCTCCACACATTGATTGGAGCTTCGGTCAATTGTTAAGCTGGTCTCCATTCTGTCACCAGCATTGTTTAGAGAAAGTGGCCGTATGTACCACCAAGGTTCAGATAGAAGGTGTACCTTTACAGTATGCTGAGTTTACGGATGTGTTCTGTCCTAAATCAGCAGACAAGCTCCCTCCTCACAGGAGTTTTGACTGCCCCATTGATTTACGACCAGGTTGTATGCCCCTAGAGGTCATCTGTACAATCTTTCTGGTCCTGAGAAACTGGCCATGCAAGATTACATTAAAGAAAATTTGGCTAAAGGCTTCATCCGTCCTTCAAGGTCTCCGGCCGGAGCAGGTTTCTTTTTTGTACAGAAGAAGGATGGTAGGCTTCGCCCGTGTATTGACTACCGGGAATTGAATAAGATAACCATAAAGAATCGTTATCCACTTCCGTTAATTGACGGTTTATTTTCTCAAATTACTGATGCTGGTATCTTCTCTAAGCTGGGTCTGAGAGGGGCATACAACCTGGTACGCATCAGGGAGGGCGACGAGTGGAAGATGGCCTTTAACACGCCCGACGGGCATTATGAGTATTTGGTTATGCCCTCTGGGCTGTGCAACGCCCCTGCAGTCTTTCAAGAATGTGTTAATGAGATCTTTAGAGAGGTGTTGGGGCGCTTCGTTCTAGTCTATCTTGACGATATTTTAATTTATTCTCAAAATGTGTCTGAACACAGAAAGCACGTGAAATTTGTATTGAGGAAACTTAGACAGAACCATCTATACGCTAAACTCGAGAAATGTCTTTTCGAGGTGTCAGAGGTTCCCTTTCTGGGCTATGTCATTTCCACTTCTGGTCTCTCCATGGACCCCAAGAAGGTTTCTGCCGTCTTGGAGTGGCCACAGCCTGCAGGCCTAAAGGCACTCCAGAGATTTTTAGGTTTCGCCAACTACTACAGGGGGTTTATTAAGGGATTCTCCTCAGTAGTATCACCCCTTACTGATCTTACCAAAAAGGGGGCAGACACCTACAATTGGTCAGTGTAAGCATATTCAGCCTTTTCTACCTTGAAAAGTATGTTTTGCTCCGCTCCAATTCTCCGACATGTGGATGTCACCTGTCCGTTTATAGTGGAGGTGGATGCATCCGAGATTGGGGTTGGAGCTGTCCTGTCACAACACTCTGGGTATCAAGGTAGATTGCATCCATGTGCTTTTTTCTCACGGAAATTCTTTCCGGCTGAGAGAAACTATGACATTGGAAATCGGGAATTGCTGGCCATTAAACTGGCATTTGAGGAGTGGCGTCATTGGCTTGAGGGGGCAGAACATGTCATTACGGTCTACACCGACCATAAAAATTTGGAATACATTGAGGGGGCTAAGAGACTCAGTCCTCGACAGGCTCGCTGGTCCCTATTTTTCACGAGATTCAGATTTGTAATTACCTATAAACCTAGAAGTAAGAACGTCAAAGCAGATGCTTTATCCAGATGTTTTGAGCAAGAGTCAATCCTTCCCTCAACTCCTGAAAATATTCTGCCTGAGAAAATTGTTGTAGCAGCCACTGAGACATGGGAGGACTAGGCACTCACTTTAACCTCCTTGCTGGTTTTCCCGACCTGAGCTCGGAGTAGAAAAAAGAAGCTATTAGCGGTGATCCCGAGCTCAGGTCGGGGTAGGCATTGCAGAGCTTTACCTTGATTTGTGGAGTCCCGCACACGATCGTGCTGCTCAGCGGGACTCCAGCCTCTCTCCCCAGCAGTGTGGGGTCTTTCCCTGGCCGCCGGGATCCCCCATGTCCCCGCTATTCTTCTGTGGACCCGGCAGCCAAGCAGAGCGGTGGTGGCAGAGTGACGTCATCGGAGGCGGGGCCAATATGTAAAACGAACTTCTCTATATTAGAGAAATATAGAGAAGTTTGTTTATATGTACATTAGCGCCATCTTGTGGTGAAAGTGCAAACTGCAGCGCTGGAGCCCAGGAAGCTAAATTATTTATTTTGTTGCACATCTTCCTGCCAGAATGATTTTTTTCAGGTTTTAGGGTCTGTAAGAGTGAAAAAAAATTGCACCTCTTTTAGACCCTAAAATCTGGAAAGAATCAGAATGGCAAGGAGGTTAAGACCGTATCAAATGGAAGTTCCCGAGGGGAAACCTGAAGGGGTGTTATTTGTACCTTTACACTTACGATTACAGATCTTACAGTTATTTCATGCTCACAAGATTGCAGGTCACCCAGGAGTAGCCAGAATGCAGAATTTGCTGTCTAGATTTGTATGGTGGCCGTCTGTATCCCTAGACTGCAATGAATTTGTGAGGGGCTGCTCGGTCTGTGCTAGGAGTAAACCATCTAGACAGGCTCCAGCAGGCACCCTTCAACCTTTGCCCATTCCTGAAGAGCCATGGACTCATTTATCCATGGACTTTGTGGGCGAACTACCTAGGTCTGAAGGAAAAACCAGGGGCGCCTTTACCTACTGACCACCCAGGCAGCGGCTTGGAGCGGCTTTGATGGGGAAGGCGCAATAAATTACTGTCAGTCCAAGGGGAAATAAAAATTCCTGTCCTGAAAGACCGTTGTAAGGGTCTGGAGAGAAAAAAGATTTCCTTCTGTTTTAAGAAGGCAAATTACACCAAGCTTTGCTTTTTTAGTAGGAGGGCATTTGGTTCATTTTATCCCCCTATACATTCCTAGTAGCTTGGGTCACCCTGAGCTGCTATGTTACTCTGCTCTTTTCACAAATAGCCTTCTGCTAAGTCACTAAAGAATCATTCAGAGTTCAGAATTATAGATACTCCCTAAGAAGAAGGTGTCTGGCTTATAGCTGTTCTCTGCCCCTCCACAGAGGAGACAGCGACAGCACCCTACCCCCAAATGTTACTGAGTCTGCAGAGGGAGTGAGACAAACAAACAAACAAACAGTAAACTCTGCAGACAGCTGTGTGCTCTGCTAGAATGTCTGCATGTCTAGATGTCAGGAGGATCGCCATGACTAGCTAGGTAGGATCATCTGATCCTCTCCCCTACACAGCCTGCACTTCTCCCTGAATTCAACAGGACAGTGTTTGAAGTGTGTAATGGACACAGTGGGGGTTGCAGGTTTTGTCTTTCATTGTGCGTGAGTGAATAGGAGGGCAGCATCTAAAGCTCAAACAATGATAATGGACATGTAAGCAATGTGTGTAATTACATCCATCACTACTTATAATTGAAGATGGCATAATAATGTATTTCCATTAATGCTGTCTGTTTGCCCTCTCTCTAATGCTATGTACCACCTCACGATTTTTCCAACGATTTTCCCGATGTTCATCAATTTTTTTTTTTGAGCGACAAGTAGTCATTTACACGATGTCGTGACATCGCTTAGCGTTGTGTGGTGAAAAGTGACCGTCACTGAGGATCAAGTAAAGTACTGAGGTCGCTTGACTTCTCGTTCGCGCCCGTCCTGTAATGTCACGTGACATCTCACATACCCGCTGGCAGGAAGATGAATCGCTGGACGCTTGTCATGAGGGACACCTCGCTGGATCCATCTTCCTGTGTTGATGCAGTCACTGTGGTGAGTGTGGAGCTTAACTTTGCTTGCCCTCACCCTCTGCTTATGCTCCCTCTCCCACTGTCTCTCTGACCAAACAACTGCTACTTGGGGAACAATGTGCACAACTATGTACACTAGTCTGAACACTCTTCAGGGGAGCCAGTAGCATTTGGAACTATTATTGTGTATTTATGTAGCACTGACATCTTCAGCACGTTACAGAGTACATAGTCATGTCACTGACTGCTCACTAGAGCTTACAATTTCATCCCTACCATAGTCAAACTGTAATGTCCGACCATATTATTATCATGTATTTATATAGCACTGACATCTTCTGCAGTACTTTATATAGCACTGACATCTTCTGCAGTACTTTACAGAGTACATAGTCATGTCACTGACTGTCCTCAGAGGAGCTCACAATCTAATCCTACCATAGTCATAGTCTAATGTCCTACCATATTATTATTATTATGTATTTATATAGCACTGACATCTTCTGCAACACTTTACAGAGTACATAGTCATGTCACTGACTGTCCCCAGAGGAGCTCACAATCTAATCCTACCATAGTCATAGTCTAATGTCCTACCATATTATTATTATGTATTTATATAGCACTGACATCTTCTGCAGCACTTTACAGAGTACATAGTCATGTCACTGACTGTCCTCAGAGGAGCTCACAATCTAACCCTACCATAGTCATAGTCTAATGTCCTACCATATTATTATTATTTATTAATATAGCACTGACATCTCCTGAAGCACTTTACAGAGTACATAGTCATGTCACTGACTGTCCTCAGAGGAGCTCACAATCTAACCCTACCATAGTCATAGTATAATGTCCTACCATATTATTATTGTTTATTTATATAGCACTGACATCTCCTGAAGCACTTTACAGAGTACATAGTCATGTCACTGACTGTCCTCAGAAGAGCTCACAATCTAATCCCTACCACAGTTATAGTCTAATATTTTCAATATAGGATTGTTTTGAGGTAAACCAGTTGACTTATTAGTATGTTTTTTAGGATGCAGGAAATGTCTGAAGTGTCTGAAGACAGAAACTCCATGCAGATTTTGCCCTGGCCAATGTTCAAGCCAAGGACTCAGCACTAAAATGCAGTAGTGGTACCCACTGAGCCTCTATTCTACTCATAGATATCTGCTCATCCATGTCATCAATTCTGACCCTCTACTACCCTTCCTCCCTCCATTCTACTTCTCTTCTCTTGTATCACTTACACTACAAACACACTGTGCTTATCTCCAGAATGGATTATGAATCAAACTATTAGGCCCAGTGCACACCAAAACCGCTAGCAGATCCTCAAAACGCTAGCGGTTTTTGGAGCAGATTTCAGAACGATTCTAGGCATGTTTAGAGACATTTTCTAAACATGCCGAGTGTTTTTGTGAAGCAGATTACAAATATTGTTACAGTAAAAGCTGTTACTGAACAGCTTCTGTAACAAATACGCCTAGAAAACTGCTCTGATCTAGCGTTTTTTCAGAGCGGTTAGCATTTTTCCTATACTTTACATTGAGGCAGAATCGCTTCTGCAAACCACAAATGTGCAGCAGGAGGCACGTTTGCGGTTTGCTAAAAACCTCAAACCGCTGGTGTGCACCATCCCATTGAAATACATTAGCCAAGCGTTTTCACAGACAAATGCGGTTGGCGGATCGCTGCTAAAACCGTTCGGTGTGCACTGGGCCTTAAACCACCTTACCATATCAGCCCTTCAATGTCATGATATACCCACTCCAGTCTTACCCTAACAGGTGGTAACATATCTGCATATCTCATAATGTTTGTGAAAAATTATTTTGAAAGTAAGAGTGTCTTGCTTGATAATCCAATCTTGCAATGTGACTGCCATTGGAACTTGTAGTGTGGATGCTGTATTTATTTGAGGTGCATACTGGCAGCATGTGCTGTATGGCATACAATGCTGATCATCCACAAGGCAAACTTAGGCAGCTGCCTAGGGTCTAGAGAGAGTTTAGGGGCCTGGTGGTTGCTAGTCCCCACCAAATCTAACTAAATAAGCCAGGTGACCATCAGTGGAGGGCAAAGTGTTATCTTGCCTAGGGCCCCATTTCATAGTTATCCCTCTCTGATGGCTTATATCATGTGTGAAGTGTTCTATAATGTATATGATTTTTGTTTTATTTTTTATGGGGGGGGGGGGGGGGGGCGCCACAGGATTTCTTGCCTGGAGTGACAAGAAGGCTAGAGGCGCCCCTGGGAAAAACGGTCATTTGGGTGGTAGTGACAGGTTCAGTAAGATGGCCCACTTTATTCCCCTGGAAGGACTCCCTTCTGCACAAGAATTGGCAGAACTCTTTGTTCAACACATCTTCCGGTTGCATGGCATCCCGGAAGATGTAGTGTCAGATAGGGGGGTCCAATTTGTGTCCAAGTTCTGGCGAGCTTTTTGTCACCACCTGGGTATGAATCTGTCATTTTCATCTGGCTACCACCCACAGACCAATGGTCAGACGGAGAGGATTAATCAATCATTGGAACAATTCTTGAGGTGTTATGTGGCCGATACTCAGCAGGAATGGGCAAAGTTTTTACCATTCGCTGAGTTTGCACTCAATAATCTAAGAAACACTTCCTCCGGCTTCTCGCCCTTCCAGGTGGTCTCGGGGAGATCTCCCAAGTTCTCTCCGTTACCAGTGGCATCCTCTCCTTTTCCGGCTTTGGAGGATTGGCAGAGTTCTTTGAAGGGAATTTGGTCCATGGTAAAAAGTAATCTGGGAAAAGCTTTTCGAACTCAGAAGACTCAAGCAGATAAGAAACGCTCACTAGAATAGGAGTTTGTACCAGGGGACTTGGTATGGGTTTCAACCCGCCATCTGGCCCTTAAGCAGCCTTCGGCTAAGTTGGGTCCCAGATTTATCGGCCCATATCCCATTTAAAAAAAAATCAATAATGTGACATTGCCATCTAGTATAAGAAGTGTGAAATCTTTTCATGTGTCTTTATTGAAGCCGGCTGCACATGTGGATTCGTGGAGTCCTACTCCCCCCCCCCCCCCGTGGTGATTGACGGAGAGCCAGAGTATGAGATTGAACGGAACTTGGATTCACGTTGGGTACGCAACTCGGTTCAGTACAGGGGTCGAGTCCTGCGTGGACGCGGGTGAACGGCGTCCACCCACTTTATCTTCAGGGTGAATGCCGTTCACCCTGGCTTGTGTGGAGGGAGCAGAGCAGAGAAGGCAAGCTATGGGGACAGCGGGGATGGGCGGACATCTCCCCCCCCCCCCATCCCTCACCTTCATGCTCACCTTCCTGCCTCTCCCCTCCAGCGTTGTGAAGTGTCGGGCCCGGCGGCGAAAGTGGGCGGAGACTTTCCGCCTTCTTCCGGCCAATAGGGACGCTCCGCTCTTTGTGCGGCTAGAAGACCAGACTAGCCGCACACAGAGCGGAGTGTCCCTTGCGGCTGGAACAAGGTAAGTCTCCGCCCACTTTCGCCGCCGGGCCCGACACTTCACAACGCTGGAGGGGAGAGGCAGGAAGGTGAGCATGAAGGTGAGGGATGGGGGGGGGAGATGTCCGCCCATCCCCGCTGTCCCCATAGCTCGCCTTCTCTGCTCTGCTCCCTCCGGGTGGGGGCACAACTGGCTACCTGGGCACATATACCCCTGCCTACATATACTGGGCATATATACCCCTGCCTACATATACTGGGCATATATACTCCTGGCTGCATATACTGGGCATATATACCCCTAGCTGCATATACTGGGCATATATACCCCTGACTACATATACTGGGCATATATACCCCTGACTACATATACTGGGCATATATACCCCTGCCTACATATACTGGGCATATATACCCCTGACTACATATACTGGGCATATATACCCCTGACTACATATACTGGGCATATATACCCCTGCCTACATATACTGGGGACATATACCCCTGCCTACATATACTGGGCATATATACCCCTGCCTACATATACTGGGCATATATACCCCTGACTACATATACTGGGCATATATACCCCTGCCTACATATACTGGGCATATATACCCCTGCCTACATATACTGGGGACATATACCCCTGCCTACATATACTGGGCATATATACCCCTGACTACATATACTGGGCATATATACCCCTGGCTACATATACTGGGCATATATACCCCTGGCTGCATATACTGGGCATATATACCCCTGGCTGCATATACTGGGCATATATACCCCTGGCTGCATATACTGGGCATATACACCCCTGACTACATATACTGGGCATATATACCCCTGCCTACATACACTGGGGACATATACCCCTGCCTACATATACTGGGGACATATACCCCTGCCTACATATACTGGGCATATATACCCCTGACTACATATACTGGGCATATATACCCCTGGCTACATATACTGGGCATATATACCCGTGCCTACATATACTGGGCATATATACCCCTGCCTACATATACTGGGCATATATACCCCTGACTACATATACTGGGCATATATACCCCTGCCTACATATACTGGGCATATACCCCTGCCTACATATACTGGGCATATATACCCCTGCCTACATATACTGGGCATATATACCCCTGGCTACATATACTGGGCACATATACCCCTGGCTACATATACTGGGCATATGTACCCCTGGCTACATATACTGGGCACATATACCCCTGCCTACATATACTGGGCACATATACCCCTGGCTACATATACTAGGCAACTATACCTCTGGCTACATATACTGGGGACTACTATACTCATGGCTACTTATACTGGGGACACCTATAGACCTGGCTACCTGGGGGTACCTATTTTGGGGGAACTGCTGTCAGATTATCTGCATTTTTGTGGAACCGCTGTTATGTATTTTGGGGAACAGCTGCCAGATTATGTGTATGTTAGGGGAACGGCTGCTGCCAGATTACGTGTATTTTGGGGAACTGCTGCCAGATTGTGTATGTTTGGGGGACCACTACTGCCAGATTATATGTCCTTTGGGTGTTACGCGTATTTTGGGTGATCCGCTGCCAGGTTTCGCGTATTTTGGGGAACTGCTTCCAAATTATGTGTATGTTGGTGGAACTGCTGCTGCCACATTGTCTATTTTGGGGGAACCACTTCCATATTATCTGTATTTTGGAGGAACTTCTACCAGATTATGTGTCTTTTTGGTGAAATGCTGTCAGATTACATCTATTTTTGGGGGATAAACTACGGCAGAGCTTAAACTTCCTCGGCAGACCTTTTACATCACTGCTAAGGTCATGTATATTTGGCCCCACCCATGACCACGCCCATGGTGTGCTTGACCACGCCCATTTTTTGGTGCGCCGCAGGAGTTCTCCAAGTGAGTCCACTCACTTCTTTTCCCAGGACTAGACCCCTGGTTCAGTATCTGGTTCATTGGAAGGGGTATGGGCCTGAGGAGAGATCTTGGGTTCCGGGTCATCGAATGCATGCTGAGGAGTTGAGACAGGAATTCCATAGACTGCATCCTGAGAAACCATGTAGGACGTGTCTGGAGTCCACGCCTCAAGGGGGGGTACTGTAACATTTGGTGAGGCAGCTGCGGCGAACAGCACCGCCACCGCAGCTGCCTCTGTGCCCCTGTCCGTCTCGCCACCCGTACCTCGGGCGTCTAGCACGCCGAGGACGGGTATATTAGGCCCCCATAAGGTCGCATTGACGCGTGCGCACGCACCGTCACGACCTTTATGCTAGGAGGAGGCGGCTCAGCTGACCGGAGGGTCGGCTGACGTAACGCCATGCGCCCGCCGCTCCTGATTGGCCAGGCGCAGGGGGGGCGTGCCTCAGGCTCTCCTCGGGTGTCTGCTGTTGCGAATGCCTCGTGTGAGCACTCAGACCTAGTCAGGTTCCGGCTCATGATAGATGTATATGCAGTGTTTGCAATATACATCTATCTATAGTTAGTTTATTGTATTGATTATCTGTGTATGACTCCTGGCTCTGTTAGACTATCCTCCTGCTCAGTGATTCTGTACTTTTGCCTATCTGATCTTACTGCCGACTCTGCCTGGTTATCGTTTACTCTCTGCCTTCTGATTCTGTACTGTATCTGCCTGCCTGTTGCCGAACTCGATTAGTCTGACCTCTCTACTCACCAGTGAACCCTCGTCACTGGTGAGGTGTTCGCGGTACTGACAGTGCCCGCCAGCTCCTCTGGTGAGCTCCTGCCAAATCTGTCAGTAATTACTGTTGCACCAAAACACACAGTGCATTTTAGCATCACACTTGTCTGTGTACTATACTTGCATTATTAGTGATTCTGCAGATCACTACATAATCAGGTATAGCATCTGTATTATTGGTGATACTGCAGATCACCACATAATCAGAGATCTGGTTGTTGCTTACACTGATTATTACATGCAATCTGAATTTTGGGGGACGGGGATAAAATTATGTTGAACATGGTCATTAATCTGTTTTGTACAATACATTTTTATGCACATTTGTACTGTATGTTTGACATATATCATGAAAGCAAAATCCAAACGCCGAGTAATTTAGCTGTCTGAAATGCTTTATTATGTTAATAACAGTACTTAAAGGTTTTGACAATAACATTATTATTGTAAAAGAATTGTTCAATTATCTTTATTAATATTTTAAAAAAATGAAGAAGGTTTAGCCACTTGAGGACCGTGGGCTTTACCCCCCTTAACCTCCCTGGCGGTAAGCCCGTGCTCAGCACGGGCTATGCCGCCCGGAGGCACCGCTCAGGCCCCGCTGGGCCAATTTGCATAATTTTTTTTTTGCTGCACGCAGCTAGCACTTTGCTAGCTGCGTGCAGTGCCCGATCGCCGCCGCTACCCGCCAATCCGCCGCTATACGCGTCGCCGCAGCCGCCCCCCCCCCAGACCCCGTGCGCTGCCTGGCCGATCAGTGCCAGGCAGCGCCGTGGGGTGGATCGGAGTCCCCTTTGATGTCACGACGTCAATAACGTCATCCCGCCCCGTCGCCATGGCGACGGGGGAAGCCCTCCAGGAGATCCCGTTCTTTGAACGGGATCTCCTGATCTCCGATCGCCGGCGGCGATCGGAGGGGCTGGGGGGATGCCGCTGAGCAGCGGCTATCATGTAGCGAGACCTCGTCTCGCTACATGAAATTTTTTTTTTTTTAAAAAAACGTATTTGCTGTCCCCTGGCGGATTTTGACAAACCGCCGGGAGGGTTAAGGACCGGCCACTTTTTTTCCATTCAGACCACTGCAGCTTTCACGGTTTATTGCTCGCTCATACAACCTACCACCTAAATGAATTTTGGCTCCTTTTCTTGTCACTAATAAAGCTTTCTTTTGGTGCTATTTGATTGCTCCTGTGATTTTTACTTTTTATTATATTCATCAAAAAAGACATGAATTTTGGCAAAAAAATGTTTTTTTTTTACTTTCTGTGCTGACATTTTTCAAATAAAGTAAAATTTCTGTATACATGCAGCGTGAAAAATGTGGACAAACATGTTTTTGATAAAAAAAACCCATTTTCAAGCATCTATGACTTTTCTGACCGCCTGTCATGTTTCATGAGGGGCTAGAATTCCAGGATAGTATAAATACCCCCCAAATGACCCCATTTTTGAAAGAAGACATCCCAAAGTATTCACTGAGAGGCATAGTGAGTTCATAGAAGATATTATTTTTTGTCACAAGTAAGCGGAAAATGACACTTTGTGACAAAAAAAAAAAAAAGTTTCCATTTCTTCTAACTTGCACCAAAAAAAAAAAATGAAATCTGCCACGGACTCACCATGCCCCTCTCTGAATACCTTGAAGTGTCTACTTTCCAAAATGGGGTCATTTGTGGGGTGTGTTTACTGTCCTCACATTTTGGGGGGTGCTAATTTGTAAGCACCCCTGTAAAGCCTAAAGGTGCTCATTGGACTTTGGGCCCCTTAGCGCAGTTAGGCTGCAAAAAAGTGCCACACATGTGGTATTGCCGTACTCAGTAGAAGTAGTATAATGTGTTTTGGGGTGTATTTTTACACATACCGATGCTGGGTGGGAGAAATATCTCTGTAAATGACAATTTTTTAATTTTTTTTTACACAATTGTCCATGTCCATTTACAGAGATCTTTGTAAATGGACAATTGTGTGTAAAAAAAAATTAAAAAATTGTCATTTACAGAGATATTTCTCCCACCCAGCATGGGGATGTGTAAAAATACACCCCAAAACACATTATACTACTTCTCCTGAGTACGGCGATACCACATGTGTGGCACTTTTTTGCACCCTAACTGCGCTAAGGGGCCCAAAGTCCAATGAGTACCTTTAGGATTTCACAGGTCATTTTCAGACATTTGTTTTCAAGACTACTCCTCACGGTTTAGGGCCCCTAAAATGCCAGGACGGTATAGGAACCCCACAAATGACCCCATTTTAGAAAGAAGACACCCCAAGGTATTCCGTTAGTAGTACGGTGAGTTCATAGAAAAATTTTATTTTTTGTCACAAGTTAGCGGAAAATGACACTTTGTGAAAAAAACCAATAAAAATCAATTTCCACTAACTTGTGACAAAAAAAAAAATCTTCTATGAACTCACCGTACTACTAACAGAATACCTTGGGGTGTCTTCTTTCTAAAATGGAGTCATTTGTGGGGTTCCTATACTGTCCTGGCATTTTAGGGGCCCTAAACCGTGAGGAGTAGTCTTGAAACAAAATTTCTCAAAATGACCTGTGAAATCCTAAAGGTACTCATAGGACATTGGGCCCCTTAGCGCACCTAGGCTGCAAAAAAGTGTCACACATGTGGTATCACATTTTGGGGGGTGCTAATTTGTAAGCACCCCTGTAAAGCCTAAAGGTACTCATTGGACTTTGGGCCCCTTAGCGCAGTTAGGGTGCAAAAAAGTGCCACACGTGGTATCGCCGTACTCGGGAGAAGTAGTACAATGTGTTTTGGGGTGTATTTTTACACATACCCATGCTGGGTTGGAGAAATAACTCTGTAAATGGACAATTGTGTGTAAAAAAATCAAAAGATTGTCATTTACAGAGGTATTTCTCCCACCCAGCATGGGTATGTGTAAAAATACACCCCAAAACACATTATACTACTTCTGCCGAGTACGGCGATACCACATGTGTGGCACTTTTTTGCACCCTAACTGCGCTAAGGGGCCCAAAGTCCAATGAGTACCTTTAGGATTTCACAGGCCATTTTTGTTTCAAGACTACTCCTCACGGTTTAGGGCCCCTAAAATGCTAGGGCAGTATAGGAACCCCACAAATGACCCCATTTTAGAAAGAAGACACCCCAAGGTATTCCGTTAGGAGTATGGTGAGTTCATAGAAGTTTTTATTTTTTTGTCACAAGTTAGCAGAAATTGATTTTAATTGTTTTTTTTTCACAAAGTGTCATTTTCCGCTAACTTGTGACAAAACATAAAATCTTCTATGAACTCGTCATACACCTAACAGAATACCTTGGGGTGTCTTTTTTTCTAAAATGGGGTCACTTGTGGGGTTCCTATACCACCCTGGAATTTTACGGGCCCAAAACCGTGAGTAGTCTGGAAACCAAATGTCTCAAAATGACTGTTCAGGGGTATAAGCATCTGCAAATTTTGATGACAGGTGGTCTATGAGGGGGTGAATTTTGTGGAACCGGTCATAAGCAGGGTGGCCTTTTAGATGATAGGTTGTATTGGGCCTGATCTGATGGATAGGAGTTCTAGGGGGGTGACAGGAGGTGATTGATGGGTGTCTCAGGGGGTGGTTAGAGGGGAAAATAGATGCAATCAATGCACTGGGGAGGTGATCGGAAGGGGGTCTGAGGGGGATCTGAGGGTTTGGCCGAGTGATCAGGAGCCCACACGGGGCAAATTAGGGCCTGATCTGATGGGTAGGTGTGCTAGGGGGTGACAGGAGGTGATTGATGGGTGTCTCAAGGTGTGATTAGAGGGGGGAATAGATGCAAGCAATGCACTGGCGAGGTGATCAGGACTGGGGTCTGAGGGCGTTCTGAGGGTGTGGGCGGGTGATTGAGTGCCCTAGGGGCAGATAGGGGTCTAATCTGATAGGTAGCAGTGACAGGGGTGATTGATAGGTAATTAGTGGGTGTTTAGGGTGGAGAACAGATGTAAACACTGCACTTGGGAGGTGATCGGACGTCGGATCTGCGGGTGATCTATTGGTGTGGGTGGGTGATCAGATTGCCCGCAAGGGGCAGGTTAGGGGCTGATTGATGGGTGGCAGTGACAGGGGGTGATTGATGGGTGGCAGTGACAGGGGGTGATTGATAGGTGATTGACAGGTGATTGACAGGTAATTAGTGGGTTATTACAGGGGAGAACAGATGTAAATATTGCACTGGCGAATTGATAAGGGGGGGTCTAAGGGCAATCTGAGCGTGTAGGCGGGTGATTGGGTGCCCGCAAGAGGCAGATTAGGGTCTGATCTGATGGGTAACAGTGACAGGGGGTAAAAGGGGGTGATTGATGGGTAATTAGTGGGTGTTTAGGGTACAGAATAGATGTAAACACTGCACTTGGGAGGTGATCGGATGTCGGATCTGCGGGCGATCTATTGGTGTGGGTGGGTGATCAGATTGCCCGCAAGGGGCAGGTTAGGGGCTGATTGATGGGTGGCAGTGACAGGGGGTGATTGATGGGTGGCAGTGACAGGGGGTGATTGATAGGTGATTGACAGGTAATTAGTGGGTTATTACAGGGGAGAACAGATGTAAATATTGCACTGGCGAATTGATAAGGGGGGGTCTAAGGGCAATCTTAGCGTGTAGGCGGGTGATTGGGTGCCCGCAAGAGGCAGATTAGGGTCTGATCTGATGGGTAACAGTGACAGGTGGTGATAGGGGGTGATTGATGGGTAATTAGTGGGTGTTTAGGGTACAGAATAGATGTAAACACTGCACTTGGGAGGTGATCGGACGTCGGATCTGCGGGCGATCTATTGGTGTGGGTGGGTGATCAGATTGCCCGCAAGGGGCAGGTTAGGGGCTGATTGATGGGTGGCAGTGACAGGGGGTGATTGATGGGTGGCAGTGACAGGGGGTGATTGATGGGTGATTGACAGGTGATCAGTGGGTTATTACAGGGAAGAACAGATGTAAGTAATGCGCTGGCGAATTGATAAGGGGGGGTCTGAGGGCAATCTGAGCGTGTGGGCGGGTGATTGGGTGCCCGCAAGGGGCAGATTAGGGTCTAATCTGATGGGTAACAGTGACAGGTGGTGATAGGGGGTGATTGATGGGTGATTGATGGGTAATTAGTGGGTGTTTAGGGTAGAGAATAGATGTAAACACTGCACTTGGGAGGTGATCTGACGTCGGATCTGCGGGCGATCTATTGGTGTGGGTGGGTGATCAGATTGCCCGCAAAGGGCAGGTTAGGGGCTGATTGATGGGTGGCAGTGACAGGGGGTGATTGATGGGTGATTGATGGGTGATTGGCGGGTGATTGACAGGTGATCAGGGGGATAGATGCATACAGTACACGGGGGGGGGGGGTCTGGGGAGAATCTGAGGGGTGGGGGGGTGATCAGGAGGGGCAGGAGGGAGGGGGGGGGGGTAAAAAAAAGTAGCGTTGACAGATAGTGACAGGGAGTGATTGATGGGTGATTAGGGGGGTGATTGGGTGCAAACAGGGGTCTGGGGGGTGGGCAGGGGGGGTCCTGAGGGGTGCTGTGGGCGATCTGGGGCGGGGGGGGGGAAATCAGTGTGCTTGGGTGCAGACTAGGGTGGCTGCAGCCTGCCCTGGTGGTCCCTCGGACACTGGGACCACCAGGGCAGGAGGCAGCCTGTATAATACACTTTGTAAACATTACAAAGTGTATTATACACTTTGTATGCGGCGATCGTCTATTTAACATCCCGCCGGCGCTTCCGTATGGCCGGCGGGATGTTGCGGCGGGTGAGCGGCGACAGGCGGAGGATCGCGTCACGGATGACCCGATCACTCCGCCCATGCCCCTACAAGGACCGCCGCCATTTGTCTATACGGCGGTCCTTGCGGGGTCCACTTCCCGGCCGCCAATTGTCAATACGGCGGTCGGGAAGTGGTTAACTAGTGAATTAAACATTGTCAATTGTCAAAATAGACAAGGGAAAAAAAATTAAATAAATAAAGGGGCAGTAACGTATTTTACACATTTCATTTTACAATGTGCAGTAGCATGTCTAAAATTACACATATTAAAATGTTCATAAAATGTTTATAATGGACATTTACAGGCAGTTAATAATAATAAAAACAAATCACCTTTCACATTTTTTCCCGTTATTTGAGGTTTTGGAGCGTTACCAGTAGAGTTTCAGAACTTGCTATGTCTCAAAAACTCTATTTCCAAACTGTCATCATAGCGAAAAGACAAGCTATGTAATTAATGTGGAGATAGCGGAATTCTTACCATGTGAAAACATCCTGGAAGACAATGAATTTACTTCAGGCAGTCAACATAGAGGTTGTGCCATGGGGGTAAGCTCATAGACTGGCAAACTTCTTTATTATTATTTTATTATTATTATTTTTTATTTATATAGCGCCAACATCTTCCGTAGCGCTGTACATAGTACAAACAAATAATGGGGAACAAATATACATAAGAAATACAAGACACTGTACAGTCATGACATTGAATAGAATAAATACAAATACATACATATTTGATGTGTAGTTGGTACATGTACATATTTTAACATTACAGCAGTATGAGAAACACTAGGAGGAGCTGCGAGCTTACAATCTAGAGGGTAGTGGGGAGGATACAAAAAAGAAGGAAACACAAGGATTAGTGGGTGAGCCAGTGTGCCTTCAGTGCTGCCTATTGCAAATGGCTTGTCTGAACAGGTGTGTTTTCAGAGTACATTTGAAGGTTTCCAGACTCGTAGCGTGATGAACCAGCGAAGGGAGAGAGTTCCAAAGGAAAGGGATAGCCCGTGAGAAGTCTTGGATGTGAGAGTTAGAGGAGGTGACTAGGCTGGAGGACAAAAGGGTCTCCTGTGAGGAATGGAGGGTCCGGGCGGGGAGGTATCTGGAGATTAAAGAGGAAATGTATGGAGGAGATAGCTTGTGTAGAGCTTTGTATGCAAGCGTGAGAAGTTTAAACTGGATCCTTTGGGCAACTGGTAACCAATGAAGGGATTGGCAGAGAGGGGCTGCCTCAGATGATCTAGAAGAGAGGTGGATGAGACGGGCAGCGGAGTTTAGTAGGGATTGGAGAGGTGCCAGTCTGCTTTTTGGTAGACCACAGAGTAGGGTGTTGCAGTAGTCAAGACGGGAGATGATGTGGGAAAAGCAAGCATGGCAATCACACAACACTGGACAGGTTTGTTTGTGTAGACAGTACATAAATGACCAGCTTATGATTTGGATGGAGACTTGAGTGGTTTTTCACTGAATCAAATGATAATTAACTTACCATACGATCTATGGAGCACAGTAAAGAATTGAATTACAGTTTATAATGGTGGAAGGAATGATAAAGATCACTACTTTCTTTAACCTATTAGCAGCTTCAAAGGACTTATCTCGTGTGAGATAAGTGCACTGCTTTTGACTTCAGGCGGCAGAATTTGTTGTGTTTTAAATTCTTGGAATGCTTTGATGTCTCTCTGCTAGCAGAGGATATAGAAACTGAAAGCAGAAGTTCTCTGTTATTGTCTCACACTGCCCCCTAGTGGCAAGTGGCCATAAATGCACATTACAGCAGTACTAATCAGTATCAAGGAAATGTAACAAAGAAGAAATAAAAAAATGTGCCTGGAGCACTTGCAAGCCTCTAAATAATTTGGCTGCTAAAGGGTTAAGGAGATAGGGCCTGATGCACTATTCTCCGGTAAGGTTGCCGTGCATAGGTAACGCATGCCAATTCTACTGATAGTAACACTGCCTGTTAACCCATTAGCACCACCTGCGTTACCTGGTTAACACACATGTTGCTATGGTAATGCACGGTGCAATGCACGTTACCATAGCAATGTACAGTTTAACCCAGTAAAATGAAAGGATATGAAGAAACCTAAATTAGTAGAGTAGGAAATGTGAATAGAAGGGAGCTGGTGCTTGGAAAAGGTTGAGGAGAGGCCAGCATAGCCTCGCCTTTGTCATGGACTATAATGCCCAACAGAAGAGCACCCAAAGCATCAGAAGACTAAAGTGGGGTATGCTGAATACCGTCCAAGATCTTAATTTCATCCCAACTCAAGCAAAATTTGTCTGTAGGAAACCACCTAATCTTAAAATATGCTTGTTCATAGCTGAGTAGAACTTAAAAAAAATCAAATAGAGAACTGCAAGGATGGCCAAAGACTGTTTCCCTTGCAGGAAGTGTAAAGGATGTAATATCACAAGAAAACAGCATGTGACTGAGATGAAATCTATGTCAGAGCCCTGTTGATCTTGCACTGGTGGTTGGTGTGTGTGCTCCCAAGGCTACAAGTATAAGTTAAAACAGTTCTTCACCAGAGCAACACACATGGGATAATGGACCTTCACCCCTAGAGGGTGGCAGACTGTTTTGCGACCTGGTGGCCAGTCACAGCCCCTGGGATAGCCACACCGGTGATGGGAAAAACAGAATGACTGGCAGAAATGATTAGATGGAAGGGCTACCAGAACTGACTGGATACAAGGACTAGCAGCAGTGGCGTAGCAATAGGGGTTGCAGCGGTAGCGACCGCATCGGGGCCCTTGGGTCAGAGGGGCCCTCCCTCAAGCACAATATTAGCTCTCTATTGGCCCTGTGTTGGTAATAATCATTTCTATAGATGCTTTAAATAGTAGTGATCATTAACAAACTGTTTCCCATCTCCTACTTGCACCTCTGACACTATTGTAGTCCTTGGCAGGTTTTGGTGCGCCATATCAATTGTTATGTATAGAGTGCTTGGGGGGCCCCATGTACAACTTGCACCGGGGCCCACAGCTTCTTAGCTAAGCCACTGACTAGCAGGACTGTGGGGATGGAAGGACTGAGTAGATAGAGGGACTGGCATGAGAGGACTAGCAGAGCTGTCTACATGGAAGGACTGCAAAGACTTACTAGATGAAAAAACTGACAGAATTGGCTGGAGTAACATGGCAGAATAGCTGACAAGACTGAAAGAGCAAAATGACTGGCAAGACAAGAACGGCGTGGTAACATGCAAGTGCTGTGTAGTAAAAACAGCCGTGGACAGTCTGACTAGGGTTTTAAAGAGAATCTGTACTCTAATATTCTTACAATAAAAAGCATACCATTCTATTCATTATTTTCTCCTGTGCCCCTCTGTGCTGTTTCTGCCACTCTCTGCTGCAATCCTGGCTTGTAATTAACAGTTTTAGGCAGTGTTTACAAACAAACTAACCAGCTTCTAATAGGCTCAGCTAAGCATAGAGTGTGAGTCATTCAGAGTATGCAGGGGGCCTGCAGAGGGTGTGTATCGCTTCTACCAATCACAAGCAGCCCTGCACATTCCACACAATCAAGCTTTAGCCCGACAAACAGGACAGAGGAAAGATACATTGATTTATTACAGAGACAGTGCAGTTAGGAAAGACTGCAGTAAGCCAGAGCAGATTAGAACAGGCATAGGAACTTATAGGATAGAAGAACTAAGGCTGAAAAATTTGTTACAGAGTCTCTTTAATAACCCTGGCCTTTGAAGAAAAAAAGGGGGGGGGGGGGTGCACGTTTCCAACTAGGCTGATAAGATAACAATAACAAAAATTAGTTTTATGTCCATACTTTAGTCACATAAGTTATCAATAACATGTAAGGTGCCTAAAAAAAAGTATTAGCTTGCACCATTGCTACTAGCATGGCTTATGAATATCGAAACTGAGCTGGAGAAGCTAGTTAGGACAGATGACAGGTTTGGAAGGCTCTGATTTGTGATGATCACTACCTGTTTAACATATGATCACCTCATCACACTAATCACATGCTTCTGTGCAGTAGTTGTGGTACACGTGAATAACATTACCCGCTACAGAAGTTATCAACTTTAGGTAAAAAAAAAAAAAAAGCAGTATCAATGGATAAAAGAGTAAATTCTAAAGCTGAACTGACTCTGAACACATAAACAGCAAAGCAAATTAATTGCTAGAGGTGATAAATGAGATAGTAATTTGATGGGCCCAGTTCCAAGCTGCATGCCGTTTGCAATGATATCTGCATCAACTCAGGAAATTAGCATCTCATTGATAATCTGTTAGTTACCAAGACCAGGAAAGACACTTTTAAGGGTTCTTGCGAACTGTCAGGGTTCTGTTGATCCTGTCACTGGTATCAAGGTGCGAGCCACAACAGGGCGTGGAATCTAAGCAAGCACAGGTCTTCACCAGCTCAATTGGCAAGGGGTGATGGGCTGTCACACCTAGTGTGTGGTGCACTACTTTTCTGCCTGGTGCTTGCCAGGTCACAACCCCCAGGACTACCGCACCAGTGACAGGAAGAACAGAGTGTACCTGACGGGATAGGAGGGGGTTCGAGCAGAGCAGACCATATAGCTATCAGGCCAAGACAGGCTTGACAGGCAGGAAGGCGTAACATAATGTGAATCCCAAATAAGGTACTGACAGTAGGAGTTCCCAGGAGGGGAAACCGGGAAGGGAGCCGACTGGGGGGGTCCCAGGAAGGGAACAGACAGGCTGGGTAATCCCGGGAAGTAGGAAGCTGACTGGAGGAGTTCCCAGGAGAGGAATGATCAGACAGGGGAATTCCGGGAAGGGAATGACTGGAGGAGTTCCCTGAGGGGAAACGCCATGGCTGTGACGTCACAGCCATGGAGTTCTGACGCCGTTTCCCCCTCCCTTTTGACCAGGTTCCCTTCCAGTTCCTGTTTTCCCCCTTTGTGGCATTCCCTCTTCTGGATTCCCTATTTGCTACTCCTAGCCTGCTAGTTTGCCTGAGCCTAATCTAGGATCCCTGCCTGTCTGTCTCCCTGTCAGTCCCATTCAGCATCTCTGAATGGGAGCGCAGGGTTTAAATACCCTGGCTCTCAATTACGGAGGGTGCAATATCGCCCTCCATCACCAAGCTAAAAGAAAGAGAGGTGCACGTGCCTAGCAACAGAGGATGCTGGATCCGAAAGTCCTTTGGGTCGGCATCCTCCGCCATGAGGGAGGAAACAGAAGGAGCTGTGTGGGACTTGGTGGCTGGAGGGTAACGAGCCATCGTTACCCTCCGCCGCCCTTACAGGAGTTAACGCAGGCTGCGGGGAGAGGTGAGTAATGTAACGAACTATCGTTCAAGGAAAAACAGAGAAAAGTTTAAACGCAACATGCACAGAAAAATACAGACTCTATTCACATGGATGGCTATTGAGCAATTTTTCCGGCCTCTTCAGTTAACTGCCTTCAACTGTTTGAGTATGCATTTTGAGGCAGCCATTTAAAGCAGAACATTTGTCTGGATTTGCATGTATAACAGACAAGACTCTAGTGTGTATTCAGGTGTCCACACAAAAAAAGTCCTTCAACTTCCACCTTCGTAACATCTGCAAGATCCGCCCTTTCCTGACCTCTGCCACCACCAAACTCCTCATCTATGCCCTCATAATTTCCCGCCTTGACTACTGCAATGCCCTTCTGTCTGGTCTCCCTAACCCGAATTGCCCCTCTGCAGTCCATCATGAATGCGGCAGCCAGAATTATCCACTCCTCCCATCGCACCACCAGGGCGGCTCCCCTCCGTGAATCCCTCCACTGGCTTCCTATCCAGTCCAGAATCAGATTCAAGATACTGTGTCTGACCTACAAATCCATCCACAAAACCTGTCCAACCTACATTTCTGATCTTACTCAGAGGTACACACCTAGCCGCTCACTCCGCTGCTCCAATGAACTTCGCCTGACCGCCCCCCGCATCACCCAGTCCCATGCACACCTCCAGGACTTCTCAAGAGCTGCTCCAACACTATGGAACTCCCTACCTCCACCCATTAGAGCAGCCCCCTCCTTCAGCATCTTCAAGAAGGCCCTCAAAACTCACCTTTTCACTCTGGCCTACCACCCTTCACAAGTGCTCCAAACCCACAGCTGAACTGTGGACCCCTACCTTTCGTGTCCCTACCTCTCCCTTTAGATTGTAAGCCTTTGGGCAGGGTCCTCCTCCTTTTTGTGTCCTACCTGATCATGCACATCCATTACTGTACACCCATGCTATGCATTTGAGTGAACCAAACTTACCTAATCTCCATGCCCCCATCCAGTGACTGACTAAGCATTACCTTGTACTCATACTGTGCTGCATGATCTGGTATTTGTTGTATTCCTGTATTGTCATATTGCTGTATGTCACCCCTAAATATTGTCTGTAACCTAAACTAATGTCCTGCGCCGCGTAATATGTTGGCGCTTTATAAATACAATAAATAAATAAATAATAAATTAAAAAGGGCAAGCACCAGTACAAGAGAGTAATTAAGCTCATCAAGTCCTATAATTGAACTGGTGTTTGCAGAAAAAGGATCCTCAAACACTTAGGCAATAGATCCCCCATAAAGCAGATCCCCATAAAGACCACACCAAACAAGGTATTAACAGGGCCGGCCCGCTCATGAGGCGGGGTGAAACATTTGCCTCAGGCGGCAGATGTGGGGGAGCGGCACCCGGCCGTCCATGCATGCTGGGCCGGCCGGCCCGCCCGCCCGCCGAGCTGGAGGGGTAGCTGGCAGAAAGGGGGTATTGGGCCTAGCGGTGGGGAGGGGGGTCGGACCCCCCCCTCCCTCGCCTGGGTCCCCCGATCTGCGCTCCTCCTCCAGCGTTACTAGCCTGCATATAATGAAGAGGCAACGGGCGGGGGAATCACTCACCTCTTCCGCGTTCCATCGTGGCTCCACTGACGTCACTTCCGGCAATGCCGCCCACTGTATTGTAAGTGGACGGCCTTGCAGGAAGTGACGTCAGTGGAGCGCACGATGGAACGCGGAAGAGGTGAGTGATTCCCCCGCCCGTTGCCTCTTCATTATATGCAGGCTAGTAACGCTGGAGGAGGAGCGCAGTAGAGATGGGAAGTTCGGATCTTTTCAATGATCCGGATGATTCGAATCGGATCATTGAAGAGATCCGGATCTTTGATCCGAATCTCGGATCATTTTACTACCGGAAGCATTTGGGGGTGAAATGAACAGCAGGACAGGTCTGTGGACAGGAGAAGGGGAGGGAGTGGACACACAGAGAAGGGGAGAAGAATGGACAGAGGGCAGGGAGTGGACAGAGAAGGGAGGAGGGACGAGCAGAGAGCAGAAATGTTTGCACGTAATACCCACATGCTGCAATCATATGCTTTATGTCATATATTTCACCTATATGTTCATCTGTACACTTTGAAAGAAAAGGTCGCACAGTGAAAGAAAGCATTCCCAGAAGTGTAGTGCAGCTGTTTAGTGCCGAGTGCAGGAGGATTATATTGCCTTTCAATCACACTGTCTGCAAAGTTACTGAGCTGAGCCAAAAGCTTCCAATGTGATCACTGTGCAGCACTACGGAACAGCCAGCCTATAATGGGCAGCACATTGCATGCAGCCAGTATGTGTGCTCTACACATATCTGGCAGTGGCACCCATGTCCCCTCTCTCTCATCAACCTGTCTCCCTGCAAGGCTGCCTCCCATCCAACAGAGCGATCCCTGCTTCCAGGACCCCGCTGCCCGCTGAGAGGGGGCGTGTCGCTCCTGGCCCCGCCCCTTTTGCGATCCGAATCGTTCATTTTGATGATTCGGATGATCGACTCATAAAATAGATTCGGATCAAAGATCCGAATCGTTCATGATCCGGACAACACTAGAGCGCAGATCGGGGGACCCAGGCGAGGGAGGGGGGGGTCCGACCCCCCTCCCCACCGCTAGGCCCAATACCCCCTTTCTGCCAGCTACCCCTCCAGCTTGGCGCCCCCCCCCCCCCCCGCGGGGGGGGAGGGCGGCGGCGGCGATTTTTTTCTCATTTTGCCTCAGGCGGCAAAAAGTCTAGGGCCGGCCCTGGGTATTAACAGAAAATATACAAATGAGCTTTATTGTCCTATTCAGTTGCACAAGAGTATAAAAACATTTAAAACCAAGATGTCCAGGTACACACATATAGTATCACAAAATACGTTCAGTGGCGAATCGTGAAGGCAGTGTCCAGGACACACGGCCTTTCCTCTCCTCCTGTTGTGTTTGGTGAGTTCTGATCTTTCATGTTTCCCTTGGGATCTTCACAGCTACTTTTGGTCCGTTTTGGATCTTTATATTCACTGTTTATTGACCATTTGGTCTGCTTACTGATTTTTTTTGCAATTTTTGCACAATTTTCTACTACTCATTCACTATCTATGCACTTTATTGACTACTATGGCACCTTTCATTTATTTTTGCTGCTAGCACAGGACACTTTACTCACCTCATACTATACTACCGTGTTTCCCCAAAAGTAAAACCTACCCCTAAAGTAAGCCCTAGCAGATATCGAGCAGTATGCCTGAAATATACAGTAAGCCCTCCCTGAAAATAAGCCCTAGTGGCAGCGGCAGTACCAACCCATCCCCCTCTCCCCCCGAGTTCCTGTTATGTCGCCGCATTACCTCCTACTGGCCCCGCTTTCAGAAAGTCACATCCCCATGCTTGTAGTCAGACCCCCCAGCGGCAATTATTCCGAACCGCAGATGAGCTGGGATCTGCGGTGAAGGCAGCTGCAGATTCAGTGTAACAGTACTTCCGTATGCAGAAAGTAAACAGAGAAGCCACTTCCTGTATATGGAGGCGCCGTTACACTGAATCTGCAGCTGCCTTCACCGCAGATCCCAGCTGATCTGCGGTTCGGAATATTTGGCACCGGGGGTCTGACTACAAGCACGGGGATGTGACTTTCTGAAAGCGGGGCCAGTAGAAGGTAATGCGGCCACGGTGGAAGCGGTGGGGTCGGGGGCTGGTGGAACATCTGCACAAGTGGGATCTGGCTATACAGGGAGGGGGTTATCTGGCTAGCAAGGGGGTGTCTGGCCATAAACAAGAGTGGGATTTAGCTATACATTGGGGGGGGGCTGGTTATACACTAAGGGGATGGGGATCTGGCTGTACAATTAGGTGGGTCTGGTCTAGCTATACTTAAGGGGGGGTCTGGCCATAAACAAGGGGATTGGGGATCTGGCCATAGACTTGGGGGATCTGGCTATTCACAAGGGGGTTTTCGCTACCCCCACAAAATATAAGACCTCCCCGAAAATAAGCCCTAGCACAACTTTTGAAGGAAAAAATAATATAAGACAGTGTCTAATTTTCGGGGAAACACGGTATATGCATTATCTAGAGGTGAGGAAGGGTTGGGCTTTATTAATTTGACATGTAGATTATTTTGTGATACTATATGTGTGTACCTGGACATCTTGGTTTTAAATGTTTTTATACTCTTGTGTAACTGAATATGACAATAAAGCTCATTTGTATATTTTCTGTTAATATCTTGTGTGGTGCGGTCTGTATGGGGGATCTTGCTATTGTTGGATATTGCCTATGTATTCAGGTGTCCCCCAAGGTTGCTTTAGGCCTGGTTCACACATAAATCTGACAAGATTTTGTCAGAACTGGAAGAAATCACTGTTAGAAGAAAATGGTGAGAGGAACTAACAGTGAAGTATGTATGTAATATTCGTTTGCAGGTACATCATGTGTTTATTTTAAATATTTTTTCTCAGTTCAGCTTCATTTTAAGCGCATTGTTCCCTTCTTACCCTGCCCACCAGAAGCCATGCCATTGTGCCCCATACAGTTGTCCCCCATTCCCTCTGTATAGCAACCGTACACATTACTCAGTTGTAGCCTAGGGACGCATCAAGTCATGAGCAGCATGGTGGCGTAGTGGTTAATGCTCTCGGCTTGCAGCACTAGGTCTACGGTTTGAATCCCAGCCGGGGCACTATCTACATAGAGTTTGTATTTACGTATTGATCCCTAGGGCCAGCAGTTATAATGCATGTGTACCCACCTTATGATAAATGTGCTTGCATTGATTTTCTAATTTATGGATGGATTTTTTTAAACCTATAGTAAGATAATTTTAGCATTGATTAAATGTTGCATTTATTGTGAACTCACTGTTTACTCTCCAGGTTTCTGCTGCTACTGTATTTCTAAAATCCTGATGTAAAAAAAACCCAAAATTAAATTGCAGTGTAAAAGGGATGCATTGTTGAAAGGATTTCAGCATTAATACTTCAGTGGTGTCAATGTCAACAGCAACCAGTAAGGAGGAAGCATAAGGTGATACTAAAGCACATTAACTCACATTGGTTTTGTTACCTGCAGCATGGCTATACTAAAATAATTCAGCCATTGATAACAAGAATCACTTCTTTATAAATATCAGAACACACCGTACAAAGAATTGATAACTGTATAGATGAAAAAAACACACTTATCACAGATGTGTCATCGCTGTTATAAGTTATAAAATGGCATTGTGGAAAAAATAAAAAGTATTTCGTAGATTGTAGAGATTTTTGCTTTTGGGCACTTTCGTTTTTTGATAGACATCTCAAACAGCCAGGGAATTGTCCATTAAATCTGCCAGCGCCTGTGATGTGTACTGCAGCCTATCATCATGTCTCAGCTCAATGAGCACATCTGGTGGAAGGCTGCTGCGAGGTTCATGCAAAATGTGAAGTTTCCAAACTGCCTCAGAGCTGTTGATGGCAAACACCTTAGAATTTAGATGTCCCCAAGGACTAGATCCGCACTCTATAGCTATAATTGTTTTCTACAGTTCTAATGGCTATTGTCAACAAAGTTGTCACAAACAACCAAACAAAGATAGTATGGGGAGCCCAGAGCTGGTGAAAGATGTATAAATTTCTTCATAAATATATGGCAAAATTCCACAGACAAACAACCGACAAACAAACATATACCCTCCCAATAAAAACACTAAGGAGCCAACTGACATCTGGGGTGAAGCGTATAACTTGGAGTGCACTCCTATCTAGTCAAAATACGCATGCATGCAATTTCTTCAGGCCCAGGAAAACAGCTGCATCACCAACAGAACGGAACTTGATCCAAGATAGTAAATAGCACCAGCCCGTGTGTATCAGCATTCATACACGCCTCTGCAAAGTCCGCTTACGCCCTCATTACAGACACCTTAGGTGTCTAACCTCAACCCCCATAGCGCAGGCATACTCGTATTGTGGCACTCACGTGACCTGTGTAGATGGTTGTAAATGGCGTGGGTTCGCCGTAGCAGGAGTTCTTTCTCCAGTAATCTGGTCAATTTGATGTTTTTGGTCCCAAAGTGCTAAGGAGCAAGGAGCGGGGAGCACCCTTGGCGATTCCTTATGTGCAAGGGGGGAGGAAGAGTGGCGGAGGCACGGGCGGCGATTCTCAGGAACACTTCCGCATCTGTGAGCGTCTCACGTGACGCGTTTCGTCACGAACCACGTGACTTCGTCACGTGAGACGCTCACAGATGCGGAAGTGTTCCTGAGAATCGCCGCCCGTGCCTCCGCCACTCTTCCTCCCCCCTTGCACATAAGGAATCGCCAAGGGTGCTCCCCGCTCCTTGCTCCTTAGCACTTTGGGACCAAAAACATCAAATTGACCAGATTACTGGAGAAAGAACTCCTGCTACGGCGAACCCACGCCATTTACAACCATCTACACAGGTCACGTGAGTGCCACAATACGAGTATGCCTGCGCTATGGGGGTTGAGGTTAGACACCTAAGGTGTCTGTAATGAGGGCGTAAGCGGACTTTGCAGAGGCGTGTATGAATGCTGATACACACGGGCTGGTGCTATTTACTATCTTGGATCAAGTTCCGTTCTGTTGGTGATGCAGCTGTTTTCCTGGGCCTGAAGAAATTGCATGCATGCGTATTTTGACTAGATAGGAGTGCACTCCAAGTTATACGCTTCACCCCAGATGTCAGTTGGCTCCTTAGTGTTTTTATTGGGAGGGTATATGTTTGTTTGTCGGTTGTTTGTCTGTGGAATTTTGCCATATATTTATGAATAAATTTATACATCTTTCACCAGCTCTGGGCTCCCCATACTATCTTTGTTTGGTTGCATGTGGTTTCTTATGGGTGAGACGAGCCTAATAGGGTGATATCCCGTACCCCCTTCCTACTTTAAAAGTTGTCACAAAGTTTGTTGTGATCAATGTGGGAGCTTACAGGGGCATGAAACTTCTTTAACGCATCTGAGAGAAGCAAAAAACTTTATGAGCAGCAACCTTGCATCTTAGAACCCACGATAACTGTGGAAGGTGGAAGGCCATTATCTCATGTCTCAGTGGATGATGAAACCTTGAGACTTCATGTGAACTTGCTAAAGCCTTTCCCAAGACAGCCTTCACCCTAAAAAGACTTTAAAGGGTACCCGAGGCCTGAAAAAATGGAAGAAAGCCTCATACACGTGCCTGCTCCCAGTTTTAAATTTTGAAATGAGCTAAGGTATCCTTTAACATGGAACATTATTTAGGTTTGTTTACATTTGCCAGATGTTTGCTCAAGGGCAAACACATACATTAGAACCGCATACGAAACAGATATTAATTATATGCTAGAAGGATTATTTTATCTGTTTACATTATATAGTTTTCTGAAAGTTGCATTATAAATGCCTCAAACACTGTTAAGGCACTTGTGTAAAACTGTTTCTCTTACATTGCACTTCCTAGACTAGGTGTTCAAGTAAAAGCTTCCAACTGCTCATAAAAATAGGCCTCAAAAGTGGAGGCCATGAACTTTTTACATAATAGCAAAGTAAGCATAAACCATACTTCCTAAAACATGAAGAGAAATAAGGTCAGGAATTGAGGAAAGGAAGTGGCATATGAAGCACACTGTAGTGATGAGTGGCACAAGGTGGCCAAAATAGTCCAGACGTTTCCTGGTCTTCCTTTGCTCCTCCGTTCCTATGCTGGGACCTTCTTTACAATACTCAACATTGTGGAATATTGCTTGTGGCCACCCTCCCCTCATAATACGAGTGTAGCTGCACTGCTACATTTGTAGCAAAGCATGGCCCACATCGAGCAGGACAATGCTACTGTGCTTTGGCACCAGTGCAGTGCTACTGCAATCACACATGGAGGGGAGTGTGGCCCTGGATATGAAGAGTCCCGGCCGACAGCGAAGGGGTTGTGGAAAATCAGGAAAGCCTCTGGAGCATCCAGAGGCTTCCCTCTACAGTGGTGTCTACCTTTTTTTTAGACATTTTTTAGTATTAATATAGCGCTGACATCTTCCACAGTATATGGTAGCCTTTAGTTATTCACTGGTCAGTGAGGCTGCAAGAATAAATGATGGGAAAAGCAGGAGATTACAAGCTATGTTTGGTGGTGACGGAAGATCACCATAGCCCCCAACCTTCCCGTTTTCGGCGGGACAGTCCCGATTTGGGGGGGCTGTCCCGCTATCCCGTTATGACCCCCCAGTGTCCCGGGCGGCTGGGGGGTCAGATGTGCAAAAGAAATGATCGAGGCCCCAGCCGGCGGGTGCGGTGTGTGGGATGCGGGTCTGGGATAGTATTGTCCCCCCCTCCCTCCGAATGTGCCCCCCAGTGTCCCCCTGTATGCAGAGATAAGAGCGCAGCGGAGCGGGCAGTCTTACCATTCCTTCTCACGTACGGGCATCTCTTGCTTCCATCTACTTCCTGTGACGTCACAGGAAGCAGGAAGCGGAGAAGACCAGATGCCCGTACGCAAGAAGGAATGGTAAGACTGCCAGCTCCGCTGCGCTCTTATCTCTGCATACAGGGGGACACTGGGGGGCACATTCGGAGGGAGGGGGGACAATACTATCCCAGACCCGCATCCCACACACCGCATCCGCCGGCTGGGGCCTCGATCATTTCTTTTACCTCCTCACCCATGGGCACCCTCTCCCCATCCACAAACCCACAAATAATTTTTTTAATAAAGGATATATATATATATATATATATATATATATATATATATATATATATATATATATATATATATATTTATATAAATGATTGACTAGGGGTGTGTCAGGGGATGTGGTTGGGGGTGTGTCGGGGCGTGGCTTAAGTGTCCCGCTGTCTCATCTCAAAAAGTTGGGAGGTATGAGATCACTGATTCCACATACATCACATTTCAAGTCCCCAAGACATTGCAACCCCCAGTGCTCCTTCATGTGACTCATGTGACTCAGGCAATGTACCCTGTTAAGTAAGCTAAGAATTGTCATTTCTATACTGCTTCTAAATTTCCTAAAATTCACTTTAGATATTTACAATGCTGAATGGCTTCTATTTTGAAAGTTGTTTATTTTGCACATATGTGGATAGATGGGTAAACAATATGTAGTCAATAGTTCAATACAGCAGAATCCATTTATGGTAAACTCCAAGGGACCAGGAAAAGTAGTTTACTATATCAGAAGCTAGTGTATCACAATTGGTAAAACATTTTATATTTACAGACGCATTTGTTGGGACCTTAGGACTGAATTTACTATATACAAAGGTTTACCATATCAGAGTTTATTACAACAAGATTCTACTGTTTCTGACTAGCCATCAGAGAGTGTCTTAACTTACCCAAAACAAAAACTGGGTGCGGACACTTCCTCTTCTCCTCTTACTTGCAGCTAGTGATATATCACCTAACCCTGGGTCACAGCCTGACACCAGACAAGCCCCCCTGCTCATCTGCCTCACACACCACATAGCTCTCCTCACACAAATAAACGTATTAACATACTGTATTTGCTGCCATATAAGATGCACTTTTTCTCCACAAAAAATGCGAAGAAAAAGTCCCTGCGTCTTATATGGCAAAGGCAGGGAATCCCCGACTTACAAACGCCCGCCGATACGAACCCGCCGACCCCCCACCATTGGGGATTGCCAGCCTGTGTCCCTGCTGTGCCTGGCTCCCCCCTGTATGCCTCTTCTCCCTCCCCTTGTGTCTCCCCCCCCCCCCATGCAAGCAGCGGCAGTGGCTTTTCTCACCCACCATACCCGCGGAGATTGCAGACATCCACCGTCTCTGTGGGGCTTCCTCTAGTGCGGGCTTTTAGTTTATATCCAGGTTTAGTTTATATTTTTGTCCCTGTAAACCTAGGTGTGTCTTATATTGTGGAGCTTCTCATACGGCGAAAAATATGGTATCTCGTACCCCCTGTCTTCCACCTTCCATAAAGTGCTTTATGGAGTGCCTGCTCTGAATGTAACAAACTGGAACATTTCCATGACCGTTTTATCTCACTGGCAGCACTGCATATCAGTCTTCCCGAAATCGAACAACGATACCATCGTGCTCTGATTGATATCTTCCATCTGGGTTAGTTGACCAATTCAATTGATTTCAGACGAAAAACAATCGATCAGGGATCGTATGTGGCATTAATAGCAGATTCGATAAGAGTAATCTGTTGGATATCAATGGGAAAATTAGTTAAGTGTATGGCCACCTTTAAAGTGTACCTGAGAGGAAGAACTGATCACTATTTTTACTTACCTGGGGTAACCTCCATTCCCATGTGCGCCCTCACTGTACTCCCGGGTGGTTTCAAAGCTCCTCAGCAATGTTTGCTTGTAATTGAGTCTCACTCGGGTCAGTCAGGCTGAATTGCATGTGTGCGGCCCAGCTGCATGCCCCCATTGCACTCCTGTTGACAGAAGTGTTCTACACCTGCGCAGAAAGGTCCCAGCAACAGGAGCGTAAAGGGGGCATACACACGGCTGGGCATAAACAGTCGGGCTGACTGATGAGACAGAGCCACAGTTACAGGTGATGATCGCTGAAGAACGAAACCACCCAAGAGGATGGCAAAAAAGCCCCAGGTAAGTAAAAATACTAATCATTGCTACCTCTTGGGTTTCCTTTAAGCTGTCAATAGGGACTGGGGAATTTGATCCCAATACACAGTAAAACCCATTATCCAGAACTCAGTTGACCAGAAGTCTCAAACAACCAGAAAACAAAATCCCGGCCTTGCAAGGTGCATAAATCTACTTTTACACTTCTTTATACAGTAGTAAACCCAGGGGTCGAGTCCTGCGTGAACACGGGTGGACGAAGTCCACTTACTTTTTCTTGAGCATGGGCGCCGTCCACCCTAGCAGGACTTGTACTTTTCTCCCTAGTTCCTTCCTGGTCGTTCCTGGAACGCAGAGCAGCGGTCATGTGACACTGCTCAGTCAAATGACCGCTCGGCGCTATCTCCTCTCTTTTCCCCTCCTCTCTACAATGCGGGTGGCAGTGCAGGACATGCAGGGGCAGCGCGTCTACGCTTTTTCGTCCCGCCAAGCAGTGCCATTCAGTCAGCTGCAGCCCCAGAGAGACAGAGTCACTCACAGCTTTAGCGCTGTTTTGATTTCCTCGCTGAGCACCCGGCCAGTTTGCTCTCGCTCGCCTCTCAGGCTTCGCACCAACTGTGCTTGTTGGTAGCAAGTTGCTGGCTGCATTTTAGTCAGTGACACGGACAGTCTAGTGTGCCATTATGCCTGCCAGTGCCAGATACAGTGGGTTGCAAAAGTATTCGGCCCCCTTGAAGTTTTCCACATTTTGTCACATTACTGCCACAAACATGAATCAATTTTATTGGAATTCCACATGAAAGACCAACACAAAGTGATGTACACATAAGAAGTGGAACGAAAATCATACATGATTCCAAACATTTTTTACAAATAAATAACTGCAAAGTGGTGTGTGCATAATTATTCGGCCCCCTTTGATCTGAGTGCAGTCAGTTGCCTATAGACATTGCCTGATGAGTGCTAATGACTAAATAGAGTGCACCTGTGTGTAATCTAATGTCAGTACAAATACAGCTGCTCTGTGAGGACCTCAGAGGTTGTCTAAGAGAATATTGGGAGTAACAACACCGTCACCAACACCAAGTCCAAAGAACACACAAGACAGGTCCAAGACAGGTCAGGGATCAAGTTATTGAGAAATTTAAAGCAGGCTTAGGCTACAAAAAGGTTTCCAAATCCTTGAACATCCCACGGAGCACTGTTCAAGCTATCGTTCGGAAATGGAAGGAGTATGGCACAACTCTAAACCTACCAAGACAAGGCCATCCACCTAAACTCACAGGCCGAACAAGGAGAGCGTTGATCAGAAATGCAGTCAAGAGGCCCATGGTGACTCTGGACGAGCTGCAGAGATCTACAGCTCAGGTGGGAGACTTTGTCCATAGGACAACTATTAGTCATGCACTGTACAAAGTTGGCCTTTATGGAAGAGTGGCAAGAAGAAAGGCATTGTTAACAGAAAGCATAAAAAGTCCCATTTGCAGTTTGCCACAAGCCATGTGGGGGACACAGCAAACATTTGGAAGAAGGTGCTCTGGTCAGATGAGATCAAAATGGAACTTTTTGGCCAAAATGCAAAACGCTATGTGTGGCAGAAAACTAACACTGCACATCACTCTGAACACACCATCCCCACTATCAAATATGGTGGTGGCAGCATCATGCTCAGGGGGTCCATCTTTTCAGCAGGGACAGGGAAGCTGGTCAGAGTTGATGGGAAGATGGATGGAGCCAAATACAGGGCAAACTTGGAAGAAAACCTCTTGGAGACTGCAAAAGACTTGAGGCTGGGGCGGAGGTTCACCTTCCAGCAGGACAATGACCCTAAACATAAAGCCAGGGCAACAATGGAATGCTTTAATGTCACGATCGGTGTCAGCACACAGAGAGAATCTGATTATTAGTTATCTGCAGTATCACCAAGAATACAGATTATACCTGATTATTGATGATCTGCAGAATCACCGATAATCCAAGTATAACTAACCTCTGGACACCTTTATAGTGTGAGTGTTTGGTGCAACAGTAATGACTTTGAGTAAGACCACCCGAGGAGCAGGTGGCAGTACGGGCGATACCGCCTTTTGGGAAGTACAAAAACCTTCCAGCAGCCTGAGACCTTCAAAGGGGTGGAGTCCCAGGGTGAAGGTAGGAAGGACCTGTGAGTGAGTGACACCTGAAAGGTGGATGTCACTAGCAGGTCTGGAGACTATCTCTTAAGGGGAGAGATAGCTCTCTAGGTCGGGCAAGCCAGGTCGGCAACACACAGACAGATAAAGTACAAAGGCAGAAGACTGATTCGGTATCCAAGGCAGGCAGGGTTTGGCAACAGGTAATCAGATATACGTAGGTACCGAATCAGAAAGCAGAGGGATAGTCAGGAATGCAATAGGTCATAACAGATATCAACAATGCCTAGTCTTGGGTGTGAGGTCCGTGGTCTCTACACCCTGGAACTAGTCTGGAGTATAATATGATGGTACAGAGTATTCCTAGACTTGGGTGTGAGGTCCGTGGTCTCGACACCCTGGAACTAGTTTGGAGTATAACAGAATGATAACACAGAGTTCCTAATCTTTGGTGTGAGGTCCGTGGTCTCAACACCCTGGAACTAGTCTGAAGTATAACAGAATGATAACACAGAGTCCCTAATCTTGGGTGTGAGGTCCGTGGTCTCGACACCCTGGAACTAGTCTGAAGTATAACAGAATGATAACACAGAGTCCCTAATCTTGGGTGTGAGGTCCGTGGTCTCGACACCCTGGAACTAGTCTGAAGTATAACAGAATGATAACACAGAGTCCCTAATCTTGGGTGTGAGGTCCGTGGTCTCGACACCCTGGAATTAGTCTGAAGTATAACACAATAATACACAGAAGTAATCTGGCTCAGTGTGAATTCCGAGGTCCTCCTGGTTCTAACACACTGTTGGATCTGTTTAAGGTCTGAGTGCTTCCACATAAGTGTTCGCAATGGCAGACAACCTGAGACTGACCAGCAGTGACTATATATAGAGCAGCGCTCTCCGGCGCCACCCATCAGCGATCAACCAATAGCCACTTGCCTTGAGGTCAGCTGACCAACCTGGTCAGCTGATCCCTCCTTGTTTGTCATAACGGTTCTGCCTCTCAGCGCGCGCGCGTATTCCTCAACCTGTGTGAACTAACAGACCCAGCCACACCAGACGCAGCTGCTGCGGACAAACCGCCGCGCTGGACGCGGAATCAGCCGCCTTGCCGCCAGTACACGCGGCGGCTTTTCCGCGTTCTCTCACAGTACCCCCCCCCCTGAGGAGTGGACTCCGGACACTTCCCACCAGGCTTTCCAGGGTGCAGGTCATGGAATTCCTTCTTCAATTCCTCTGCGTGCATACGAGAGTCTGGCACCCAAGTTCTCTCCTCTATGCCATATCCCTTCCAGTGCACCAGATACTGCACGGAGTTCTGCACAAGCCGTGAGTCCAGAATCTTTTCAATCTCATACTCAGGTTGGTCATCAATCAACACGGGGGGAAGCGGAATTCACGTGCACTGCCGGCTTGAGTAAGGACACATGGAATGATCTCACACCACGCATGCTGGTAGGGAGATCAATGGCATAAGTGACATTATTGATCTTTCTGGTCACTGGAAAAGGGCCCACAAATCTAGGGCCTAGTTTGGGTGACAGTTGCTTTAAAGCCAAATGTCGTGTGGACACCCAGACCAAGTCCCCTGGAGAGAATTCCCATTCTATGAAACGTCTCTTGTCAGCCTGTTTCTTCTGGTTCTGAAAAGCCCTCCTCAAATTTCTTTTGACTATTCCCCAAATTTGCTTCAAGGACTTCTGCCAATTCTCCAGGGCTGGAAACGGAGTAGAAGCCACTGGCAATGGGGCAAACTTAGGTGACCTTCCCGTCACTACCTGAAATGGGGAAAATCCTGACGAGGAACTTTTCAGATTGTTGTGTGCAAATTCTGCAAACGGCAAGAATTTAACCCAGTCAGTTTGTGCATCTGCAACATAACATCTCAGAAACTGCTCCAGGGATTGATTGACTCTTTCGGTCTGGCCATTGGTCTGTAGGTGGTAGCCTGATGAAAATAAAAGATCCATGTCTAGCTGATGGCAAAATGCCCTCCAAAATTTAGATACAAATTGGACTCCCCGATCTGAGACTATATTTTCCGGAATGCCATGCAGCCGGAAAATGTGCTGGATGAAGAGATCAGCCAATTCCTGGGCCGAGGGGAGTCCTTTCAGAGGGACAAAATGAGCCATCTTACTGAATCGATCGACTACCACCCAAATGACCGTCATGCCCTCAGACCTGGGGAGTTCACCCACAAAATCCATGGACAAATGGGTCCAAGGTTTACTCGGAACTGGTAAAGACTGCAATGTTCCAACAGGTGCCTGACGGGAAGGTTTGCTTCTAGCACACACTGCACACTCTCTCACAAACTCTTTACAGTCTGTTGCCAATGACGGCCACCAAGCACATCTAGCAAGTAGATCCTGAGTTCTGGTGGCCCCAGGATGCCCAGCATTCTTGTGGGAATGAAACAGCTGAAATAGTTGTAGGCGAAAAGGCAATGGTACAAACAAGACCCCCTCAGGCTTCCCCTCTGGAACATCCTGTTGAAATGGACTGTCCAGTCTTTCCAGGTTTCAGTGGCTGCCAGGACCATTTTTTGCGGGATAATGGTCTCAAGGGCTGAGGGCTGTGCTGTCTCGGGCTCAAAACACCTGGATAAGGCATCAGCCTTGATGTTCTTACTACCAGGGGTATACGTGATTACAAATCTGAATCTCGAAAAGAATAACGACTACCAGGCCTGTCGGGGGCTAAGTCTTTTAGCGCCCTCAATGTACTCCAAATTTTTGTGGTCAGTGTAAACTGTAATGGTGTGTTCTGCCCCTTCTAGCAAATGTCGCCATTCTTCAAAGGCCAACTTGATAGCTAGAAGTTCCCGGTTGCCTATATCGTAGTTTTTCTCTGCGGGTGAAAATCTACGGGAAAAATAGGCACAGGGGTGAAGTTTCCCCTGCAAACCAGAACGCTGAGACAGCACAGCCCCAACCCCTACCTCTGAGGTATCAACCTCCACGATAAAGGGAAAGGTGACGTCTACATGTCTCAATATGGGTGCAGAACAGAACAATTTCTTCAGAGTGGAGAAAGCAGCATGGGCCTCTGGGGACCAGTGGTGAGTGTCTGCCCCTTTCTTGGTGAGACTGGTGAGAGGCGAGATCACCGTAGAGTACCCCTTTATCAACCTCCTGTAATAGTTGGCGAACCCCAGGAATCTCTGGAGTGCCTTCAGTCCCACAGGCTGAGGCCACTCCAAGACAGCAGAAACCTTTCCAGGGTCCATGGAGAGGCCAGAGGTCGAGATTATGTACCCCAGAAAGGCGACAGAAGTCACTTCGAAAATGCATTTTTCCAGTTTAGCATACAGCATATTCTGTCTCAACTTCCGTAGCACAAACCCAACATGTTTCCTGTGTTCCGAGAGATTGGAAGAAAAAATCAGTATATCGTCTAAGTATACCAAGACGAATTTGCCCAACACCTCTCTGAATACCTCGTTAATCAGCTCTTGGAAGACGGCCGGAGCGTTACACAACCCGAAGGGCATCACCAGGTACTCGTAATGCCCGTCGGGTGTGTTAAAGGCCGTCTTACATTCATCACCGTCCCTGATACGCACAAGGTTGTACGCACCCCTCAAATCCAGCTTCGAGAAAATCTTAGCATTGGTGACCTGGGTAAACAAATCGTCAATTAGAGGCAAAGGATAACGATTTTTTACTGTAATCTTATTTAAGCCATGATAATCGATACATGGACGGAGACCTCCGTCCTTCTTTTTCACAAAAAAGAATCATGCCCCTGCTGGTGACCGAGAGGGACGAATAAAACCTTTAGCTAGATTTTCTCTGATGTATTCTTGCATGGCCAATTTCTCTGGTCCAGACCGATTATAGAGATGACCTCTAGGGGGCATACAACCAGACCTGAGATCGATGGGACAATCAAAAGGACGGTGAGGAGGGAGTTTATCTGCTGATTTGGGACTAAACACGTCCGCAAATTCTGAATACTGGCTTGGCAAACCCTCCACTTGAATCTTAGTGTTACCCAAGGTTACCTTCGCTAAACAATGATGATGACAATGGGTAGACCAGCTCGTTAGCTGACCTGAAGCCCAATTGATCTGAGGAGAGTGAAGTTGTAACCATGGCATGCCAAGAATGATCGTGGAAGTTGTCATTCGCAAAACCAGAAACTGTAAATTCTCTTTGTGTAACACCCCCACCGTAACCCTTAACTCTGGGGTCTGAGACAGAGGGTAGTTACTATGCAGAGGAGAGTCGTCCACTGCAGTGACCAGAATCTGTTGATACAAAGGAGAAATAGGAATCCCTAATTTCTTAGCAAATTCGTAATCCATAAAGTTGGCTGCTGAGCCAGAATCTAGGAAGGCCTCAGTGGTCACTGTTTGATCTCCCCAAGATACAGTACAAGGGAGGAGCAAACGTTTATCGTTTAGAGGTAAAGACTGCGCGCCTAGGGTATTACCTCCGACTACACCTAGGCGGCAGCGTTTCCTGACTTCTTGGGACAATTCTGCACTCTGTGACCCTCCTCTGCACAGTATAAACAGAGCTGTTCTGCTTTTCTGCGATCCTGCTTCACCCGGGACAACTTCGACCGACCAATCTGCATTGGTTCTGGTGGGGGTGAAACGGGTGGAGGAGAGGCGTAGGAAACATATCTCACATTGTTCCTACCCCGAGTCTGTTTCCGGTAACGCAGACGACGATCAACCCTGATTGCTAATGAAATGGCCTCATCAATAGACTTCGGCTCAGGATGACCCAGCATTAGATCAAATACTGCGTCTGAAAACCTGACAAGAAACAGTCCAGAAGTGCAAATGAATCCCATCTAGCTGAGACTGCCCATTTTCTGAACTCAGCTGCGTAAACTTCAACCGGATCCCTGTCCCGCCGCAAAGTCTTGAGCTTCCGCTCAGCGGTAGAGGCGATGTCCGGATCATCATAAATTATAGCCATAGCTTTAAAAAATTCCTCAACCGATGCTAGGGCCTCATTCCCTGTCTGAAGACCGTATGCCCAGGTCTGGGAATCCCCTGACAGCAGAGTCTTAATGAACGTAATTCTCGGTTCCCAATGAATTAGGTCTCAACCCAATGTACGATAACACTCGATTTCTAAAATTCTGAAAGTCAGATCTGTGACCAGAAAACTTTTCGGGCACAGGCATACGTAAGTCTGTACCTGGAGGAGATCGCACTATATTCACAGCCGTCTGTAGGACTTGCGCAGACCCAGACAAAGCGTTGATCTGGGTCTGATGACTGTCCAGCACTTGGATGAAATTTTCCACCGAGGTGGTGAGTGCATCAAGACGGCTGTTAAGTGCGTCCATTTGGTTTTGGTCTGCCGTTCTGTCACGATCGGTGTCAGCACACAGAGAGAATCTGATTATTGGTGATCTGCAGTATCACCAAGAATACAGATTATACCTGATTATTGATGATCTGCAGAATCACTGATAATCCAAGTATAACTAACCTCTGGACACCTTTATAGTGTGAGTGTTTGGTGCAACAGTAATGACTTTGAGTAAGACCACCCGAGTAGTAGGTGGTCTTTGGCAGTATGGGTGATACCGCCTTTTGGGAAGTACAAAAACCTTCCAGCAGCCTGAGACCTTCAAAGGGGTGGAGTCCCAGGGTGAAGGTAGGAAGGACCTGTGAGTGAGTGACACCTGAAAGGTGGATGTCACTAGCAGGTCTGGAGACTATCTCTTAAGGGGAGAGATAGCTCTCTAGGTCGGGCAAGCCAGGTCGGCAACACACAGACAGATAAAGTACAAAGGCAGAAGACTGATTCGGTATCCAAGGCAGGCAGGGTTTGGCAACAGGTAATCAGATATACGTAGGTACCGAATCAGAAAGCAGAGGGATAGTCAGGAATGCAATAGGTCATAACAGATATCAACAATGCCTAGTCTTGGGTGTGAGGTCCGTGGCCTCTACACCCTGGAACTAGTCTGGAGTATAATATGATGGTACAGAGTATTCCTAGACTTGGGTGTGAGGTCCGTGGTCTCGACACCCTGGAACTAGTCTGGAGTATAACAGAATGATAACACAGAGTTCCTAATCTTGGGTGTGAGCTCCGTCCGTGGTCTAAACACCCTGGAACTAGTCTGAAGTATAACAGAATGATAACACAGAGTCCCTAATCTTGGGTGTGAGGTCCGTGGTCTCAACACCCTGGAACTAGTCTGAAGTATAACAGAATGATAACACAGAGTCCCTAATCTTGAGTGTGAGGTCCGTGGTCTCGACACCCTGGAACTAGTCTGAAGTATAACAGAATGATAACACAGAGTCCCTAATCTTGGGTGTGAGGTCCGTGGTCTCGACACCCTGGAACTAGTCTGAAGTATAACAGAATGATAACACAGAGTCCCTAATCTTGGGTGTGAGGTCTGTGGTCTCGACACCCTGGAACTAGTCTGAAGTATAACAGAATGATAACACAGAGTCCCTAATCTTGGGTGTGAGGTCCGTGGTCTCGACACCCTGGAACTAGTCTGAAGTATAACACAATAATACACAGAAGTAATCTGGCTCAGTTTGAATTCCCAGGTCCTCCTGGTTCTAACACACTGTTGGATCTAACTAAGGTCTGAGTGCTTCCACATAAGTGTTCGCAACGGCAGACAACTTGAGACTGGCCAGCAGTGACTATATATAGAGCAGCGCTCTCCGGCGCCACCCATCAGCGATCAACCAATAGCCACTTGACTTGAGGTCAGCTGACCAACCTGGTCAGCTGATCCCTGCTTGTTTGTCATAAAGGTTCTGCCTCTCAGCGCGCGCATATTCCTCGACCTGTGTGAACTAACAGACCCAGCCACACCAGATGCACGCTGCTGCGGACAAACCGCCGCGCTGAACGCGGAATCAGCCGCGTTGCCGCCAGTACACGCGGCGGCTTTTCCGCGTTCTCTCACATTTAAAATAAAACATATCTATGTGTTAGAATGGCCCAGTCAAAGTCCAGATCTAAATCCAATCGAGAATCTGTGGTAAGATCTGAAAACTGCTGTTCACAAACGCTGTCCATCTAATCTGACTGAGCTGGAGCTGTTTTGCAAAAAATAATGGGCAAGGAATTCAGTCTCTAGATGTGCAAAGCTGGTAGAGACATACCCGAAAAGACTGGCAGCTGTAATTGCAGCAAAAGGTGGTTCTACAAAGTATTGACTCAGGGGGCCGAATAATTATGCACACCCCACTTTGCAGTTATTTATTTGTAAAAAAATGTTTGGAATGATGTATGATTTTCGATTCACTTCTCACATGTACACCACTTTGTATTGGTCTTTCATGTGGAATTCCAATAAAATTGATGCATGTTTGTGGCAGTAATGTGACAAAATGTGGAAAACTTCAAGGGGGCCGAATACTTTTGCAACCCTCTGTATTGCTTGATATTGACCTCTAGTCTGCCCTCTGCCTGCCAATGCCAGATATTGCCTGATATTGACCTCTAGTCTGCCAGTGGTTGGGGTGTGGGTGAGTCCACTCACCTCTTTTCCCAGGACTAGACCCCTGAGTAAACCTCTGTTACATTAAGTTAAGTCTGTCATTTGTCCTAACTTGTTTTTAATTACTTAATTTCTGCATTAATACAGACTTTTACGATATGTATACAGTGTGGGGTATAGTACTTTTTTTTTAGCTGGGCCTATTTTTAACATTGACTCTCAAGCAACCAAAAACTACACTTATCCGACATCAGCTAATCTCTGTTGGTGTCGGATAGGCATGGGCTCACGAGTGGCTAAGCACTCAAAAACGTGATTTAAATGAGGCTTAACTGCCTCAGCTGCAGGGCCGGATTTCTGGGAAGGCCACAAAGGCCATGGCGATAAAATCAGATAAGATAAGAAGGGCGACATGACTTGGAGAGAGAAGAGGTCATATGTCAAGGTTAATCACCTCTTCTTGTCCCGCAGAGCAGCCAGCCAGCCAGCGCCCTGCTCTGCACTAATAGCTGAATTCCAGAGTTCCCCAATTCCAGCAAGTCTCTATCTCACAATTCCTGGTGTGTTATGACAATCAACATCTGCTGTCACCTCACCTGATGATCCATTCCTCTGTATGATGGACATACACGTTGATGTGAGAAATACCAGGGATTTACATTACAAAGCAGATAGAACTAAGTTCCGCTGAGTTTTAATGCAGGCATTCACAGACATCAGTGAGCTCTGCTAGTTTCTTCACTTTCTCCTTTACAGCTGTGATACTGACCCCAGCAGCTGTAAATTACACTTTCTTATCTCTAGTCTACCTAAATTTATGGCTTTAGGTTTTTCTTTTCTTCCTAGCCAGCAGTGGTCTCCATGCCCGTTTCTTGGGCCGTGCGGGGCGTGCCGCCGCCCGGGGCGCTGTTGGGAGGGGGGCGCTGTAATGGAGGGGGGAGCCGGAGCCGCGGGGAGGGCAGCCCTCCCTCTCCCTCCCTCTCCTAGGCCGCCCTCCGTGCCCCCCCCCTCAGACGCATACTCAGGCAGGAAGCGCCGCTGTTTACAACTCACCTCCCTCGCTCCAAGCGCTGCTCGTCTCTCGCCGCAGGTCTCCTCTCTGTATACACGCTGATACACACGCTGCCGGAAGCAGCGTGTGTATCAGCGTGTAGGCAGAGAGGAAAAGACCGGCGGCGAAAGAGCAGCGCTTGGAGCCAGGGAGGTGAGTTGTAAACAGCGCCGCTTCCTGCCTGAGTATGCGTCTGAGGGGAGAGCACGGAGGGCGGCCCAGGAGAGGAAGGGAGAGGTCGGGCTGCCCTCCCCGCGGCTCCGGCTCCCCCCTTCATTATGGGGGACAGCTACCTATCTAACCTACGCTGGGGGGCACCTACCTAATCTAACCTACGCTGGGGGGCAGCTACCTAATCTAACCTCTACTGGGGGGGGCACCTACCTAATATAACCTACACTGGGGGGCAGCTACCTATCTAACCTATACTGAGGGGGGGCACCTACCTAATCTAACCTACGCTGGGGGGCAGCTACCTAATCTAACCTATACTGGGGGGCAGCTACCTAATCTAACCTATACTAGGGGGAAGCTACCTAATCTAAACTACTCTGGGGGGCACCTACCTAATCTAAACTACACTAGGGGGCAGCTACCTATCTAACCAACACTGTGGGGCAGCTACCTATCTAACCTATACTGGGGGGCATCTACCTAATCTAACCTACACTGGGGGGCAGCTACCTATCTAACCAACACTGTGGGGCAGCTACCTATCTAACCTATACTGGGGGGCATCTACCTAATCTAACCTACACTGGGGGGCAGCTACCTATCTAACCAACACTGTGGGGCAGCTACCTATCTAACCTACACTGGGGGGCACCTACCTAATCTAACCTACACTGGGGGGCAGCTACCTATCTAACCAACACTGTGGGGCAGCTACCTATCTAACCTATACTGGGGGGCACCTATCTAATTAACCTACACTGGGGGGCAGCTACCTATCTAACATACACTGTGGGGCAGCTACCTATCTAACCTATACTGGGGGGCACCTACCTAATCTAACCTACACTAGGGGAAGCTACCTATCTAACCTACACTGGGGGGCAGCTACCTATCTAACCTACACTGGGGGGCAGCTACCTATCTAACCTACACTGGGGGGCAGCTACCTATTTAACCTACACTGGGGGGCAGCTACCTACCTTATCTACACTGGGGGGCAGCTACCTACCTAATCTAACCTATACTGGGGGGCAGCTACCTATCTAACCTACACTGGGGGGCAGCTACCTATCTAACCTACACTGGGGGGCAGCTACCTATCTAACCTACACTGGGGGGCAGCTACCTACCTAATCTAACCTATACTGGGGGGCAGCTACCTAATCTAACCTATACTGGGGGGCAGCTACCTATCTAACCTATACTGGGGGGCACCTGTCTAATCTAGCCTATACTGGGGGGGAGCTACCTAATCTAACCTATACTGGGGGGCACCTACCTATTTAACCTATACTGAGGGGCACCTACCTTTCTAACCTGTACTGGGGGGCACCTACATATCTAACCTATACTGGGGGGGCAGCTACCTATCTAACCTATACTGGAGGCACTTATCTAACCTGTATTGGGGGCACCTACCTACCTAGCTTATACAGGTGGCAACTATACTGTCTACCTATATTGGAGACACCTACCTAAATAACCTATACTGGGGGCACCTACCTATCTAACCTATGCTGGGGCAACTATTCTGGCTACTTATATTAGAGGCACCCACCTAGCTAACCTGTACTGGGGCACCTACCTATCTAACTTATACCGAGGGCGCCTGCCTATCTAACCTATACTGGGGCAACTATACTGGCTACCTATACTGGAGGCACCTACCTGGCTAACCTATAGCGGGGGCAACTATACTGGCTCACCTATGCCTGGCTACCTACACTGGGGGGACCTATAGCTGGCTACCTATACTGGGGCACCTATTCTTGGCTACCTATACTGGGGGGACTTATACTAAGTGCAACTAGACCTGGCAAACCTATACTTGCTCCGGGGGGAGGGGTCCAGGGGGGGGGCACAATTTTTACACCTTCGCCCTGGGTGCATTTTAGCCTAGAAATTAACTCTTTCCTGACTTATGTTCTGTCCTTCAGTTCCTACCAGCTGGAATAAAAATGCTGTTTTCTTTCCTTTCATTGCTAAACTGTCACTGTCACCTGAGCTGTTACTACCTCTATGCTAGTGTGTATGGTTTGGCAGCCTTCTCCTTTCCTGTAGCAGTAGAGCATTGTACCATCTTAGCCATCAGTGAAAGCAGAGAGTTTTGAATCAGGATGATACCATTTATTGGCTTAAAAGAAAAAAAGTAATCTTTCTGCGAATAAGCCCTCTTCAGACTTTGTTCCTGTATACTGTCAATATGTTAGAGCACACCACCATATGTACTTTCAACATTCAAAAGAGATACATAGATTTTTCAGCAAATATAAATACATACAGTGGCTTGCAAAAGTATTCGGCCCCCTTGAAGTTTTCCACATTTTGTCACATTACTGCCACAAACATGAATCAATTTAATTGGAATTCCACGTGAAGGACCAATACAAAGTGGTGTACACGTGAGAAGTGGAACGAAAATCATACATGATTCCAAACATTTTTTACAAATCTATAACTGCAAAGTGGGGTGTGCGTAATTATTCAGTCCCCTTTGGTCTGAATGCAGTCAGTTGCCCATAGACATTGCCTGATGAGGGCTAATGACTAAATAGAGTACACCTGTGTGTAATCTAATGTCAGTACAAATACAGCTGCTCTGTGACGGCCTCAGAGGTTGTCGAAGAGAATCTTGGGAGTAACAACACCATGAAGTCCAAAACACACACTAGACAGGTCAGGGATAAAGTTATTGAGAAATGTAAAGCAGGCTTAGGCTACAAAAAGATTTCCAAATCCTTGAACATCCCACGGAGCACTGTTCAAGCGATCATTCAGAAATGGAAGGAGTATGGCACAACTGTAAACCTACCAAGACAAGGCCGTCCATTTTAACTCACAGGCCGAACAAGGAGAGCGCTGATCAGAAATGCAGTCAAGAGGCTCATGGTGATTCTGGATGAGCTGCAGAGATCTACCGCTCAGGTGGGGGAATCTGTTCACAGGACAACTATTAGTCATGCACTGCACAAAGTTGGCCTTTATGGAAGAGTGGCAAGAAGAAAGCAATTATGAACAGAAAAGCATAGGAAATCCTGTTTGCAGATTGCCATAAGCCATGTGGGGGACACAGCAAACATGTGGAAGAAGGTGCTCTGGTCAGATGAGACCAAAATGGAACTTTTTGGCCAAAATGCAAAACGCTATGTGTGGCGGTAAACTAACACTGCACATCACTCAAAACACACCATCTCCACTGTCAAATATGGTGGTGGCAGCATCATGCTCTGGGGGTGCTTCTCTTCAGCAGGGACAGGGAAGCTGGTCAGAATTGATGGGAAGATGGATGGAGCCAAATACAGCGCAATCTTGGAAGAAAACCTCTTGGAGTCTGCATAAGACTTGAGACTGGGGCGAAGGTTCACCTTTCAGCAGGACAATGACCTTAAACATAAAGCCAGGGCAACAATGGAATGGTTTAAAACAAAACATATCCATGTGTTAGAATGGCCGAATCAAAGTCCAGATCTAAATCCAATCGAGAATCTGTGGCGAGATCTGAAAACTGCTGTTCACAAACGCTGTCCATCTAATCTGACTAAGCTTGAGCTGTTTTGCAAAGAAGAATGGGCAAGGATTTCAGTCTCTAGATGTGCAAAGCTAATAGAGACATACCCTAAAAGACTGACAGCTGTAATTGCAGCAAAAGGTGGTTCTACAAAGTATTCACTCAGGGGGCCGAATAATTACGCACACCCCACTTTGCAGTTTTTTATTTGTAAAAAATATTTGGAATCATGTATGATTTTCGTTCCACTTCTCACCTGTACACCACTTTGTGTTGGTCTTTCATGTGGAATGTCAATAAAATTGATTCATGTTTGTGGCAGTAATGTGACAAAATGTAGAAAACTTCAAGGGGGCTGAATACTTTTGCAAGCCACTGTATCATTCAGATGACTTAAAAGGGGGGCTGAACTCTTGCACAGGACAGAAGGAAAACATAGAAAAATCCACCTTGTATGTTTTTAGAGAGCCTGTGTAATCCCCCCTCATCTGTGTCTAATCTAAAGTTGTAATTTGATCTCTCCCCTGTGTCCCCTGACTGCCACAACATCTAAGCTCATTTGAAAGCACAGGATGTTAACAATATGTCTGCTTCCATGAAAGCAGGAAGTAGACACTGCCGATTTATTGCAGGATTTGTATCAGCTGCAACAAAGAAATGTTTTTTTTTAAAGGTTATTCTGTTGTTGTGTATCTTTTGAAGCAGAGAGGAAGTTCTGAGTTCAGGTCTGCTCTAATTACAACCAAACATCCAAAGTGGGTATTGAGAGGATGTTTGCTACATACCTGTTCTCTGTTTTGAATGGGCTTTTCTCCATTGAGCTGCACTGCCACCTGTTTGTGCAGCGAGTTGCAGAGGACAAAGAAGCAGCGCATGCTCTGGCCACTTGCGCACGTTTTCTGCTCCTGCCCAGATGTGCACAGCAACCAATGCCAGTACAGTGTTATGCATTCTTGACAAGTACATACATCAGCGTCATTTCTCAAATATGCATTCCCAGAACCCTATTTGCTGCTGTGCACATTTTGGCCATTCCTCTCCAGCTCCTGCCTTGTGTGGTTCCCGCGTATGAAAATTGGATGAGTGGTTATACCTGGCTTCATCTTGTCCAGATGTTTATTAAGAACATGTGTTAACTATACAGATTTTTCTCTATTTGTGGAGGCCTGATGAAGGGTCTATCCCGAAACAAGTCGACATTGTCGCCTCAATTTGCACAACTGCACTAATCTTGATGTTAACAACTGATGCATTTTTGCCATTCTCTGCTATGGAAAATGTTCCCTGACGGATACTTTTTATAAATATTTTTGCACAAGTGTTGTCTTCAATAAAAATCTTTTGTATTTTTGCATATAAACTCTTCAAGTTTCTTCAGTTTTTTGCTACATATATCTTTTTTATCAGTATAAAGTCTATGTAGGTGTTGTGGCACACCTGAGAGGATATTATTACCACTTATTTTGTTTCCCTGTATACGGAATATGCTGTGCACATTCGGGCAGGAGAGCAAATTGCAGGAATTATTGAGCAGACAGAGCATCCTCTGATTCTTGGCTGAATGGGAGGCAGAGCAGCACAACTCAAATGAGCCCATTCAAACCAATGATCGCTAGTCAGAGTGTTGGACAGGATGTTTTTTGGTGGTGGAGGGGGGGGGGGGGGTGACAGCAGGCCTAGGGCACTGGAAAGTACAAATCCGGCCCTGCTCAGCTGTGCGGTGGGGAAACAAGGGGTTTTGCCTCCAAACTGCTGGAACGCCACATTTACTCAGAGTTGTCTAACTTTCTCTCTGCTAATTCCCTGTTGGACCCCTTCCAGTCTGGCTTCCGCCCTCAACACTCTACGGAAACCGTTCTCACTAAGGTTGCCAATGACCTCCTAGTTGCTAAAGCCAAAGGCAGATTTTCGGTACTAATACTCCTAGATCTGTCCTCTGCCTTCGACACTGTTGATCATACCCTGCTTCTCCAAACCCTCTCAACACTGGGAATCAAGGGCTTAGCACACTCCTGGCTCAACTCTTACCTGTCTGGACGTTCTTTCATGGTCTCCTATGCCAATACCAACTCCTCTCCACGCCCACTGTCTGTGGGAGTACCACAAGGGTCCGTCCTCGGACCCCTCCTCTTTTCCATTTACACCCATGGCCTGGGACAGATAATAAGCTCTTTTGGGTTTCAATACCACCTCTATGCTGATGACACCCAAATTTATTGTTCTGCCCCAGACCTCTCCACACTACTATCAAAAGTCCCCAAATGTCTATCCGCTGTATCTACATTTATGTCATCCCGCTTCCTTAAACTCAATATGAGCAAAACGGAGATTGTAATATTTCCACCTTCGCTCTCTGTTCCACCTCCCACTGTCACAATCAATGTAGAGAACACCCCAATAGCATCAACCCCCAAAGCTCGTTGCCTAGGGGTAACTCTGGACTCTGAGCTCTCCTTTAAATCACATATTAACACTTTAACTACCTCCTGCTACTTCCATCTCAAAAACATTTCCAGAATCCGTCCCTTCCTTACACAAGAAGCAACTAAAATGCTTGTGCATGCCCTAATCATCTCCCGTCTTGACTACTGCAACACCCTACTCTGTGGTCTACCAAAAAGCAGATTGGCACCTCTCCAATCCCTACTAAACTCTGCAGCCCGTCTCATCCACCTCTCTTCTAGATCCTCTGAGGCAGCCCCTCTCTGCCAATCCCTCCATTGGTTACCAGTTGCCCAAAGGATCCAGTTTAAACTTCTCACACTGGCATACAAAGCTCTACACAAGCTATCGCCTCCATACATTTCCTCTTTAATCTCCAGATACCTCCCCGCTCGGACCCTCCGTTCCTCACAGGAGACCCTTTTGTCCTCCAGCCTAGTCACCTCCTCTCACTCTCGCATCCAAGACTTCTCACGGGCGGTCCCTCTCCTTTGGAACTCTCTCCCTCAACCGGTTCGTCATGCCACGAGTCTGGAAACCTTCAAACGTACTCTGAAAACACACCTGTTCAGACAAGCCTATAATTTGCTATAGGCAGCACTGAAGGCACACTGGCTCACCCACTAATCCTTGTGTTTCCTTCCCCTTTGTTTCCTACCCACTACCCTCTAGATTGTAAGCTCGCAAGGGCAGGGACCTCCTCCTAGTGTTTCTCATACTGCTGTAATTTTAACATATGTATATGTACCAACTACATATCAACTATGTATGTATCTGTATTTACTCTATTCAATGTCATGACTGTACAGTGTCTTGTATTTCTTATGTATATTTGTTCCCCATTATTTGTTTGTACTATGTACAGCGCTACGGAAAATGTTGGCGCTATATAAATAAAAAATAATAATAATAATAAAGTTATTTACCCATAGGTCGTATCACATGCGCTCCAAATAGCTTGCACGTGTCCTGTTGGACGTCTTTCAAGACTCACTACACGCACTTCCTCCTTCAAGCCGAAAGGAGGAAGTGCACAATAGTGAGTCTGCAAGCTATTTGCAGCGCACGATACACAACGGACTTATGGGTAAATAACCCCATGTTTCCCTGCCGCACAGCTGAGTCAATTAAGCCTCATTTAAATCACGTATTGGAATGCTTAGCCACTCATGAGTACATGCCTGGTGCCGAATAATGGAGGTTTTACTATACATGGACCTTTCTTCTAATAAATAATAAACCCTTCTAGCATGCACTAGTGTTGTCCGGATCATGAACGATTCGGATCTTTGATCCGAATCTATTTTGTGAGTCGAATCATCCGAATCATCAAAATGAGTGATTCAGGTCGCAAAGGGGGCGGGGCCAGGAGCGACACGCCCCCTCTCAGCAGGGTCCTGGAAGCAGAGCTGAGATGGATCGCTCTGTTGGATGGGAGCCAGCCTTGCAGGGAGACAGGTAGATGAGAGAGAGGGGACATGGGTGCCACTGCCAGATATGTGTAAAGCACACATACTGGCTGTAACATGCTGCTCATTATAGGCTGTCTGTTCCATAGTTGTGCACAGTGAACACATGGGAAGCTTTTGGCTCAGCTCAGCACAGCTCAGTAACTTTGCAGGCACTGTGATTGTAGCGCAATATGATCCCCTGCGCTGCTCTAAACAGCTGCACCTATCTTCTGGGAATGCTTTCTTTCACTGTGCGACGTTTGCATTCAAAGTACACAGATGAGCATATAGGTGAAATCAGGGCCGAGCCGAGGCAGAGGCTAAAGAGGCTCCAGCCTCAGGGCGCAGTGTAAGAAGGGGGTGCACAATTCATTCAGCTGTCATTTCCAATTGTGTTTGAAGCACAAAGAAATAAGAAAAGGACATACATAGCAGTGACTGCAAGCCAGCTAACTAGAGATTAAGGTGTTGGCGATGTTGTGGGCCCTGGGGCGCCTCTTAGTCTAATAGCAATTAGTGTGTGACGGCTGGGGTGGGAGGGATGGAGGGGCGCACTTTGCAGTCTCAGCCTTGGGTGCTGAAGGACCTTGTCCCGGCTCTGGGTGAAATAAATGAAAAGCATATGATTGCAGCATGTGGGTATTGTGTGCAAACATTTCTGCTCTCTGCTCGTCCCTCCTCCCTTCTCTGTCCACTCCCTGCCCTCTGTCCATCTTCTCCCCTTCTCTGTCTGCCCACCCCCTCCCCTTCTCCTGTCCACAGCAGGGAAAGACCTGTCCTGCTATTAATTTCACCCCTAAATGCTTCCGTAGTAAAATGATCCGAGATTCGGATCAAAGATCCGGATATTTTCAATGATCCGATTCGAATCATCCGGATCATTGAAAAGATCCAAACTTCCCATCTCTAGCATGCACTACATTACCACTGGTAAGCACTAAGCTGGGGCTAAAGCTCCTAATCATCAAACTGTCTCTTACTATTACTGTTCAGATGTATCTATTTCCCTACAGCTCATCCGGTGCATTTGCTTTCCCCGGAACACACAGTACAACAAAATACAGCTGCAATAAGCACGTTAACACGCAATAGTATCGCTCAACACTTCTCCAATAAGTCCCTTGAGAAGAGCAGCCATACACCGATCTCGTTTACCATCACCATAACAACTCTGTCTGCCAACACTTCCGTAAACATTTCCTTACTCGCACGATGATTCCCCGCCCACGCCCCGACATCACTTCCGTCACGTGTGCGGTGGCGCCTCTTGCTGAATGTCAGAGCAGTTCAGTTGTACTTCTGTTCTCTATACTTAGTTGCAGACGGAGATGAGTGTAAGTTTGCCCCTCGTGCTGTCTCATTACATGTCGCGTGAAAGTAGCATGCTTTGCAGATCTGACAGCTGCCTTTTGTGTTTTAGGCCGCCGCGCAAAAGTACGTGTACACCCCACTTGACCAGTTAAAGCAGGGGTCGGTGGTTAATGTGTATGGGGCTGTTACGTTCTTCATACCTCCATTTCATAGCAAAGGACCAGGTATGTATTCTAATTCACTGCATTGTATGGCACCTGTTACTGTTTTGCAAATGTGACATAAGCAAATGTGTGACACCCTTTCAGCTTGATATGGTGAGAGGAAACACCTGTTGATCTGCCACCAGATCAACCATCAGAGAGATCCTTCTCCAATGAAATCTGTTCAGAGAGGGATTTATTTCCAGCTCACACACTGCAGATTTCCAGTAGATTGTAGCATGTAATCTATTGGAAATCATCCTAGTGGCACCAGTTGACGGACCATCCCCCTAGAGTATGTACCCCCAGGCTCAGGATGAGTGTTGCATGCTCACCTTTCACGCCAGCGCATATCCTTGCCTCCTGTGTCTGAATTTTTTTTTAAAGAGGACCTCCAGACGAATGTATTAAAACCTGCAGCCTTGCTGTAAGAAAAAGTTATATTTACCTGCAGTGTGATGTTCCACAAAGCCGTCCAGACGACCCCGCATCACTCCACGGTTCTTATCCGTTAGCTGGGCGCATCCTCTAGGTGGCAATAGAACTCCAGCAGAGTTACATCTTTCCCTACTATCCATGGCGGCCTGGAGGGGGAATAGTAATTATCGCCACCTAGAGGATGTGCCCGGCTAACGGATAAGTACCCACTCCACTTCCGGCTCCTCTCACCTTGGAGAAGAAACACCCGGCTATTTACTGCAGGAGTGAGGGGAGGCGGGACCAGGCACTGGAAGTGGAGTGATGTGGGGTCTTTGAGAAGACTTCGCGGGACATCACACTGCAGGTAAATATAACTTTTTTTCTGACAGCAAGGCTGCAGGTTTTTGTACATCAGCCTGGAGGTCCTCTTTAAGTGCATGTAGTGATGTCAGTACATGCATTGGCTTCACATGGTAAGCATTGAACACTTACCCCGAAGTGCGGGAGGGGGAACTGCCTGGTGGTCTGTCAGTCATCAGAAATCACAATCGAGCCCTTGTGACCTAGATCTTCCAGCATGTCCGATTCATCCCTTTGACTGATTTTGAATTGAAACAACAATCAAGTGGGCATGTCACAGCATGGATATCAAGCCATAAAGGGGGGGTTCTTATTTAGGGAATTGCTTGAAGGTTATTGGTTTACTTCCTTGAACTGATTTTAGAAATCTTATGACCATTGAAGCAATCTACTCTTTTAGGGTCTTAACTGCCCTACTTTGTGTTACCATTTTATAAAAAAAATCCAAAATTGACAGTGTCATTAGAGGGTGAGCTGTTGTAACCATTTGTTAACATTTTCTCAATATTTCTTATAAATTAAAACCTGTTACCATTTTTGTGATTCTGATTCGTTTTTGCCTGGGTCTGAGGATTTCTGCTTCAAAAACCGTACTGATGGGATTAGACTGAGAATTCTGCCACTGAATCTGGATTAAATCCTTCTTCAATGTCATTGACATTAGAACCAGGTACCAATGGATGCTGATAGGTGAGTGGCTGGCTGGATGCTGATAAGTGAGTGAATGAGTGCTGGTAAGTGTATTGCTGGATGCTGATGTATGACTGGTAAGAGACAGACAGTAAGGGGAAAATTAAATACACAGGCAAAAAAGGAGTATAGGCTATTTCAGGCACGGGCAAGCTTTGTGCGGCCCAGGCCACATTCTGCGGGCCGCATTCCTAGCTCCCCCCCCCCTCCAGAGTCGCGGACGGGCTATTAGCTGGGTTAAAACTCACCTACTTGCCACTTCCTGGATTGCTTCAAATGACATGCATATCACATGCTGGCAGCCAGCTTGTATTACACTGACTTGTCATGTGACGCCCTGTTACCATGGAGATGTAACGCAGGAACGGGTGAGTCGGTGAGTTTTAACCTCTGGTAATCGACCGCCCACGACTGCAGGGAGGGGGGAAAGATGAATCCGGTTGCCTATCGGCGGGCTGGATGTACAGAGCACCGGCTCACGGGCTGTAGTTTGCCCAGCGCTGGGCTAGATGCATTGACTGCTACGGTGCTGTATCAGCCTCAGGCAGCCAGCAGAAATTTCGCAAATGTCTCTAAGTCCCAGGACCTAAAAATTGCTGCAGGCCCTAATTTTCCGGACCATTCTGCTTAGCAGAACGGATCCGGAAAAAAATGCTGCAGCATTGCGGCAATGGAAAACGGAACGTTTCTTCACACTAGTGAAGAAACGGACCATTCCACGGGTAATGGGGGCATGGGCCGACACAAATATTGTGAGGGGAAGGTGCAGCAAGCGGGTGGGTGAGGGAGGGTTTATACATACCAAATCTTCCGTAGCAGCCGGCGGTAGAGGCTTCCGTCTTCCGCGTCATGTAGTCACATGACGCGCTGTGTAGTCACAGCGGAAGCAGAGGAAGCCTCGACTGCCGTCTGCCTATGAAGATTAGGTATGTATTGCAGAGTGAAAATGGATCCGATCAATCATTGATCAGATTCGTTTTCACTATGTGAACCGTGCCACGGACTGAGCCATCCGGATCCGGGGAAGCAGAGACCGGATCAGCTCACCGGATCCTTTTGGCTCTGAACGCACATGTGAACCGGGCCTAAAGGTAGCCACACATTTATAGATTATTCAGTTCTCAGAAGATTCAATCACTATGATGAAATCAGCCTGAAATGTATGCCCCATGTCACATTTATTATTTTAATCGGTTCTTACTGAAAATAGACCGGATGGTAAATCTGTGTTAAGACAAAAGCATGGGGGATACCCCCCCGGCCCCCCAAGTGTGTCCTTGATCTTGCAACCCCACCAATGACACCCTTGAATTGCTGGAGCTCTGTAAAATAGCACGATCGTGTATCTTATGCCGTGTTTACGTGTATAACTTTGTGCTATGTTGTATAACCATGTGCTTACCTCTTTGTCTGTCACCCCATGTTTATATTGTATGTATCCCTATTTATTGTCCAGCACTGCATAATATGTGCGCACTTTATACTGTAAATATAATAAATGCCCCCTAGAGTTTGCTGCTTGAATTACGGCATTCAGGTTTGTGTAATGGTAGGATTGGCCCTAATAGGAGTGTGGAGAACATCCGATGACAGGGCTTGGGTAGAACATTACTGTTTCAAAGTCCCGTTTCTTGGGCAGAGCATGTAGATCTAGACAAAGGTGGTTGAAAAATGACATGGAAAGGTCACTTTAGTATCATTAAATCACAAAAACACTTTTCATTCACTATTCGTGTGAATTTTATTTTAAAAAGAACATTTCAGGGTGCATTAATGAGCTACTAAGTGAAAAAGGTCAACTGATAAACAAAATGCATGTGGCTCTTAAAAGCAATACTTTCATTACTCCATGCTGCTTTTAAAAATTAAATGGAGTATTTTCTGCAGAGCAAGGTATGCACTTTAAAATAATGGAGCTTATTTTTGAAAAATGAACCATGTCTGGGCTTTTGCTGAAGGTAAATAATAAAGTTTTATTTTTCTTTGTAGAGAAAGCTATGTAATGTATCTGAAAAGTTTCTATGCACTTGAGTTTCCCTTTTGCCCTGTTATATTGTAAGTTTTTTGTTAAACCCATCAGGAAAAAACAATAAATCCCCTGTTTCACCTTTCCGATTTGTTTGTTGCTAGTGGAGGTGAATAGAGGCCTATGCCATTAATTATACAATTTTCATATGTGATGCAGCTGTGCCAGTGGAATTCCCTTTCAAAAAGTCAGTCACATGACTCAGAAATCTGTGCACAAAGCATAGAGCTGCCAGTAGAGTAGGAGGTGTTGTTCCTCTGAACAGAGCCATTACCTGTCCTCTGAATCACAGGAAAGAGTGTGTGGGGCTAACTCTGTAGTTACTGGAAAAGAGTGCCTAGTGCCCTATCCCGGCTCCTCCCAGACAACCCCCAAGGCTGGATTTGCGGCACGGCTACATAGGCCAATGCAAGGCAAGGCATCGGGAGAAGGGGCGACTGGCACTGAGATAGTTAACAAGTGCCAGCTGCTATCTCACAAACCACCCTGGTCCTCAGCCAGCCACCCTGTTTTCTATGTGAATCACGGGTGGCTATGGGCACACATTGCAGAGTGTTGCGAGCGTAGTGCCTCAGAGATTAGCAGCAGCAGCAGACTCTCTCACCTCCCCAGACTTCCAGTGCTGAAACTTCTCTCAACCCCTTCATCAGCCGCATTGGCGTGCCTCTCTCTCTGCAGCCGGCATGGTGTCTCACATGTGAGGTAGCAGGGGGGACCTAAAGCTAGCTACCTACACTAAAGGGGAGGGGCGGCATACAGGTACCGACACTAAGTGGGAGGGGGAGACCTATAGCTAGCTATACTAAAGGGGAGGAGGTATAGCTACTTATGCTAAAAGGGAAGGGGGGCGACATATAGTTACCTACACTGGGGGGTGACATATAGATACCTATACAAAAGACATATAGCTGTCTATACTAAGAGGGGGGGGGGCAGGGGAAGTTATATGGCTACCTATACTTAAGGGGAGGGGGGTAGGTATATAGCTACCTATGCTTAAGAGGAGGTGGAACAGGGGAAGGTATGTGGCAACATATACTGGGGGGAGGCATATGGCTACATATACTAAAGGAGAGCGAGGACAGGGTAAGGTATGTGGCCACATATATTTAAGGGGGGGAGGGGGGACAGGGGAAGGTACTGTATATGACTACCTATAGAAAAGGGGAGGAAGGCATATTACCTATACAAAAGGGGGGAGGCCTCTGACTACCTACACTGAAAAGGGGGGGTTATCTGGCTACCAATACCATGGAGGTCATAAATATATTATTATTTATATAGCGCCGACATCTTCCGCAGCGCTGTACAGAGTACATAGTCTAGTCACTGATTGTCCCTCAGAAGAGCTCACAATCTAATCCCTTCCACAGTCCTATGTCTATGTGTGTAGCATGTAATGGATGTATTGTAGTCTAAGGCCAATTTAGGGGGAAGCCAATTAACTTATCTGTATGTTTTTGGGATGTGGGAGGAAACAGGAGTGCCCGGAGGAAACCCACACAGACACGGGGAGAACATACAAACTCCTTGCAAATGTTGACCTGGCTGGGATTCGAACTGGGGACCCAGCGCTGCAAGGCGAGAACGCTAACCACTACGCCACCGTGCTGCCCAGATTCCACCCCTGCTGCCCAGGACCCTGTTCTTCCTCGTGACTGTGCTCTCGTCTGCGTACAAGCTCAACTGTTTTGGGCATGCACGAGTTCAGCACATGCCCAGTAGCATGAATTCGCTTGTGCACAGTTGCAAAGAGACAAGTAGGAGGGTCGGGCACAGCCTCACACAGATCCCCGTTTCACTTCCTGCCCTTTTCCACCATGATCGCCAAGTCTGACCGTCCCGGCCTTGATAGCGCACATGCACCAGGTTGATGTGCAGGACGTCCAGCATGGCGTGACTTCCCACATTGGGCTCCTTGGTTGTTATCCTGCACCACGTATTGAGACATGGTATGCTTGGGGGAACCTGTTTCAGGACAAGAGACAAGCAGGAGGTTGTGGACACAGCTCACATTGATCCCTGTTTCACCTCCTGCTTTTGTCCAACGCAATCAGGCATGAGGCACAGTGCACAAGTGCCAGGGTCACAGAGAGGCTCAGGGCATGTAGAGCAGGTGAATCTTGCTAGTGGCTGCAGATGGAAGTGACCAGTGTTCTCCCAGGCTCTGTTAGCCGGGTGCTCCACCTGGCTAATTTTGGTTAGCAACCGGCTCTCATTGGCTTGATCCTCTTCCTCCTCCTATGCTTTAAGCAGTGCTGTGCTGGCCTTACCTTCCCCCGGTCATGCCCCACCCGGCTATGTTTCATGCCACTTGGCTGGAAATAATTCCTGGGGAGAACACCGTTGAGTGACAGAGGACTTGCAGCACACTTGCCACTTTTGGATTTGGCACATTCAGACTATGAGACGCAGGGACCTTTTCTCCCCACATTTGGAGGAGAAAGAGTGCATCTTGTAGTCTGAAAAATACGGTACTTAGCTGTTGTTGATTATATAGGATTTATCATTTTTCTAAAAGTAAATTTGGTGATACTTCATTAAAGTACCCTGAAGTGAGAGGGATACAGAGGCTGACATTTATTTCCCTTTAAACGATGATCATTGCATGGCTGTCCTGCTGATCCTCTGACTCTCATACTTTTAGCTATAGACCCTGAACAAGCATGCAGATTGGGTGCTCTGACTCAAGGGTGAGTAGATTAGCTGCATGCTTGTTTCAGGTGTGGGATTCAGACAATACTGCAGCCAAAGTAATCAGCAGGACTGTGGGAGTACATATTAACTGGGTGCCGCCCAGGTCGGCGTGGAGAGAGCCGAATGACGGCTCTCCCTGCTGCCGCTAAACTCCGAGGCGATGTTAAATACTATTCCCCCTCAGAGTTGTCGCAACTCGGTGGGAGATGTAATTTGGGGTCTGGCAGCCGCTGGAGCCCCGAATGACCACTACGCGGGGTGCGCAGCATAACATTGCTGCTATGACGGCACCCATCGCTCAGTGACACGCCGAAATAACCTGCTTCGGGACTGTGGGGCAACTGTGATTGTTTAAAAGGAAATAATATCCTTCTCAGTTCAGGAGTACTTTAGCTATATCAAGCCTGAATACCCCCCTGGGCTACATGTATCGTATGTTTAGAACCTAGGCTTTAAAGTGAAAGTTTACTTTTGTCAAATACAGTCAGTTCCTTCAGGTCAGCTCTATATATTGCTACCGGTAGAATAAATTATGAATGTTCTATAAATGTTCTTACCTTTTTGTGCATACAAAGTATTGCCATTTTATGTTGCTCAGATCAGAACAATCAGATGGGAGTTTCAATATCTGTTGTGAGTCACTGGCGTTGTGCAGGTGTTGAAAGTGAGTAGCAAGGGCTCCTACTCTGTTCAGCTAATTATTAATGTGGGGATATGGAAACAATTTGGTAGTTTATGTTCCAAAGAGAGTAGAGACTCTATAATTACAAAGGAGAAAGGAGTGCCATTTGAGCTTACAGCTGGTCCTTGAATAACAAGTGACACCCATGCCAACCTAGAAATAAAAAACACATATATAAGTAGATAAATACTAGTTCTACTTACATAACACATGTATTGTATTGTCCACGTTATGATTCCTGTACAAAGGAAAAGCATGGAATCCTATTCGACAGTTTCCATCTTGGTTAACTTTGACCTCTGACATCATTTCCTCCGTCACTCTCTTTTTTTTTTTTTTTCTCCTCTTGCTAATTGTTTGTTCGTTACCTACCTCCTCCCAGAGTCTTCAGACACTTTCACTGAGGTCTGTATATTAGGAAGTGCACTGTTGTATGTCATTAGGAGGGAAGAGGAGGAATATATTATACAGTAGGTAAAAAAAAACCCCAGCATGCTACTATTTGGCAAAGGCAATTAAAGGACCAGTGCTCCTAAGGTATGTGATAACTCCAAACCATAACAGCAGAAAAAGTTTTGAATGCAGGATTAGCATATTTATCACTTAATACACATTTAGACCAGTTGCTCTTAAAATTTGATTTTTATGGTGACAATCCCGCTTTAACAGGCCAGAGACCGCTGGTACTCAAGAGGTTAAGAGGAACAATTTGGGATGCATTCACCAGCTTCTAAATGAAAGAGGTCACTGGGGAAACAAAATTCATGTGGCTCCCAAAACCTTCTAAAGCAAGCCGCTTATTGCTCCATTGTGTATTTAAAAATAAAATCGAGCATTTTCTGCAGAACAAAATTTGCACTTTAATACAATGCAACTGATTTCTGAAAAATGAACCAAGATTGAGCCATTGCTGAAGGCAAATAATCAAGTTTGTTTTTCGTATTTGTGAAAGGGAAATAATGTGTCTGAATAGTTTCTATGGACTCGAGACACACTTTTGCTCCATTTGTTGTTTGGTAGGTAAATGCAATGGAAGAAACGTCAGCTTTCATTTACCTACTGCCGCTTGGCAGACTTCCATAGTAGGCCCTGCAAATTCACTACATGAACTGTATTAATGATACTGATCTAACCACTGACCTTAAAGTCAACTATCCCTTGAATGTTATTTAAAGAAGAATGACACAGACCATTTTTATTAGGGAAATATTTTAGCAGAGATCATACTGAAAAGTGGACCACTACAATCCTCACCATAAGACTAATGTACATTTAATGAAAAATTCACTTTCATTAAAAATGTCTGTCCGCTGTGTCCAATCCGTTGTGCCACCTTTATGACCCTCACTTGTCCTAGCCACTGTGTCCAACCCCGTGTCACCTCTCTTGACACTTGCCTACCCACTTCACTCCTTTCCTCTTTGCCACTCTGTCTAATCCTCATGTTACCTCTCCTGTCCCTTGCATACCTACTCCTCACCTATCCATCCAGCCACAACCACATTCTCCAGTCCCTGTGTCACCTCTGGATGCTCACCTACCTACTCCTCATCTTTCCTACCTGCCTCTGTGTCCAACATTTTCCTCAACCTCGCCTACCTATTCCTGATCTATAAACACAGCCACTTTGTCACCACTCCTGACTTTTGCCTACTAGCTACTTCCCTTTCCCAACAGCCACTCTGTCTTACTTCATATTTCACCTCTCCTGACTCTCTCCCACTTTTCCTCATTTTTCCATCCATTATGTCCACCCCCCATGTCACTTCTGACACTCGTGCACCTACTTCTCACCTGTTCACCCTGTCCAATCATGAAACCTCTCCTAACGCTCACCTATCCATGCCTCACTTATGCTCTTATTCAATGCGCTGAACTTCTATGTTGCCACATCTGACCCTTACTTATCTATGCCTCACTATTGCTTTTGAATACTCATGTCCGAACACTGTCACCTCTCCTAACCCTAAACTCTCTAGTCCTCCTTTTATACTCTCTCTCAGCCACACTGCCTACTCTCCTTCTTGCCTGTTCTGTTAAACAGCAGCACTGTAGAAGAGATACCACTGATCTGTACTGTAGCATCCCACTGTCTCCATACCAGACCATGCGCTTCCCAGTCTCCAGCTATACTATAAACCTACTGTCTCCAACCAGGCTACCTAACTGTTATCTATACCTTCATCTTGCTTTTTTCACTGGCCTTCTCACCTGTTCAAAAGCATCTTTTAATTACTCTCGTTTTAATTATTTTAACACTATACACCGTGTCTACCCCCACACTGGACTACACCTCACTCAGTGCAGATATTACCGATGCTGTCAGTAATATATTGTGCCCGTTGCAATAATAAACATATCCCAAATAAACACATAGCCATGTAGCTTGCCCTGCCCTTAAAGCAAATCTAAAGTTAATTAAAAAACAAACTATATACTTACCACAGTAAAGGTAGGCCTCTAGATGCTCCAGGTGCTTCACCAATCTTCGTCGACCCCTCTGCTGCTTGTTATGATCCACCAACTCCTGTATAGTAGCACAAAGCCGCTCGTACACTAGCAGCTCCATGCTACTGCACAGGCTGTACTTTGCACTTATGTAGTGTGCCCATGCTTGTATATAGAGGGGGTGCAGCTTCAAGCACCATATTCAACAATATTGGTGAATATTTTCCAAGGGTTCCAGCATAGGAACAGAGAGGCGACTATCCAGAGGCTTCCCTCTACTGTGATAAGTATCTAACTTTTTTTCGCTTCAAGTATGCTTCAAGCAACCTGGCGCCACGTAAGGGAAGTATTTGTAGGTATATCAGACTCTGTTATGTTTCACCAAGTCTCTGCTTAAAGCTCACCTAAAATGAAAAGGATATGGAGGCTGCCATATTTATTTTCTTTGAAACAATGCAGATTGCCTGACTGTCCTGCTGATCCTCTGCCTCTAACACTTTTACACTGAACAAGCATGCGTATCAGATGTTTGACTGGATTTGCTACATTCTTGTTTCAGGTGTGTGATTCAGACACTGCTGCAGCCAAACAGATCATCAGGGTTGCCAGGTAACTGGCATTCTTTAATAGGAAATAAATATAGCACCCTCAATATCCCTCTCACTTCAGGTGTCCTTAAAGGAAAGTTTGTTTCTTTAATAGTTGTTTTGCCACCTAACTAATGTATTCTTGTATTTCTGTGTATCAGTCTGAGCATTTGGTACCTTAAGAAGTATTAAAACAAGCTTTCCAAAGCTTCAGCATTTTTGCAAAATGCCCATTTCCTTAAAGTGCACTAAACGATTGTAAAGAGGCATCCTGGTGGTTTAAAAAAGTGTTTAAAAAATTAATAAAGGATTGAGGTACCTTACCTCAATGACGACAAATCTTTGTAAAAAACAAAGCCTGTGCTACAAAGCTTTTTTTTTTTACAAAGATTTGTCGTCATTGATGTAAGCTACCTCAGTCCTTTGTTAGTTTTAAACTGTTTTTAAACGCTTTTATAAACCACCAGGGCGCCTCTTTACAATCGTCTAGTGCATCCTATACCCCCACACGTCACCCATTTGAGGGGTGGAGACAGACCACACGTGGTGCACACCACGGTGGACATCTGTCCCCTTTGTTTTCCGAAGGACAGCAACCGCATGCAGGTCCCTAGTGACCTCCCCGAGTGGAGACGGGTTCATTGTCTCCACCTGCTTTCTACGGTCGGTTGCCCCTCTGCAACCCACCTTTGTGAGTATATTCTTACTTTTTACATTTGCCCAATTACCTTGATGTCTCTCCCGCAAACCCCCCCCCCCCCCCCCCCCCCGCCCTCCCTATCTGACGGCGCGTCACTCTAAACACATGCCGGAGGAAACAGCTTCCGGCTTTGTGGCATGGAGCGCATTTGCGCTCCAGTGACGCGCACTCGGACGTCTCCGCGTCTTCACGCGGAGCGGTCACATGGGAGTACGCGGGGGGCGTGGCTGAGGGTTTGGGAGGAGTACGGCCAGTACAAGAACGCCGCTATGGCGTCTTAGGAACACGCTTTTTGCTGTCTGCCTTTGAGAATGCCGTCAGAAGACGGCGAAACATGTCAGGCTGTCTGACAGCTTAGCAAACGCCGCCTATTGCCGCTTGGGACCCTCATCTTCCATCAGGATGTTCCTGGCCATTAAGCTGGACTGGTAACTACATCCTTTGCACTCATGAATCCCTGAATGGGGGCAGGTTTGATTTTGCATTGGAACTTTATGCCATCCGTAAAGAAATTTTTCCATCATTGCTCTAGTGTTTCGGGGCGACTGATGAACGTTGTTGCTGACGGATTCCCAGCTTGGGAGCTTTGCTGGCACTATACTGTCTCTCCTGTCATACTCAGCATTGCTATGTGCTACAGTGTTGGGCTTCATAACAGCTTTATGCCACGCCATGCACATTACACTATCATCTGCTTGCAAGCTCGTCTTTTAACAACATGACAGACTGCCTGCTTTATTAACCCTCCCTGCTTATTGGTTGTCCCTGCGAGTGGGGGGCACAGCCTTGTGGTTTCCTACCAGCATCGTTCACCTTGCATTTGTTCCAGTGTCATCTCTGCTCCTCTAGCCCCATTGAGTGGGGGCTGCTATTGTATTGAACTGTATGAATATAGCTTTTCAACCAAAAAATACAGAGGATGTTTTTACAACAATTGTTTCTTACATGCCTGCCTACAACCAGCTTGATGTCCATTACATGAGGACTCCCTTCTATTTTTTCCTGTTTTTTTGGGGGACTGCAGCCCCATTTTTTTCTAGGGATCTGGGGTGTCCAGCGGCAACATTTGGCTAATTTGCAATATATATTACTGTTTTTTAAATTCATATTTATGTTATGCACCTAGTCTTGTTTTTTTGTATAAAATGTACTATTAAAAGTATTTATTGATTTTCATGCACCCAAGAGCCAATTCTCTCCGTTGTTGCTTTATATTCATTAATATTGGCAGGATGCATGAAAAGCTTTTTGTATCTCAGTGAACATTATTATCTATTTTTTGCTCCTATTCAACTTCAGAGTTCCTTTTTGAGTCATTTATTCAGTATATTTTTGAGGCATTTAGCCTCTGGAAGTCTGAGTTGAGGGACTTTATCAGAGTGTATGTTGATACAGCCGTTACTAACTTTTTTGGGCCATGTTACAGTGGGAGGAAATTATACAGCAGGTGGGGGTAGAGTGTGCAAGAGACAGGGGGTCACGAAATGCTGAGCAGCTGATTAATTCCAGTTTTAGAAAGCTGGTAAAATTGTACGAACAAAAAAGTAGAGCATGGTGGAACATTAAATTTAATGAGAATTATCTGCGTGAGGGGAAAGCTCCACTATGGCTCCGCATTCAAATATTCCCTTTCAAAAAACCATTAACAGATACCGTATTTTTCGGACCATAAGACGCACTTTTTCTCCCCCTAAAGTGGGGAGAAAAAGTAAGTGCGTCTTATGGGCCGGATATAACATGGGGAGGGTCAGGAGTGCCCAGCTTTACCATGAAAATATAGGTGCCTTTACAAGCACACAGTGCTGAACCTGGAGCGGGCATTGTAGGGGGCATAATTACCTAACTACATGAAAGTAAAGGGCATCTGCGGGGATTCAGCGCATCCCTGCGCTATGAGGAAGAGCCAGTAATTTAAAATGCTTTAATTTGACTGGCCTGATGGTCTCTGAGGCAGGATGATGGCTCTGTCATTGGGCCAATCACTGTACAGTCACTGCACAGTGATTGGCCCAATGACAGAGCCATGGTCCCGCCTCCGAGACTATCGGGTCCAGTAAAATAAAAGCATTTTAAAATTACCAGCTCTTCCTCATAGCGCGCACCTTGCAGATGTGCTGAATATGTCACTACGTACATGCACTTCCCACTGAGAGACGAGGCAGGGAAACGTGCAAAGGCTGCGAGCAGAGCACACAGGATTTATGGCAACAGACGCTGAGTGATCCAGAGCCGTCTCAGCTGAAGAGTGTCTGCTGCTTTGCAGGGAGACTGGATCATAACGTCAGCCTCTCGTTCTCTCTCTCTGGCTGGTCAAAAGTATCAGAGGGCTGTTTGAAGCAGCCGAGGGCTTCAGGTCACTCACCCCTGTCACGCTACTTGCCTGCTTTATGTCTGGTCACGCTTCACTTCCTTTCCTCCGATGTATATACAGAAGCACGTGACATCACTGACGCTGATTCCTAATAGCAGAACAGTGACGCTGCTTCTTTATATACATCAGAGTGCAGGGGAGTAGAGCGTGACCAGACATAAAGCAGAAACGAGCAGTGGGACAGGGGTGAGTGACCTGCAGCCGCTCTGAAGCTTGTGTCCCTGCCATAGAGAACGAGAGGGTTACGTTATGATCCAGGATCCTTGCAAAGTGACAGACACAAAATGCAGCTGGGTCAGCTCTGGATCTGCTCTCTGCTCACAGCCTTTGGGCAGTGTTACATTTCCCTGCTTCCTCTCTCAATCTTGCAGGGGAATAGGATTCAGACCACAGAACTACTGTAAGAGCCTGCTGCACATGCTCTATACGTTAAAGGCTCAGATGCAAAGTATGGTAACCTGTACAAACTTCATTTGGGCAGATTCTATCAGACCTCCAACTATACCTGTATGTCATTAAAGGCACAACAGTTGCAGTAGAAAAACTGCATTCATTTATTCACAAAATTGCCTTTAATCAAAAAGTGTTTTTGAGTAAAGAAGTATTTTTTTGTATCTTATCAATACATCTGTAATTGAAACACATTTTTAAACTTAACTTACAATCATACAAGTAAATCCTAAAAACCCAATAAATGAGCTTAGAGATCTGCCTCTGGCTCATCAGGCACTTACACGCTGATATATATATATATATATATATATATATATATATATATATATATATATATATATATATATATATATATATATATATATATATATATATATATATATATATATATATATATATATATATATATATATATATAATATATATATATATATATATATATATATATATATATATATATATATATATATATATATATATATATATATATATATATATATATATATATATACATACATACATACATACATACATACATACATACATACATACATACATACATACATACATACATACATACATACATACATACATACATACGCATATATATACACATATATATATACACATATATGTATCTATCTATCTCTATCTATATAGATGGATAGATAGCTAGATATGTATATAGCAGACCAGCTTGGGGGGGGGGAAAGCTCCACAAGACGACCCTGTACCATAGACGCACCGGGTTGTTGGTTTTTTTTTTTTTCCTGGTTTTTGTCCTCTAAATCCAGGTGCGTCTTATGGTCCGGAGCGTCTTATAGTCCGAAAAATACGGTACTTTCAAACAAAGGTGGGAAGAAAATTTTGAACATTGTTCGAAGGTGATGCTTGGGTTGATGCAGGAGTTGGAGGAGACTGATTTGACAGAAATCGATAAAAAAATTGAAGCAATTTTTGATTCTCTAAGCCCGCTCATTGAGCATCCATTATTTCTGACTAGGAACAGGAATCTTAGGTCACATATTGAAAAATATAATAAGGATTTATTGACCAGGAAAGAGAATAAATTGGAAAGAGACAAGGCAGCCTACAAGTTTGGCTACGCTTATAGATGGGGTAAAGCACCCCCTAGAGGCAAGAAACCACCTCCTAATCATCACCCTCCTGAAAAGCCTCCCACCGGACCCCCCGGAGATATTCCTGGGGACTCCAGTGTGACGGAGGATTCAGAATCATCAGTTGGACGTGAAAGTGACACATCGGTCTCCTCCACTGGTCACAATCCAGGTATCCCCCAACGCCCAGCCACTAGATCTACCATCAAGGTTACAAAGGGCTCCCAAGGAACATCAAAAATTAAAAATAAACCCCCAAAAAATAAAGAGAAAGAAACCAAGTCCCGGAAGGGCCCTATCAATAAATACTTATCAACTAATACTTTGCAGGAGGAAGAGAGTGATTTGGAGGGGGGGGCATGTGGCGATTCTGGATCTCAGTCGTCCTCCTCCTGTTTTTTGGAGGAGGACGGGAGACAGACAATGCCAACGTAGTGGCCACCCCAATTCTCACCCCATCTGGAAATGCGGATGATATGCAGGTCATCAACATTTCAGGTTTTGTGTTTTCACAGAGCACTACTGACCTCTTAGCCAGGGGTTTGGGTTTCTGTCCGAATAGCACCTTGGATAGATTCGAATTTGTTAAAGACTTACATCTCTTTGCACGTAAAGTCGTGCTAAAAATGTTGCATAAAAGAAAAGAAAATGCCCCTTTAGGTGGAACCATCACAGACTGGAAAGATTGGTCCAATCAGGACTATAGAACTTTAATGGATCTGGTAAAATTGAGTGAGGAGAGTGGACATATTGCTGAGGAGGATTTGTTTGGATTCAGTGTGGGAGATGGAGCTGTGAGTGACTCAATTAACCAACAGTTCAGATCTCGTTCGGCGTCCTTCCCCCCCTTCTCTTTATGCCCGAGCATTTATTCATTTGTTTCCTTGGTCGAGGAGGATATCCGCAAATTGTGGATTGAAAAAAATCCAACCTCAAATTTATCATTGGAGGAACAGCAAGCACTAAGCGAATTGCGGGATAATAAAGACATTATTATCAAACCCTCAGATAAGGGGGGGAATGTCGTCATTATGAGGTCTGAACAGTACACCTATATGTGCCAAAAAATTCTCAAGAATAGGGAGTGGTACTGTAGGGTCTCAGCATCCAGGGTCATCACTAATCAAAGAAGTTTGTTTGATCTTATCGATACGGCGGTAAGAGAAGGAGTTATTACTGCTGAAGTTGGCAGTTTCTTGAAAGTCGAGAATCCGGTTACACCGACGTTTTACGCATTGCCCAAAGTACATAAGAGTTTGTCCAGGCCTCCTGGCCGACCCATTGTTTCTGGCAATGGGTCTCTTACCGAAAAAATAAGTGTTTATGTTGATAGACACTTACAACCACATGTCCACCGTCTCCCGTCATATGTACAGGATACACTGCACCTCCTCACTTTAGTGGAGTGGCTGCAGTTACCTGCAGAGGCCTTGTTGGTGACCCTGGATGTGGAGGCCCTGTACTCCAGCATACCACAGGACAGGGGTGTGGAGGCTGTGGGTAGATTTTTGGGTGAGATGGATATTGCCGAGATACCACATAATCGCTTTCTCCTGGACTGTCTGAGATTTATTCTGCAGAATAATGTTTTTATTTTTGATGGGGCCCACTACCTCCAGGTGCAGGGGGCGGCCATGGGGACAACTTGTGCTCCCTCTTTGGCCAACCTGTACCTGGGGGAGTGGGAACGCCATCTATTTGGTAGTGATGCCCTCGTCATGTACCTGTGCCACATTGTGTCGTGGCACAAGTACATAGACGACGTGCTGATGTTCTGGACTGGAGGGAAAGATCTCTTGGATGAATTTGTTCTAGTTTTAAATCAAAACAATTGGAATTTGAGATTCACTATGGAAAGTCACCGCAGCTCCATTTCATTCCTGGATCTGATTGTCAGTGTCGATGGAGAGGGTTGTCTATCTACTCGGATTTACCGCAAGCCCACAGCATCTAATGCTTATTTACACGCAAGTAGTGCGCATCCTTCGCACACTATACGCGGCATACCCACCGGACAATATTTGCGTGTCCGGCGGAATTGCACTGACGATATTACCTTTGAAAAGGAAGCCAAACTGTTACGGTCCCGCTTTCATGAACGAGGCTATAAAGACCGTTGGCTGAAAAAAGCGTACAAACGAGCTAAATCGACTAATCGTCTTGACCTTTTACAAAAAAGGCCCAAGACTATAACGGATTCTAAAGAGACGCGGTTAATCACGAGATATAGCGATCAAAATCGTGAGGTGGATGGCATTCTCCAGCGGCATTGGCATATCCTCACTAGGGATTATGCCATCAGGGAATTCATTCCCTTTAAACCACAGATTACTTATAGACGGAGCAAAACATTGAGGGATTTGCTTTCCACGAGCCATTTCTGGGGGAAGAACACACCCGGTGGTCATTGTAAAACAAGGGGTACATATAGTTGCAGCGGATGTGCTTATTGCCAATATTTACAGGTGGGGAATTCGGTTGTCTTGCCCAATGGCCGCAGGTGGTATTTGCAACATTTTGTTAATTGCAATACCCCTGCGGTCATTTACCTGCTCTATTGTAGATGTGGCAGTTTTTATATTGGAAAAACCACTCGGGCCCTGAGAGAAAGAATTAAGGACCATGTTAGTGACATTACTTGCTGTAATTTCAAATCCCCAATTTCCCGTCATGTTCATCTTGAACATCGGGGTGATGCCCGTTACGTTAAATTCATAGGACTCGATGTCATACATCGGCACCCCAGAGGGGGAAATGTTGATAGAGCGTTACTCCAGTTGGAGTCCCGTTGGATTTTTAATCTTGGAGCCACTAAAGACAAGGGCCTCAATGATAGTATTAACTACCGGGTTTTTCTTCCACAGTAGGCTCGTTTAGGTTAGATCCCTCAGCTGCTGCTCTTTTTCGTTTAGGGCCCCCCTTTCTCCATTTTCTTTCCATCAGGCTGCTCTTTCATCCGCCTGTCTGTATGGGTTTTTCATTAAAAACCCTCCGTTCCTCCCCACTGTTACTTCACTACTGTCCATTTTAGTACAGTGGACATGATATATATTGATATGTCCACTGGTTATTTGACTGTTATGGCTGCACTTGCACTCTGAACTTTATAGGATATGGTTATAGGTTTATTTATATACAGAAAATGACGGCTATTAGGTTTAACTTCATGTGCCGCCCTGTATGTTGCTATGTTTATATTGTAATTGTACTCTGTTCTTTTTGTTAAGTTATATTGTATCTCTGCCGTCTCTCCCGCCCCCGCCCGCCCCCCCCCCCCCAGCCCTCCCTATCTGACGGCGCGTCACTCTAAACACATGCCGGAGGAAACAGCTTCCGGCTTTGTGGCATGGAGCGCATTTGCGCTCCAGTGACGCGCACTCGGACGTCTCCGCGTCTTCACGCGGAGCGGTCACATGGGAGTGCGCGGGGGGCGTGGCTGAGGGTTTGGGAGGAGTACGGCCAGTACAAGAACGCCGCTATGGCGTCTTAGGAACACGCTTTTTGCTGTCTGCCTTTGAGAATGCCGTCAGAAGACGGCGAAACATGTCAGGCTGTCTGACAGCTTAGCAAACGCCGCCTATTGCCGCTTGGGACCCTCATCTTCCATCAGGATGTTCCTGGCCATTAAGCTGGACTGGTAACTACATCCTTTGCACTCATGAATCCCTGAATGGGGGCAGGTTTGATTTTGCATTGGAACTTTATGCCATCCGTAAAGAAATTTTTCCATCATTGCTCTAGTGTTTCGGGGCGACTGATGAACGTTGTTGCTGACGGATTCCCAGCTTGGGAGCTTTGCTGGCACTATACTGTCTCTCCTGTCATACTCAGCATTGCTATGTGCTACAGTGTTGGGCTTCATAACAGCTATATGCCACGCCATGCACATTACACTATCATCTGCTTGCAAGCTCGTCTTTTAACAACAGCATGATGACAGACTGCCTGCTTTATTAACCCTCCCTGCTTATTGGTTGCCCCTGCGAGTGGGGGGCACAGCCTTGTGGTTTCCTACCAGCATCGTTCACCTTGCATTTGTTCCAGTGTCATCTCTGCTCCTCTAGCCCCATTGAGTGGGGGCTGCTATTGTATTGAACTGTATGAATATAGCTTTTCAACCAAAAAATACAGAGGATGTTTTTACAACAATTGTTTCTTACATGCCTGCCTACAACCAGCTTGATGTCCATTACATGAGGACTCCCTTCTATTTTTTCCTGTTTTTTTGGGGGACTGCAGCCCCATTTTTTTCTAGGGATCTGGGGTGTCCAGCGGCAACATTTGGCTAATTTGCAATATATATTACTGTTTTTTAAATTCATATTTATGTTATGCACCTAGTCTTGTTTTTTTGTATAAAATGTACTATTAAAAGTATTTATTGATTTTCATGCACCCAAGAGCCAATTCTCTCCGTTGTTGCTTTATATTCATTAATATTGGCAGGATGCATGAAAAGCTTTTTGTATCTCAGTGAACATTATTATCTATTTTTTGCTCCTATTCAACTTCAGAGTTCCTTTTTGAGTCATTTATTCAGTTGTTTCTTTAATAGTTGTTTTGCCACCTAACTAATGTATTCTTGTATTTCTGTGTATCAGTCTGAGCATTTGGTACCTTAAGAAGTATTAAAACAAGCTTTCCAAAGCTTCAGCATTTTTGCAAAATGCCCATTTCCTTAAAGTGCACTAAACGATTGTAAAGAGGCATCCTGGTGGTTTAAAAAAAGTGTTTAAAAAATTAATAAAGGATTGAGGTACCTTACCTCAATGACGACAAATCTTTTTAAAAAACAAAGCCTGTGCTACAAAGCTTTTTTTTTTTTTTACAAAGATTTGTCGTCATTGATGTAAGCTACCTCAGTCCTTTGTTAGTTTTAAACTGTTTTTAAACGCTTTTATAAACCACCAGGGCGCCTCTTTACAATTGTCTAGTGCATCCTATACCCCCACACGTCACCCATTTGAGGGGTGGAGACAGACCACACGTGGTGCACACCACGGTGGACATCTGTCCCCTTTGTTTTCCGAAGGACAGCAACCGCATGCAGGTCCCTAGTGACCTCCCCGAGTGGAGACGGGTTCATTGTCTCCACCTGCTTTCTACGGTCGGTTGCCCCTCTGCAACCCACCTTTGTGAGTATATTCTTACTTTTTACATTTACCCAATTACCTTGAAATACTGTACCATTGGGCTTCTGGTTTTGTTCCCTGTGTCTTTTCCTAGAAGGTGTCCTGACACCCACTACCCACTATTTCCTTAAAGTAATGTGAAACTCAAATCTTGTCTATGGGCTAAAGCAGTGTTCCCCCAACCCTCTCTTCAAGGCCCACCAATAGTGCATGTTTTGTGAATAACACACAAAGGTAGTTAATGAGCACTGCTGAGTGAGACACTCATTACCCTACCCGTGAATGTTTGTGGTTTCCTGCAAAACATGTACTCGATCATTGGCCTTGAAGACCGAGTTGGGGTTCTCTGGTCTAATGCATTAAACACAGCATACAACTAAAAGCAAAAAAAGATTTAAATGGTTTCCAAGTTAAAGGAGGTATATACAAATATAGCTCTCTGCACACAGCAATATGGTGTGTGCTAGGGCCTAGAGAAACAAGAACAACTGCAAAGCACCCACTATATGTCCCGGAGTCAGCACTACACACTGAATATCTAAAGAATAACAATTTTATTATGTATGATAACACACTATTAAGTAGAAATATAAAAACATTTCAAAAGGTTCCTCTCCAAAACTGACAATCGCCTATATATATATAATCATTTTTATATAAGTTAAAGGAAGTATTAATACTGAATTCCCTACTTCACTTAAAAGCGAATTAATAAGATTTCTGTTGCCATACTACACTTATCAGATTGACTTGAGCAATACTGAGGGCCTATGGCCACTGAGAGCAAATATGGGCTGAAACTGCAGCATTTCCCTGCTTGCGAGCTGCATGGGGAAATGCTGCCTACCTTTCTATTGGCTTGCCTTCCAGATTGTACTTCGGTTCAAAATTCGACAGCATGCTCTAGATTTCTGCAGAACTCAGCCGAATCGCCATTCAGTTGGGCCTGCGGCTGCCCGTGGAAATAAGCCCTAAGCTGTATAAATAATGCAGAATAGCTTCTGCTGTATTTAGGGGTGAAGTAGAGAAATTTATCTTCTGTGTTTGCATAGAAATTACAAGACAATCTGATAATTTGCCCTGCAGACGGCAATGTCATGCATTGACTTTGAGGCCTATCTCCACTGGGGTGCCACATCTGTTATCGAATCAAACGTGGCAATTGTGCTTTAGAAAGTTCCCCCCGAATCGCTGTTTGGCTGTTACAATGACGATAAAGATTTGTATTCTATTCTATAGGGATTCTAATGCGTGCTGTGGTAAACTACATTATACTGTCCAAATCACACTTCGGATGGCAAGCTTATTAACAGAATAGTCAGCGCTCCCCCCCCGCAAATAGTATGCAGGGGAAATCCGTTGTGCTTTTCTTGTGGCCCATACTGAAGAGTAAGCATGCATTTCAGTGTCCTAATATCGGTCTTCTCATGTTTTCATTTGTGTAGTTTTTTTTTTGTTTTTTTTTTGCTATGTTTAATGTTTCAGAGCAGAAATGTATTATTGAGTTTTATACCACTTTATATGTTAAAAAAATATATACGGTAATTCTCCAAATATTGGTATGATAAATAATCTCTGAAGCTATTTGGTGTGAGTTGTGTAAGTAAATGAAATCTTTTTGTTTCTCAGATTTTTGCTCAGTTGTTACCATTAAGGATCAGTCCAATGCACAGCTGAATTGCAGATTTTTCAGTGGAAATCAAGAAACACTACCACAAATTGCCAAACAGGGTGATATTGTGAGATTCCACAGAATAAAGGTATGGTTTTCATTTGACCTTTAAAGTGTAACTCCACTTTTGTTAGAAAATCAATCAAGCATACCATCAATGAGATACCAATTCTGCAATACAATATTATTGGGGGGGGGGGGGGCAGGGGGATAATGGTTGAAATACGGTGAGCTCCTCTTTCCTGCCAGGCTTCATTGTAGGGTTTATGTTTCGGTATTTTCTGTATGCAGGTAACAAACAAATTAGGAGCACCCTTTTTAAAGAGAGTCTGAAGCCAAGAAAAATAGTGCTTTTTATTTCCCTCTTCGTTTCTGCCATTTCAGCTAAGCTGAATCGCTGCATTCCCGCGGCAAAACGAGGTCTATAACCCCCCGAACTCCCGGGGCAAAAATCCATGACTTTCAAAGTCATGGATTTTTCTGCCCGGGGAGGCAGAGCTTTGGGCTGTAGCTCTGCCTGCCGTACAGTCAATCAGCGCTGATCGGTTCCTCTCCCCGCCTCTCTGTCTTCTTTCAAAGAGAAGAGTGGGGAGAGGCGGCGATCAGCGCTGATTGACTAAACTGGAGGCAGAGCTACAGCAAAAAGCTCTGCCTACTCCAGAAAGTAACGGAGTATTTTTGCCCCCGGGAGTTCGGGAGGTTACAGACCTCGTTATACCACAGAAAAGCGACGATTCATCTTAGCTGATATTGCAGAAGAGAAGAGGTAAATAAAAACCACTATTTTTCTTGGCTTCAGATTCTCTTTAAGGGAGTGCTCCTCTTTCCAGCTTGGTACAGGACCTGTATAAAAGACATTGTTCAATCCGATTCCAAATTAGCTATCATGGCCAAGACCAAAGAGCTGTCCAAGGAAGTCAGGGAGAAGATTGTAGACCTGGACTGGGCTACAATGCTACTACCAAACAGCATGTGAGAAAATGACAACAGTTGGTGTGATAAATTGTAAATGAAAGAAATACAAAATAACTGTCAATCTCCCTCGGTAGGGGCTTCACCATGGCGTTGCAATCATCATGAGAAGAAGCCCAGAACTACACGTGGAGTAACTTGTCAATGATCTCATGGCAGTTAGGACCATAGTCCCCAGTTGGTAATGTACTGCACCATGAAAGACTCTAATCTTGCAGAGCTCACAAGATCCTCCTGCGCAAGAGAGCATGTGTACAGGCCCATCTGCAGTAAACACAAGGGGCTTGATTCACAAAGCGCTGCTAATCTAGTTAGCACGCCTAAAGTCTTTTGGGCATGATAAGCATTGCACTAAGTAGGATAGCACCACTTTGAGGGAAAAACTCACGCGCAAAGTTTTGTGCGCAAAGTTTTACGCGTGCAAAGTCCGGTGTGCGCGAAACGTCGTATAGGGTTTAAAGGGAACCTTAACTGTGGGAGAAAAAACAAATTCACTTACCTGGGGCTTTCCCAGCTGCAGCCGTCCTGTGCCCGCGCCGGTCCTTCGGTGCCCTCCGGTCTCCCTCCGCGGCTAAGTTTCGTTTTCGACCAACTGCCAGTCGTCCTCCGGCAAAGCGTCTTCTTCTTCCGCATTCCCCGTCGTAAAGAGCCGTAAAGCACGTCCGCATGACGCAAGACGGGAGACTGGAGGGCACCGAAGGACCGGCACAGGACGGCTGCAGGAGGCTTGGGAAAGCCTCAGGTAAGTGAATTTTTATTTCCCCCCCACAGTTAAGGTTCCCTTTAATGGCGTTGCACGCGTAAAACTTTACGCGCGAGTTTATTTTATTACACCTAAACTGAATTTAGGCGTGATAATGGGCTTTTCACCAGCGTGCTAACAGTTAGCACGGTTTTGAAAGAGGGGGGGGGGGAATCACTCGTGTGCGGTGTTGTGCGGCCCTGCAGCTTGACCTTAAAGCTGCAGTGACCAATTAAGTAAAAAGCAGCCTGGTCTTTAGGGGGGTTTACCACTGTGGTCCTCAAGTGGTTAAACGCACTGTAAAGCATACTTGTCAGCTTGTTGTGCAGGTGCTGCATCCTTTCTGCCTTCTGGTAATTTGGTAACATCTCTGCCACTTTGTGCTTATACCGAGGGTCTAGTAGTGTTGCCACCCAGTGATGGTTATTCCCCCTGAGTTTTTTTATACGGGGGTCCCTCAACAGGCTGGACAGCATGAAAGACCCCATCTGCACAAAGTCGGATGCTGACCTACTAGCCATCTTGTCTTGCTCTTCCTCAGGTAAGTTCTCCTCCTCCTCCCAGCCACGAACAATACCACGGGAAAGGTGAGCAGCACAAGCACCCTGCGACGCCTGCTGCGGTTGTTCTTCCGCCTCCTCAAAGCCACCTTCCTCCTCTGACTCCTCTTCCCCAGACTCCTCCTCCAACCCCATCCTCTGTGATGCCGCAGGTGTTGATGATGCCGCAGGTGATGTTTCCAACAAATCTTCCTCCTGTTCCTGTTCACGCTCCTCCACAGCTTGATCCACTACTCTATGCACGGCACGCTCCAGGTAGAAAGCATATGGGATCAAGTCGCTGATGGCGCCTTCACTGCAACTCACCAGGTTTGTCACCTCCTCAAACGGACACATGAGCCTGCATGCATTACGCATGAGTGTCCAGTACTTCGGCCAGAAAATGCCCAGCTCCCCAGAGCATGACCTTTCACTGTAGCTGTACAGATACTCGTTGACTGCTTTCTCCTGTTGTCGCAGGCGGTCAAACAAGAGAAGCGTGTAATTCCAGCAAGTCGGGCTATCGCAAATCAAGCCCCTTCCCCAGCAAGTTGTTTCTCAGCTAAATATCGGCCAAGCAGCTTCGGCTTTGAATTTGGGAAAGTTGACACATGTACCTTGCATGGCACATGTGCTGAATCTAATAATTCAGAGATTTGTGTGTAAGTACCCAGGCGCACAGGAGGTCCTGAAGCAGTCCAGGAAGGTGTGTGGGCATTTCAGGCGTTCCTACACGGCCATTGCGCCCGTGTAGGAATGCCTGAAATGCCCACCCACCTTCCTGGACTGCTTTAGGACCTCCTGTAAGCCTGGGTACTTACACACAAATCTTTGGAATATAAGATTGAGCACATGGGGCATGTGTCAACTTCCAAAACTCAAAGCCGACAAGAGATTGCTGCCGTGGTCACACACCACGTTGCCGATCTCCAGTTGGTGTGGGGTCAGCCACTGATCCATCTGTTTGTTCAGAGCAGCCAGGAGTGCTGCTTCAGTGAGACTCTGGGCTTTGAGGCAAGACATGTCCAAGATGGCGGGACACCAACGTACCTGGCATGCAGCATAGGCCCTGGGGAGCTGGAGGTGTGTAGTTGGAGAAGAGATCGCAGCACCAGTAGAGTTGCACTGCCACCCAGCCGAGGAGGAGGAGGATAACAGCAAAGAGGATGTAGGAGGAGAAGGAAAGGAGGTGGCAGCCGGCATACCTGCAAGCCGTGGAGGTGTCGCAACTAGGTCCGCTGTACAGCCACGAACTCCCTGCTTGCCAGCGGTCACCAGGTTGACCCAATGTGCCGTATAAGTAATGTACCTGCCCTGACCGTGCTTTGCAGACCAGGCATCCGTGGTCAGATGGACCCTTGACCCAACGCTGTGTGCCAGAGATGACACCACTTGCCTTTCAACATCACAGTTCAGTTTGGGTATCACCTTTTTTGAAAAATAATTGCAACCTGTCCACCAGCTGGTATGGTAACAGCTGGCGAGCTAACAGTAATCCGTTAATTCCCCACCAAATAACTCCTACGAACTGTCAAATGGAGCAGATGTGGTGGCTGCCAGCTGAGAGTTAAGTGAGGTGCCAGAATCAAAGCAGGAGGAGGAAGGAGGGAGGGGGGATGAAGTGAAAGGTATGCACTGACTTGACTAATACAATGTGCAGTCACAGAGATGCAGTGAAAGGTATGCACTGACTGCTGGTATAATACAATTTGCAGTCACACAGGTGCAGTGAAAGGTATGCACTGACTGCTGGTGGTATGATACAATGTGCAGTCACACAGGTGCAGTGAAAGGTATGCACTGACTGCTGGTGGTATTATACAATGTGCAGTCACACAGGTGCAGTGAAAGGTATGCACTGACTGCTGGTGGCATGATACAATGTGCAGTCACACAGGTGCAGTGAAAAGGTGTGCGGAATGTGCTGGGCCTGGAACAGTATAGCAATTAGCAAGGGCCAGCTGCGACAGACTGGGCTGTATATGCAGTGTCAGTGGGTCACACAAAAAAAAAAAAAATCACAAGAACATTAGCTCTCAAAAGAGCTGTTTTGGTGGTGCTTTTCAGCAACAAATATCAGCAAGGAGCAATCTAACAAGACCTAACTAAGCTTTCCCTATCTCTGCAGCAACCTCGGATTGGCTGCCATGTGTCTGCTGACTGTGATGTAGAGGGTCAAAGTTTAGCCAAATGATGTAGTCTAGGGGGTGGGTCGAACGTGGTAAAGGTTCGCGGCTGTTCGCGCAAAAAAGTTTGCGTGCGAACTGTTCGGGCCATCTCTATTTCTTACTTTCAGCCTCTCTTTCTCACTAATCTCCAGCATTCTCCCTCAGTCACTTCCAGTCTCTCTCCTTCTCTTCTTCACGTATCTCCAACCTCTCTCTCCCTCACTTAGTTTCAGTCTCTCTCCTTCACCTCTCTCTATCTCTCTCTCTCTCATATCTCTAGAACTCTCTCTTGCTGTCTCTCTCCCTCAGCCACTACCATTTCCTCACCCTCACTTATTTCCAGCACTCTCCTTTGCCTTACTTAATTCCAGATTCCACACGTCTGCCCATCTGCTTACTATCCTCAGGACCTCACCCCTGCAGCCTCACCTCCAACCTCTCCTCTCCCTGCTTAACTTTAGCCTTCCCTCTTCCCCACACTAAACCCTAGCCTCCCCTCCTCCACACGATTACCTTTAGCTTTCCCTACTTCACAATCTCTTCTCCAACATCACATTACCTGCATGCAGAGAAGCAACTCAGTTGGCCGGCAATTGAGCAGAGCGTCGCACAGTCATCCTCACTGCTGCCATCTGTTATCTGTACAGACAAAAGCCTGCTGCTTTAAACAGTACAGACAGCAGGTGGCAGCAGTAAGAATGGCTGCTCTGTCTGTGAGAGACACATTACGCACAACGTTCTGAAGGTCGGGCACTCTGCAGTCCTGCAGTCCAGCTTACACCTTACTTGTGTAATACTAGTACAGATGTGCTTGCATACAGTGGGAGTGGGGTCACAACAAACCTATTCAATAGGCTCTTGTCAAATAGGTTTAGAGCACGTGTCAAACTCCAGGCCTGGAGGGCCAGATTCATGTCAGTGTTTAGGATGGACTGAGAAAGAAAGGAATGTAGGCATTGCAAAACATCCATGTAAACAAGGCCGGAAATGGAGCCTTGATCAGTTATCACTTCCAGTATGTACAGTGAAAGCAGTTACTGTACACTACCTATACTAATAGAAATGTACCATGTGCTGATCCTTGTGTCAAATGCTATGCATGTAAACTCCAATTACCATAGCAACGTTCACGTTATTTGAGTACCGCAGGTCGGGCTAATGGCGTACTCGTGGTAACTGCTGTCTCCAACCAACAATATTACTGCCGCTTTGTGCACCAACCTCAATGAACAATAACATTTATAAAGTGCTTTTCTCTTGCAAGACTGCAGAATTTGCAATGTAACAGCTTGGCTAAAATAATATTTTTCTTGCAAAAGTTCAATTTATTATTCATGTAGCTAATTTGAAGACTATTTCCTTTTTATTTTTTTGATAGTAATTGCTGATCACATTGTGGTATACTTTGCAGTAGATTTATCAGCATTATGAAATCCATTTTCTTTTGTTTTCCTCTAGATCAGCAACTTCAACAGTGAAATTAAAGGTATCAGCAGTAATGGGTTTTCCTCTTTAGTTTTTGAAGGCACAACAGGGGCTCCATTATTGCCTAGAACATCTAGCAAAACCTACAGCTTTACAGAAGAAGACAAAAAGATGATAGAATCCTTACGAGATTGGCAAATGAGGCAACAGATTACCCCTGAGCTGAGAGTAAAGCTTTCTGACATTCGGCCTGGGCAGTATTTTAATCTGTATTGCAATCTTGTTGGGAAAGCAGTTGTGGATCAGTCATCATATCTTCTAAAGGTGATTTGAAACATACAAGTCTGTTACATTTATTAAGGACTAGTAATATAGCCTGTTACATAATGGGCTCGAGAAAGCAGGCCTCTCAGCCCGCACCTGTGACATGCACATGCCAGCAACCCATGCATGTGACCCCAAGCCTGCGCACTCCTCTGACATGGAAGCAGACCATGGATGCTCAACCCAGGATTTTTATTAGGCAGGATGAATTGTAATATTCTAGCTACTTTTGTTTATTTGGCTGTATTCTTCCAGAATACGGCAAATGTAATACTATGTTATTCCTACAGTGATACCACATAGTGGCAATTGGCTGTAATTTCCACACGTTATACTGAACAAAAAACAGCGCCTATCCTGTTCTCAGCACTTGGTTTATACAGTATAGTTGGTTTAGCACACAACATTTTTTAAAGGATACGTTCAAGCTAATTTAAAAAATTAAAAATCCACTTACCTCGGGCTTCCTCCAGCCCCTGGCAGCTGTACTGTGGGCTTCCACCATCCCCTGGCAGCCGCCCTGCGCAGAAGAAGCTGACCTGGAATAAGACCTGGCAAAGTCAGCATCTGCAGCCAGGGCTGTGGAGTCGGTCCAAAAATCCACCGACTCCGACTCCTCCGTTTAGGATTCCACTGACTCCACGACTCCGACTCCTCTAATTTGCATATTACAATTTTGTTGATTAAAAGTATGTAACGTGAAATTTGTCTCTTAACTGCCAACGCTTAGGAATTTTACAAGACAACTGAAGTGAGAAGGATATGTAGACTACTATATTTATTCCCTTTAGACTAAAACTAGTCCTTGGTAAGAGTACTTGTAGAAGGTACAAACCGGAACAAAGAACATCTATCAGGCCCTAGGCAATGTAAGTGTGGGTACATGTAAGAATGATGTGCAGGTACTCTGCAGGGGAATGAGGAGATTGTAAACAGACAACACCTCTGTGTTCAATGTGCACAGCATTCTCAGTGGATTCCCTGCAGCTCTGTGGGGAGTGCATATGTAGAGTATAGTGCTACTGTGTAACAAAGTAAACCTGAGACAGATGAAATTAAAGTTTTATACACACCTGGGGCTTCCTCCAGCCGCCTTCAGGATAATCAGTCCCTCGTTGTCCTCCTCCACCACCTGGATCTTCTGCTATGAGTCCAGGTACTTGAGCCAGTCAGGCGTAATGCGCATGCACACACTCCGCTGCCAGGAGCATACTACACCTGTGCAGCACTATTGCGCAGGTGCAGAATGTTCCTGGCTGTGGGAGCGGCATGCGGCCGGACAGCGCTGACTGGCTGAATTACCAGGACTCATAGCAGAAGATCCGGGTGGTGGAGGACAGCGAGGGACTGATTAGCCTGAAGGGGGCTGGAGGACGCCCCAGGTATGTATAAAAAACTTTACTTTTCATCCGTCTCAGTTACCCTTTAATTTGTAGTCACCAAACCAAATTTTAATAACATCAAATTATTTGATTTTATCAGCAAAGGGAGTGCATACATTTGCATAAATCAGCATCAATGCAGAATTATTTCCATCTCGTTGACCATCTCTATTAGTGACACAGCTACACATCAGGCTTTATTCTTACAGCATAGATGTTATTTAGTATATATAAGAGATTCCTGTGTACACATTATATATACAGTCACAATCAGATATGTATATCTGACCTTAAAAATACGGGGACTGCTTTATTGAAGCAGCACAAGTAACTAATTTTGATTGGTTTATTTTATTTTTGTGGACTAAGCACAGCTATTACTGTATATATACCGTATATATACGTTATTTTTAATGACTATTATCTGAGAAATAGAACATTGTATCATATTTTCTATTTTAATTACAGTTACAAATTCATTAGGAGTCTGAGTCGGTGCATTTTTTCCCGACTCCGGGCACCCAAAATTGCCCGACTCCACGACTCCGACTCTACAGCCCTGTCTGCAGCGGAGGAGTCCAGGAGCCACCGGAGCTGCGGAGAGGGCGCAGGACGGCTGCCAGGGGCTGGAGGAAGCCCCAGGAAAGTGGATTTTTTAATTAGCTTGGACGTATCCTTTAACTTTAAATTACTATAAACAAAGTCTTGTGACTACAGTGTAAATCCTGAAATAGTGAACACAGTCAAAGATAACATTGAATCTGTTGAAATCAGATTTATTTTCCCCACATTGTTGTACCGTATTTTTAGTATTATAAGACACTTCAGACTATAAGATGCACTTAGGTTTAGCGGACAAAAACCAAGGGAAAAATGATATACTAAACTGGTGCGAAAACTCTAAAAAAAGGTGGAGGGCGCTTGGGTAGGTGGATTTTATTGTACTGCCCGCTGCTAACTAGAAGGTGTGGGGACCCACTCACCTCACACAAAATAGTATAAATAGGTAAACAATTACTAGTTGCGCTGGGTCTAACTGGCGTCCTGTATCACTCACCCAATGTAATATATGTTCAAACTGTTAATTCAATAAAATTTGTAAAAATTTATTATTACAATAAAGTGCATTAGATTACATTTACATTGCATGCGGGTCGACCATAAATCATGAATAACTGATTCATTCAAACTTGCAATCATTCACAGACCCTCCAATGTGCATAGATTAGCCAAAAAATAAAAATTAAAAATGGAAAATATGGTTAAAAGAGTGGATCCAAAAAAACATGTGATAGCAAAAAAATATATATGTGCACAGAAAAAATATAGGTTAAAAAAAATATATATATATATATATATATATATATATATATATATATATATATATATATATATATCGTACAGGTGCCTTGGGTAATGTTTCAAGGTGTATGGTGAAGACTCCCTTTAAGAAAAAGATTGCTGATATGTCTCAATATAAATCTCTGTGAGGTTTCGTCGTAAAGGCTCCCCTGGACTCATATGAGGTCAATCTTCCAATATAGGTTGGTATTTGTAGGTACCAGGCATCAAGGCTATGGTTGGCATATAGGTTGTATATAATTCATAGAGTTCATAAATGGACTCACCTCCTTCCTCGAATGAGCAGTATTATATTTGCACGTCGTGCCAGTAATGATGCTGCTGATTGTACTCACGTCCTCAAATAGAGTTTTCTGAGAGGTTTGCGGAGGGTCCAGTTGGTGTGTCCGAGTTCCGGCCGGTAGCTCAATGACACTATACAACTCCGTACTGTATCCGTAATCATCCGCAATGATCGAGTATAGTAGTTCCGGGTAGTGGCTGGTCTACTTCCGGTGACGTCACCTGCTCCTCGCGTCCCTTATTGCTTGGTTACCGCTGAACTGCGGTTTAGCGAAGGTTGATAGACGGTTTAGGTCCGGCAATACTTATTGCAAAAATCCTCGCTGAGCAATATGGGAGGGTGCAGAGTTTAAGACTAACGCGTTTCGGCAGTCTGCGGCTGCCTTTATCAAAGTCAATTCTGAAGTGAACAGCCACCTCCGGGTTGATATATACTATTGTCCCCTCCCCTCTCTCCGGCATGTTGTCTCCTGGGTCCTAGCGTTTCCATCCGACATGGGTGGCGATGTGCATTTATTATGCATATTTCATCTCCTCTTGCTTCAAGTGAAAAATATGTATATTCACATATATATAAAAAATGATAATAAACAATAACACATTATAAGAAAAATATATACGGCTATGGCTGTGTTTAATTTTATGAGGCGCACCAGTGTTGGATCTGTTTAAAGCATAAGAGGATTTATCAGAGTTAGGAAAATAAATGTGTATATAATTCGATTTCTCTCATAGGCTGCGCAGCGTAGGTACGCGTGGACAAAGAGGTGCCACCTAAAAAACAAATAAATGTATACTCCTGCGCAGCAGAAAGTAAGGAGGACGGGCAGTACTATACACATATGGGTGGTCTGCCACATTGGATAGGTCTGTTGTGGACACATTCATTCATAAAGGCCCCGAATATCTCGATTCTATATTGAGTGGGTCTAATGTGGCCACGTTCATTCATAGTAATCCAAATATCTCAAATTCTGCATTCAGGCCCTTAGGGGACATAGTGTCTAGACTAAAAATCCAGAAGCTTTCCCTACTGGACATTTTGGCTATATAGTCACCTCCCCTGGTGTCTCTATATACTATCTCCAGGCCCATAAATTTGGTCTCATAGATTCTACAATTATGTTTTTCTTTATAATGTCTAGATAGGGGATGTCCATCCCATCCCTTCTTCATATTTTTAAAATGTTCCCCTATCCTTTCTTTAAGTAGACGTTTAGTTCTGCCTATATAGTATTTGTTACATGGGCACTTAATGCAGTAGATTACGCCTCTTGTGTCACATGTAATTAATTGTTTAATTTTCATGGAGCCATGTTGTGTGGTGACCTCCATAGTTTTATTGTAGCCTTGTGTATCCCTGCAGTTGTTGCATCTCCCGCATCTTATGAAACCTTCTCCGAGTTTATTGCCTCTGCCGTCCCTACTAGTTGCTGTGGCGATCTTGAGGCCCACCGAGCTAGCTCTCCTGAATATGAAAGATGGTATTTCTGGGATAATGTTGTATAGTGTTTTGTCTTTCTTAAGGATATTCCAATGTTTTTTGATAATATTCTGTATCCTTTTGTTGTTTGTGTGATATTGTAAATTAATGCGCATTTCATGTTCATCTGTAGTCGTTTTGGATTTCTTTTTTAGTAATTCTTCCCTATCCATGTTGCCCATGGTCTGTATTGCTTTATTTATGTCATCCTGTTGATAGCCCTTCTCCAGGAATTTTCCTGTCAATGTTATAGCCTCTTGTTTGAATTGATCCTCCTCTGTGCAATTCCTACGGATTCTCGCCATTTGTCCCTTTGGGATGTTCTCGAGCCAAGGTGGGAAGTGGCAACTTGTAATAAGTATATAACCATTGACATCTGTTGGCTTAGCATAAGTTCTTGTTTTTATAGTATTATTTTCAATGTATATGTCCAAATCTAGAAAGTGTACATTGTTGGTGCTTATATCTCCTGTGAATATCAATCCTAGGTCATTGTTGTTGATGTTTCCTAGGAAATCCTCCAATGTCTCCATGTTACCCTTCCAGATAAACAAGATGTCATCGATGAATCTACGCCAGAGGACCAGGTTCTCTCCGGGTCCCTCATCGCCAAAGATGTGGGTGGATTCCCAGTATGCCACAAACAAATTAGCATACCCCGGAGCGAACCTGGTCCCCATGGCTGTCCCACTCCTCTGTAGGTAGTGTTCTCCCTCATGCATAAAGTTATTGTGGGTTAAGATGAACCATATGGAATTCAGTATAAAATACCGTTGTTCCTCCTTCAATGAGTCGTCCTGTTCTAAGAAGTATTGTGTTGACTGTAGACCTTTATTATGATCAATTATTGTGTATAGTGAAGTAATATCCAAAGTGCCCAGGATCCATCCTTCTTCCCATTCTATTTCTTTCAGCGTATTAATCGCGTGTCTTGTGTCCTCAAGAAATGCTGGTGTTTTCCGTACGTAGGGTTGCAAAAATGTATCAATGTATCTGGAGAGATTTGAGGTACAGGAACCAATCCCAGATATGATGGGTCTTCCTGGTGGATTGGTTAGAGATTTATGTATCTTTGGGAGATGGTACATGATTGGAATCCTGGGATGTTTGATGTTGATGAATTCAAATTCTTTCTTGTTAAGAATGCCCTCAGAGTATGCCTCCTCAGATATATATATATATTTATTTTTTAACCTATATTTTTTCTGTGCACATATATATTTTTTTGCTATCACATGTTTTTTTGGATCCACTCTTTTAACCATATTTTCCATTTTTAATTTTTATTTTTTGGCTAATCTATGCACATTGGAGGGTCTGTGAATGATTGCAAGTTTGAATGAATCAGTTATTCATGATTTATGGTCGACCCGCATGCAATGTAAATGTAATCTAATGCACTTTATTGTAATAATAAATTTTTACAAATTTTATTGAAATAACAGTTTGAACATATATTACATTGGGTGAGTGATACAGGACGCCAGTTAGACCCAGCGCAACTAGTAATTGTTTACCTACTAAACTGGTGCGTCCATGGTGCAGGGGCGTCTTATGGACATTTCCCCCCAATTATTATGCTCCCCTTATGTTACATAGTTATTTGGGTTGAAAAAAGACATACATCCATCGAGTTTGTCCAAGATGTTTAAGGACAGGGAAGACTCGGACACACCTCGTCAAATAGACAACACATTTATTCATGCATCAAGGGCCGTTGATACAGGCATCATCAGAGTAATGCTACAGATCATTAGCACACAGCCGATTTTATAGGGTTACAAGTATGCAAAAATATACACTCCCTGGGCAGTTCAGGATGTCCATCAGTGTTACAAAAACCAATCACAGTTCAGTAATCAGTGCAGACATGAAGCAGTTAACATTTAATTCTTAGAACTCTCCACCCATATTATAATGAGTTTCACCACCCACTGTTCTCTTACTCAACCTTCTGTTTAAGGTCACAAGGGGAAGTGGTTCAGTCTGGACAACACATCACTTGTCTAAATCTGTCCGTGGGGCCCCTTTTCCACTAAAAGTCAAGGAAGCTAGGACATTGCAAAATAACAGTAAATCTACTATTAGGACATGTTCAAGAGTAGCAAGTGTCCCTGAGCACGTACACATCATGTGGCCTTCTTCTAACAGAAATTGTTTATATATCACCAAATGGAGCTAATTTAAAACAAAATGTCCTTTATATAAACCAGACAGGTATCACAGCTTTGTCACTCCCTCCTCTAGTTCATCCCTGTGAACTACTTATATTAAAAAGTTTTTATCACAGTATTCTTGTAGTCAGGGCCTCCAGCTATATCACCTCTGGCTCTATTCTTGTAGTCAGGGCCTCCAGCTATATCACCTCTGGCTCTGTGGTACATATGTTGTAGTGCCATCCTCTTCACCTTAATAAGAGCCACCTTTTTGGCTAAGAACTCATCTTAAGGCAGTGCATCATCTTCACCTTAATAAGAGCCACCTTTTGGCTAAAAACTCCTCTTAAGGCGGTGCATTCTGGTGGAACGTTTATTATGGGTCCTGCCAGGATGTATCAAATAGATTCCTTTTGATCCTTTCAAGTAAAGCAGGTGATGATGTCAGGACAAGAGTGCTCTTTTAACGATCTGTAGTGATGCAATCGTAGAGCGATGTCTTACTAAGGATTCAGCCGTCTTTGTCTTTCCCAGCTGGGGTCTTTCTTCCCTTGCACCCTTAGGACCTCTTGCTTTTTATTGTAAAACAGTATGAACATGAGGTAGATTTCAAATCAGGAGGTAGAATTCATACCACAGGCCTTAATCCATAAGTGTCTTCTTGGTGATAAGCTGAGGCACAACATGTCTTGTTGAGGTAGAAGGGTAGAACCATAGGGAGATACAACAATAAAGCATAAAGAAGGAAAAAGGTTTTTTTTTTTTTTTTTTTTTTTTTTTTACACATTGCAAATTTCGTCTCTTTTAATCTCTTATTTTATTTATATATATATGTTTGTATGATTATTATAAAGTATAACACCAAGTAAGTATAGTAGCAATTAAATCACAATAATAAGTTGATTTAGTAGGGGATTACAATACCTAACAAACCTACCCTTTCATCCATGACAGACTTCTCCCGCCCCTCACCTGGTAGTCTGACCACCAGCTGCATAGTTCAGGATAAGCCTGTATTGATTATATTGGTTTCATTCATACCTAGGTTATATGGTTCTCTCCTTTCATGGAGGGCTTCTTCTACTTCCATTTACTCATTTCCATGCACTTCCTTTTAACTAAGGGAACATGAGAAAGTTTATACTACCCATATAACATTTAGATATATTCTTTATCTTGTGAAACTACCACCAAAACATCCCTGAGTTTCTGTTGTTTCTTACTCATCCTAGCACCTAATCTTTTGATTTTACAAAACACAAGTACCTGGAAAATGTATAGTACACATGTAAGGACAATGAGCACCACTACTGGATGGAGCATGAGGTTCAGAAAGGCACTTGCCTTTGGACTATACCCAAATAGACTTTCCCACCATGATATTTTAGCATCCTGTTCTAGAGCATGTGAGACTTGCACTAGTTTCTCACGATCGTGCTCCAAACGCACTGTTGCTTGCCTTTCTGAAGCTCTGAGTGTTTTTATGATCTCATCTTCCCTCCCAAAATCCAATAACCATCCTTTCAATTCTGCTCCAAATCCTAAAGGAATTTTTTGTAAACGGACAGGTGTATCAGGCTTGATGTCTAGTCTTTTTTCAGGTGTTATGGGTGTACGTCCCTTCTGCTGTGCCAGATCAACTCCCAGGACTGGGCCAGTGGTACAGTACACCCCTCTGGTCAGTGTTCCACTCTGAGTACAATTGAATGTATATACTGCATAAGAGGTGGCATTTTCCATTTGATACCAGCACCAATAACCCTGTCCTAGGTACTTCATCCGGCTCGGCATCTTCTCTTTTGCATCCATCAAGCATGATCCTTCCTCATCCCAACATTGTTGCCTTATAATCCTGTTTTGCTGTCCTTGACATAACAGTACATTTTCCTTTCTCCAACACCCATCTGTGTCTAACAACCTGGGCTCACCTTCTTCATAAATCATTATGTCATGGTTTACTCTGGGAAGCAAAACTACACCTGCTGACAAAACAGAACCCAAATTTACCACTGTATAAGCTTGATGCTCCTCACCTGCAACTGGCACTAAGGACGAAATAGTGCATGTGAGGTTTTGACACCCATGGAATTGAGTAAGCCACCATTTTTCATGCGTCATTGCAAATTTAGGAACAGATCTCTCAGCTTGTCTACGCAAATTTATGGGAAAGTGACCAGCATGCAGTGAGGTTATCATTAGCTTAAGATCCTGTGATAGTTCAGATTGAACCTGTGTACAAGATAATGCTAATTGGACTTCTTCCTGTTGTTTAACCAGACCTGCTACTAACCCTTTAAATTTCTGCTTCATTACCTCTGACAGTGAGGCTGTAGCATCAATGTGATCATGTTGTAGATTTTCTAACACATGATTTATATCTAACTGAGTTTTCACTCCCTCCCCTACATGTTGAGCCAGCCCTCCAAGTTTATTTCTTAATACTTCTAAATCCATAGTATTTAAGGCCCCTAGACCAAGACCTCCTGCCCCCAGAGCTTTATCCATCAAATCCCTTTTAGACTTATGGTGACTATACCCCGATTCCAACCATCCTTTCAACATGTAGATCTGATTTTTAATATATACACCACACCTCTTGTCCCACATATCTACCCTAAAATCAGTTAAAGTTACTCTCCACGTGTACAAAACAAACTTTGTATCCAACAATACTGCCCAAGGTGAGGCCAGTTGAGGGACTATTAGGTCTGCCATCTTGACAGCTGGGACTTTACATATATTTGGATTCATTTTTACAGGGACCACAACATCCTTTTCTCTTTCCACCCGGACTATAGTTGCACATACCTGGCCTCTCCCTTCCCATGTATACCACCCTCGTTTATTTATTGATGGATTGTTCACACCAGGGACTGGACTTTCTCTGTTCAACTGGACAGATTGGGTAAAAGTCCAGCATCCTTCATCTGATTCGTCGCAGAAAGGCCAAACAAATGGTCCATCCAAGTTTAAATCCAAATCTAACTCATAGCCATGAGGGTCTTTCCAGTCTGTGGTGTGATACAATCCTCTCAATCCTTCAGACATGGGAACCCCATACATCCATTCATTTACCTTTGGTGTGTCTACTCCATTACACAGTACTTCCCATTTCCACGGGTTTGGTCCATTAAAGACAAGAGATTGGTTAGATGCCCAATGTGCTGTGTCAATAATATAGTGCCCCTCAATGTCTGATGTACAGGCTTCTCTCATGATCCTCATCATATACTGTTGTACTGTTACACCTTCTTTTGGAGTGATATGCTCAAATCTCTTATTTTTAGCATCTGTTTGTACGTGCAACACCAGGGTGCTTGCATATGCATTAAGTCTAACTTTCTCATTATGTGTGTACCAAGTGGCCTGTTGGACTATACTGCAGTTGAGTCCAAATATAATTCTCTCTTGCGTCAGGTATGTAAGTGGATCTACTGTTCCAAAGTACTCAGGGGCTCGAGTAAGCAAGAACTCCATGATTCCATCTGCTGGATCATAACATTTATTTAATAGAGTACCTTGCACGGGTTCAGGTTGGTCATAGAATATTTTCCTATATTGTCTTGTCTCACCCACATTATATACCACATATACTATGTACCAGTCATCATACCCTCCTCTTGTTGGGTCCTCAGGATGTAACCTGTCTTTCTCACACCTTACTACCATCAAGTCATCTGATCTCCCATTGTCTAAATCAGTAGATAAGTCTTTTAAATCGTCACTGTCAAGTATCTCAGAATCTGGGTTGTCTGTATCTGCAGTAAAAATCCCTGGCATAGTACATGTGTCTATTTCTGGGTCCTCATCTGCCTCACAGTCAGGGACAAGTCTATCTTGAACATATGTCAAAAAGAAAGTGATCTCTGGTTTCCCACCCAGCCTTTTTTTTAAATGCTCCTGAAACGGAGGAATCATTCTGTGGTACATGGTATTACACAGTTCGTCCAAGGTATGCCAGTATGTGTCTATCACCAGGGGTGGATGAATTGGCCTAGCGTGCTCAAAATAGTGCAGGCTAGTAGGACTCATTCCCTTAGTACCATGTACATGCATATACCCTCGGTAAAAAAAAAGTGGATATCTTGGCACTAGTCTCCCTTGTTTACATTCAACCTTATGCAAGTGGGCAGGATCCCAGCCTTGTGGTTTCACCCCCCACTTACCATATGATGCTGGTGGCACCCAAGGTTGCTGGTGGTGGCTAGAGGTAGTTTGTCCCTCAGCACCTTTGAATATACATGACAAACAACATGCAAGACAGACTAACATAAATGCCCCTGGTGGCATGTTTGCATTAATCACTTTTGCGTATCTTCTTGCGATGAGAAGCATGGATCCAGGGAAGTGGCCTGTCATATGGGGCTGGGGTATATTCATGGGGAATACTCCCTACTACTTTACTTGTTCCATACGCTGGTGGTGGTGTTTCCTCCCTTAGCTGTGTAGGAGCTGTGGGTTTGTTTAACTCATTAGTCAGTCCTGAATACAACGAGGATTGGCATACAGATGTAGAGTCATCTCTCTCTCTGTCAGGTTGTATGTGGGCCAGCCTGTCACTGCTACTGTGTGTTGTCTCTAATGAGGTCTGCGTTAGCTGTCTGTTGTCGCTGTGTGCCTGTACTTCCTCTTTCTTAGTGAGATCACCTGGTGGCTGTGTCAGCACTGTCATCAAGAGCTTCTGCAGCAGCTCTGTGTTTCACATGCTGAGACACGGCCTTATCAGTCCGCCTACGAGAAGACCCGGACATAAGTGCTGTCCAAGCCTGGTGTGCTCCCATATCCAGCACATCAGTGTCTTCAGTCCCCTCATCTTCTAGCCGTGGTGACCCTCCTGTGCCTGATTGTTTTACTGTCATGATGGTGACGTCTTCGGATCGGCGAATCGCCTCCATCATCCACCTACTCCATGCTTCTCGCTCGTTTGGGCGAGTCATCCTCACCCTGTGGACATCCCACAAATTTTCCCACACCTTTGGTTTAAAAGTTCCCTTTCTGGCATATTTCTGGTTAGTCCATCGCTCCCAGTCCTCCAAGTATCGGGAGACCCACGGTCCATACTTGGTACACATCTCTTCTCGCGGCGTCAAATGCTGCGGCTCACCGCGATTTGACGCTCGCTTCTGAGCAATTGAATTCCCCATAGTATGGACTATGTGTTCCCCTTGAATTCCAAGCAATTCTCACACCAGAGATGGCCAATCTCTGGTTTCGCCTGGGAGCAACTTGAGCAACAGGTTCTCTCCCTGTTGCTACCGTGTGAACCACTAAGCACACTGGAGTCAGCCAATCCCGTCACCCCTCTGTTGATTTTCACAAGGGTCAGCAAGGTTTTACTGATGTTATTCAGCAATATTGTGCTCACTCCAGCACGTAGTAGAGGGAGTCACAATAGTCACACTGTCTCACGTGGTCTGGCAAGTAGCAAGGTTTTATGTTTGTCCTTGCTGCCCAACAGGTCACCCGATCCTTTACTGTCGCCCAGTAGGCATTGGTCTGGTGAACATTGCCAACCCTGAGAAATCCAAACTGCAATAATTGTGCGGGTGACAAGCACTTAGATCTGGCTGAGTGGACCCTTCACTGGCTTGGTCTGACAGAGGGTCCCCTCCCGATGGACTAACCTCAACACCACCATTTACAACCTCTATTGAATGGCAACTGACCGAGTCTAACTGATTGGGCTCGTTTCTGAAGTGGCACTGAGTTTGCTCTCCTGATGCCCTTATACCAAAACCGAACCTCAATGCTCTCTCTGACTCAGCCCTGGTTCCGTATACTTCAACCAAATCAGGACAACACAACTCCCTCCAGCGACAATAACACCAGGAAACCACTAGAAACACCACAGCGCAGGCTGCAACAGCAAACCCATAAGTCCACACACCACAGCCTTGGTCAGAATAGGGTGTATATTCTATAGTCATTTAGTCAAAGGAAGAAACCTGCTAGTGGCATCACCAGTCTAGCCAGTAATTTAAGCAAAAATTCATATTTACAGATTTTCGGGTTTTTGAATTATTTGAGCCCGTCTAGCCCTTAGGTAGCGCTCAACACTTTCCTGCACCTGTGGGATAGGGCGGTGGCAGGGAGCAATTATTGGCAAACTCTCAAACTCGTCAGATTCCTCTGAGCTTTTTGAGTCCTGTGCTTGTTCTCCAGGTATCTGGGGATTGGATAGGTTCCAGGGTGCATTCAGCACTTGCCAAAATTTAATGCCTAATTCGCTGCACTCCCAGGGCGCTGAATACAAAGAGAATGTATAGCTGACTGGTGGCTGCAGCGAGCCAGGTGGCTTGTAAGATTCTATCACAACTGGCTTACGTTTATCTAGAAAGGTGTTTGGGATACCACAGGTTATTCTTCTTCTGACCAAATAACCAACAATACTAAATATTTTTCGTAACGGTGTTAGGCACTCAGGACATGTATAAAATTTCCTATACAGTGTTGTACAAGCCGGACACAAAGCTGGTAAATTCACTCTCCTCCTCTCCATTCATCACCCCAGTGCACCGCAGTGATTGGCTGGCTAAATGCCTTCCAACGCGATGTATCACTGATATTTTATGCTATTAAGGTGATCAATGGAAAGGAGACAACGACTCACCAACACATACTGGTGAACACAATGATCAGCACTAAGTGCAAGCACTTATATCTTGACCAACCAAATACTTTCACTATATGCAACAGAAACTTCATAGGAACAACACAGTTTGACCTTATTTTCAGACTACACCCTGCCGTGAACACTTCGTGTCCCTATATGTTAATTTACTAACATTACTGATAGTCAGCGATACTAATTAAGAATCCTATTTTGCTCTAAAGTTCTATTAGGGATGTCCGAAGTGTCTCAACAGTATGTATCCTGAGGCAATGCTTAGAACACAAATAATGGCATGAGTCATTCACACATTTACATCAGAAACTGCAGCACAGTAATATATCACTTATGCTTATTCTCTATATTTTTCAAGCAGCAAGCTAGTTAACAAAAAGACACGGTATGCACACAGGATTATGTTGCTCCTGCGTTTGCCTTAAGGGGATTGGCTTTTGCCTGAAAGGGTTAGTATCACTTACCCAGGATGGTTGACTGCTGCCTGACTGTGGTGTAAAAGGGGCAGTATTAGGACTAAGCTGCAAAGTGCCTTGGGGTGTGCCATTTAAACTATCCAGGTCGGTTAAGTCTGTATTGTCACTGAAGGGACTAGGTGACAGTCTAGTGTCAGAGAGAGAAGGTGTCACTTCCCCTTCTTGGCTTTGACTTAGGTGTTGCTGCCAATCTGGTTCTGGCACCCTTGCCGTGGTAGTGGGCTGAGAGGGCATAGGAGTAAGCTGTGGGAAAAATCGATTTCTAATTTGAGATAGTAATGGATGATCCATGAAGGGGGAGGGCTGCATGTAGTGTGTTAAGTAGTTGCTTATATTACTAAGATGAGTAGGGATTAATTCATAAGGGGAGCAGTGAGGGATGCCCGTTATCATTGGTTGGAGGGGGTACATCCCATCATTTGGATTCAGAGCATAGTTGAGGGAAGTGTATTCTGACACTCTCCCTGTCTCATATGCAGGTGGTGATTCTTCCCTCAACTGTGCTAGGGCAGTTGGTGTACTTACTTCAGTGGTTAGCTGAGGATCTATAGTGGGATGACGCAGTTTCCCTAGCTCCCCTCTTCCCCCGTGAGCTCCTAGGCTTGCTGACTCTGGCACATCCTGTCTCTGCCTCTGATCTATGTGAAACTGTACTTCCTCTGTTTCAGTGAGGTCAATGAGATGCTGTGTTGCAGCACTGCCTCTTGTAAGAGGTTCTGCAGCAGCTCTATGGCTCACGTCTTGTGACGCAGTTCTGTTGAATGATTCATGCAGCTCCCCGGACATGATTGCAGACCAAGCTTGGTATGCTCCCATCTCCATTACCTCCTTCTCCTCTATTTGCTCATCCTCTGACCCATACAATTGTTCAGTGCTTGCAGTTGTAGGTCTCATCTTACCTGTGACAGTTGCAGATTGTGTCACTGTCAATATGTTCACATCCTCTGATCTCCGGATGGACTCCTTCATCCATCTACTCCATGCCTCTCTCTCATTAGGACGACTCATTCTCATTCTGTGTGTGTCCCACAGATTTTCCCAAATTTGTGGCTTAAAGGTACCCTTTTTAGCAAACTTGTGGTTCGTCCACCATTCCCATTCCTCTAAATATCGTGACACCCATAGTCCATATTTATCAGACATTTCCTCTCGAGGGGTCAAATACTGTGGCTCTCCACGATTTGACTCTCGTTTCCGGGAAATTAAGTTCCTCATAATAAAGACTATGTGTTCACCCTGAATTCCACGCAATTCTCACACCAAAGGTGGCCAATCCTCTGGTTTCGAATGGGAGCAACTCAAGCAACACTCTCTGTGTTGCTTCTGTGCAATACACTTATTGACACAAGGGTCAGCCAATCCCGCCAATCTTCTAGTGACTTTCACAATAGCTTGCGATGCCTCACTTAGACCCCTTCAGCTACAGTGAAAGCTTATAAAGCTCTCACTGTGCTGCCTGGTTAGCCTGCAAGACACCAGTACCAGTGAGGTTTCACAAAGGCTCACTTGTCTGCTTGAGTGGCCTGGGGAGCAGCAAAACCCTAAGTTCGGCTGCACTGCTCACCTGGTCGCCCAATTATGTCCAGCAGGCAGTGGTCTGGTGTGCATCACAATCCCTGTGAAGTCCCGACTACAGTCACAAAAGTCTGCAATGCCCCACTTAGATCCTCCAGCCCCAGTGAGAGCTTACAAAGCTTCCACCTTGCTGCCTGACTGGCCCGCAAGACACCAGTACCAGTGAGGACTCACAGAGCACCCACCTGTCTGTTTGAGTGGCCCGGGGAGCAGCAAAACCCCAGGTTCGGCTGCACTGCTCACCTGGTCGCTCAATTGTGTCTAGCAGGCAGTGGTCTGGTGTGCATCACAATCCCTGTAACATCCAGTAATCTATTGATCGGCAATGAATTGGATCTGGCTGAGCGGAGACTTCTCTCTCGTGGTCGGGAAGCTCCTCCCCCGGTGGACAAACCTCAAAGCCAAACCTCAAAGCCTCCTCTAAGGCAGCTTGAGTCTCATATATATCAGCCAAATCAGGACAACACAAATTCTTCCACCAGATATAACACCACTAGACTATCAGAATGATTATACTGTTAACTGTAGCAATGAGCCAATAAATCAGTGTCTCACAATCCCTCTCAGGGCAAATAACAGCACCCTATGAGAAATTTACATTTATTTGATCAGGATAAGACCTTTTGAGCATGCGGTCACTCCCTCACTCATCCAGGGGTGTGCACAGGCTATACTGTCTCAGATATGTAAGCCATCAGAGTCATCTGAACACTTAGAACCCTCAGGTAGTGGATCCAACCTCTCCACTAACTGAGGGATTGGATAATTAATTCCAGATCCTCAGAATTGTCTGATTATTCTGAGTTGTCTAGTCCCTGCCCCACCCTCTCTTAATAGTTGAGGGATTGGGAGGTCCCAGGGGGCGACTAATTTTGACAGAAAAATATAATGCTGAGCGACTATTTCAGGCTTTGTCTGGTATTCAAGACCCAATTCTGCACACTCCCAGGGTGTTGACTATAAGGGGAATTGAGTGCTACCTGGGAGGCGTGGCACATAGGGCCTTATTACAATTGGCCTGTATCTGTCTAGAGAGATATTGGGGGTGCCGCAGGTCACTCTCCTCCTGATCAAATATTCAACTATACTGGGTACTTTTTCCAATGATATGAGACACTCTGGGCACACTCTAAAGTGTTTGTAGAGGTTAGTACAAAAACAGCATAGTTCAGGCAAGTTTAGTTTTCTCCCTTCCACACGCCAATTAAGTAGGCCCCCCCGATGAGCCCCACTATACTTTATGTAGTGTGACGTAATTTAATGTGTATTCCACCTTGGTGTTTGTTGGGAAGGAGAAAACAGTTGCCTACACATATAAGAGAACACTTAGTCAAATACAGTTATCTCTGAGCTGCACACACTAGGTACCTTGCAGACAATAAAACACCATTACACATCACCATAAGTTTAAACATATGTTCAATCTCCCTGCTACAAGTATCCCATCCAACGTTATGTTGTCTCAGGGGAGAGCCAGCCTACAAGTTCTCTGCTTTGAAAGAAGCGAATCTCCCCTCTGTCTATGAATTATGACCACGGTCTATAGATTTTCAACCTGTGGTTTCCTTCTGAAAACTTTCTCCACAGTGTGTATCCTGTGTGATAACTGTGTGTTGCAGCACCACAGGGCTATGCACACAATAGTATGCTGACTCACAGAGTTTATAATCTAGATTGGCTCTCCACCGTCGACTCCCAATACTCCGGATACCACATAGAATGTTCTCTTCAGAAATATGACATTACTCAGCATGAATCCACATATCATATACTATTGTAATGAATTCTAGTTACTCACACAACACTATACTCCATACAATAGCAACTAAGTCAGATTCCATGCACTAAGTTAATCACAGCAGACAGACGGCATGAATAACACATGTTAAATCTCAAGCACCAAGTTAATCAGAAGAAAGAGACGGTATGCATACAGGGTACAGAGTAAGAAATAGAAGATGACATACCACATATCAGGAGACCGTTGTCATGGGAGATCCTCACGGAAACCCTGCTGAGCGGAGTAGGGTTGCAACCAGCAGGGAGGTGCAAATATCAAGTAGGTGATCAAGTCTCACCTGGTACAGCGCTGTTTAAGGATTTGATATCTGGACCTCTCCACGGCTGTTTCTCCAAGGTTCCGCTCCTCAAGATGTCCAGGGTCCCTCCAGAGGTGTGCCACAAAGTCAATCGTTCATTGCCCGCGTTTCTCCACCAAAACTGTCCAAGATGTTTAAGGACAGGGAAGACTCGGACACACCTCGTCAAATAGACAACACATTTATTCATGCATCAAGGGCCGTTGATACAGGCATCATCAGAGTAATGCTACAGATCATTAGCACACAGCCGATTTTATAGGGTTACAAGTATGCAAAAATATACACTCCCTGGGCAGTTCAGGATGTCCATCAGTGTTACAAAAACCAATCACAGTTCAGTAATCAGTGCAGACATGAAGCAGTTAACATTTAATTCTTAGAACTCTCCACCCATATTATAATGAGTTTCACCACCCACTGTTCTCTTACTCAACCTTCTGTTTAAGGTCACAAGGGGAAGTGGTTCAGTCTGGACAACACATCACTTGTCTAAATCTGTCCGTGGGGCCCCTTTTCCACTAAAAGTCAAGGAAGCTAGGACATTGCAAAATAACAGTAAATCTACTATTAGGACATGTTCAAGAGTAGCAAGTGTCCCTGAGCACGTACACATCATGTGGCCTTCTTCTAACAGAAATTGTTTATATATCACCAAATGGAGCTAATTTAAAACAAAATGTCCTTTATATAAACCAGACAGGTATCACAGCTTTGTCAAGTTCAACCAGAGAACGAAGTACAACACCAGCCTGCTCCCTCACATATCCCTGTTGATCCAGAGGAAGGTGAAAAACCCTTACAAGGCATGGTCCAATTAGCCCCCAAAGGGAAAAAAATTCCTTCCCGACTCCAGATGGCAATCAGATAAAATCCCTGGATCAACATCATTAGGCATTACCTAGTGATTGTAGCCATGGATGTCTTTCAACGCAAGGAAAGCATCTAGGCCCCCTTTAAATGCAGGTATAGAATTTGCCATAACTACTTCCTGTGGCAATGCATTCCACATCTTAATCACTCTTACTGTAATGTGCTTTCCTTGAACCTCTTGTGCCCCCCTATGTTCTCTCCTATGTCCCTCTCTGTCCTTTGTACTCCCTGTGTCCTTTGCTTCCCTGTGTCCTTGTTGTCTCCGTGTCCTCTTTCCCCTTTCCTCTGTCTCCATGTTCTCTGTCCACCTGTGTCCTGGTGTCCAATGCCCTGTGCTCTGTCCCCTGTTTCCTCCATGTCCAATGTCGTCAATCCCCGTTGTCCCAGTGTCTGCTATCCCTTTGTCCCAGTGTCTGCGTTTCCCCCTGTGCTCCAATGTCTATGTGTCTGCATGTACTCCGCATCCCTGGTATCTGCGTATCCTAAACACATACATGCAGCTGCCACTTATCAGGATGCCCCCAGTGTCTCAAATACATACCTCTCTTGCTGCTTTTATGAACACGCTGTTCCCTGGTACCACTGCAGCTTGTATCATCAGGAAGTCCCAGACGACTTTGCAGAGAAATACACCAATCAGGTGGGGGTCCTGGCCTCAACCGCCATTCACGCTGCCCACTGCTCCTTGTTAATGGGAAGTGATGGTCTCCACCTCTCCGTTATTGGGGTCAATTGCTGCTCTCCCAGTAGCAATAAAATAGGTGACCCCGGCGCCTGCTATTTTATTGGGCATTTCCAGCGCCCAAATTACCACTTGTATCTGCTAATCACGGCTATTTACATTAGCGCCTGAGGCACTTTAAAATTACCACTGTGCCTCTGGCACCCAAATTAAGATTCACCTCCCTCCATTCCATCCCCCCCCCCCTCCATTCCACCCCACCCCCACATTCCATTATAATAGAGGACACACAGTCCTAGCCTCATACTCTTCCTGCATTTTATGGTACCGTAAGTCTCACAACAGTAGGTGCCCCCCTCCCCCATCTTACCCTACATTGTTTTGTAATAGGACACAAATAAACTCCCTCTTCTTACATTACTTTATTACTTTATAATAGGACAGGACACACACTCTTCCCCCCCCCCCCCCAAAGTCACATACATCATGCAATTATCCAACTAGTCTACTAGGATCAGGAATTGGATAGCTGGCATAGATGGATCATCCCTGCTGGCTGTTGCTGCTTAGCCCTAAACACCTATACATTATGGCATCACACAGCACCGTTGTTAAATTCTCCTGATTCCCGATGTGCAGCTTCATTACCTTTCTGGCTGCTGCCTCCTTTCTGTCACTTGAGTGCGCACTCACAGATGAGCAGCATGACAGGCAGAAGATTGCTAGAATCTTCACCCACGGCAACAACGGGGGTGGGGGGTGGAGGGGGGGGGGGTCGGAGCTACCACGTGTGACAGCCACGGATAGAGCATACAGTACAAATGCAGGTGGCAAAAGTTAGTCGGGAGGTAATCTGTGAGCCCTTTTGAGCCAGCGCCGGCCATGCCAGAGATCACCAAGTGCAATGCTAAGCTGCTGTGATATTGAGTAGCTGCAAAATAGACTCTGAGTTGTAGAAATATTTTACTCTTGAGTAATGAACCTGCTTCACAATCTGGCAGTCTAGCAAACCAATGCCAAACAAATAACGCTGGGAAATACCATGAAAGTAAAATCTACCTCCATACATTAATTTCAGTGAGGCAGGGAACACACTTGACTTTCAGTTTTCCGCGCGCGTTTTTCTGCATACTTTTTCTGCACACTAAGTGTGTTTCCATGCAGGACAACGCGCGCGTTTTTTCACAGCAGCTGATGTAATTGATACAGAAAACTGCCAAAATCTGCAGAATTAGGATGCAGAATGTCAGTTTTTTTTCTGCGCACGAACAACACAGCAAGTGTGTACTAGCACATTGATTAACATGAGTTCTCAGTTTTTCTGTGCAGAAAACGCGTACGAAAACAGTCAAGTGTGTTCCCTGCCTAAAAGAAACTCTGTATGCTATGCCAATAAATGACAGTCTTACTAAAAAACAAAACAAAACGTTTCTGTTTTGGCATGATGGTTCCCTTGTGCAGTAAAACTAAAGCTAAGGTGCCAGACCTGAATCCCATTTAATAACTTGGAGATGAATTGGCCTGCTGAATGCGAACCAAACCTTATTTCCCATCTGTTATGGACCTAACTGATGCTTTTGCTTCTGAACTGTACATGTTCTAAAATGTAATGCAAAATCTTCCTGAGGAGTACAGGCTGTTGAAGCAGCGAACGCAGTCTAACTGCTTATCACTGCATCATTTTCTCAGATTAATGTTTAACAAACAAATATTTTAGTGGTGTTTGGTTTTCACATTCACTGATCATGTGCTTTGAGTCCTATGGAAGAAAAGTGCTTCACAAATGTTATTGTTTTGTATCCTCTACATTAAAAACAGGGACCGGTGAAATAAATAGCATTGGTTATCTTTTTACAGCAGGAGTTTCCAGGACCCTTTTACACTAGGTCACTGTGTTGCCGCAAGGACCATGCAAGTCTATAAAGACCTGAACTGCACTCCTTGCGCAAAGTCTGCAGCATGTAGCCGCATTACTCGTGCTTACCGCATGGATTATGCAGCAATGCAAGTCAGTGGCTCCACGGAGCAGTGGTGGGGGGGGGGGGGTTAGGCACCAAGGGGGGAGTGGGTCTTAGGGTTAAGCATCACCGGGGGAGGGAGGGTGGTGGTTAGGCATTGGCAGTGGAAGGTTCTGTGTTAGGGCTGGTTCAGACGGGCGTTTTTGTGGCGTTTAACGCAGCGTTTCAGACGCAGCGTTTTTTGGGATCTACTGCCATCCCATGCAAGTGAATGGGAGCGTTTAGAGCTGGCTTTTGCAGGCTTTCATGAAAGCCTGGCAGTAGATCCCAGCGTTGCGTCTAGTCTCAAAAGCAACATGCTGCTTTCAGAGGCAGTAAACGCGAGGAAACAATAGCAGAGACCAGAACTGCTAGCCTTGAACGCTTTTCAAAAGCCTTCAAAAGCTAGCTTTTAAACGCTGTCGTTTGAACGCAATGCCAAGCAAAAGCTCAGCAGACGCCCGTGTGAACCAGCCCTTAGAGTGGGGTTAGGATTAGCCATAGTAAAATGTCAGTAAAGATTACGAATACTGTACTATCGGAATCCAGCAGTAGAATATTGCTCATTTTAGCAATATACTACTAGCGGCAATCCCCTGTGCCCTTATCTCCAGGCACCTTTTTTCATGTATACCCTTCTCATTCCTTGTGGTGTCCATGCCTTGAGGGAACAGAGCTGTTTTGGTAGCATAAGATGCACCTACAGAGTATAGAATAGGTGATATTAATGTAGTCACAAACCAATGCTTTGGATGATGCATGTACCTTTTTCATCATTGTAGTGTAGCTGGAATGGCAATCTTATCTGCACTCTGTAACAGAGGGTGTTCTTTAAATTTTAAATACAAATAGTCTCAAAATGAGATATGATATACAACTTGTACAGTTCACAGGTCATTCTCTGTAAAACCCTTCATATAAATGAAATGTAATACAAACTGTGTGCAACTATGAATTGAGCTAATCAAATGAACAATCTCCCCTGCAATGGATGCAGCTGTGGCCCATGGGGGGAGAAGCCTGAGGGGGCCCAGCAGCCCTGGGATCTGCCCAGGACTGTTTTTAGGGGCAGGAGGGGGGTCGCAGTGCAGGAGGGGGGAGCAGCGGCAACACACAGGCGCAGGGAGGGGGGGCAACTAATGATGTTCTGTAACAGAACTGTAGAAAATTCGGTTTGGATCAAGGTGTAATAGTGTTAATTTTAAAAGGTTTGTTGCTAGAAGGAATTATGCAGACACTGAATTCTCTATAGTACTAAGAATGCTTCTGTAAAGTCTGTCTGCTATGCTGCAATATGTCACGCATACTATTACTGTACCTTTTTACGGCTTCTGATGTGAGATCTTAGCACAGTGGGTAATCTTTGATACCATATGTGCTACAATATAGATGAAAACGCTGAAACAAAATGTCCTGCAAGCGAGTCTCTTTTCTCATTCCATTACAGGTTTTGGCTCTAATATGCCTAATGCAGAAAATAAGATATGTAGCTAAATAACTCCTTTACTACTTGCAGTTAGCGGTAACAATGCAAAATATGCTCGTTTGTTGGAAACCAATTCTTTTTGTAACCTTGTTTCAGTTTAAATTGTATTGCTCTTAATTCTACTGTTATAAAAGTTCCCCTTAACTGTGTAGTGCTGAACATACTTATAATTGTGTTTTATCTGTGGTGCTGCTGTGACATATGTAACAGCACCATTCTCACCCTCCAGCACCCTCTGTGGCACCCACTCTGCTCGGCCGTAATTTTTGACTGAGCAGAACATCGATTTTAGGCCTGGAGAAGGTGGCAGTTCCCACTCCTCTCTGTCTGTCCTTAAGGACTCGTTTTAGTATAATTGGGGGGGGGGGGGCCCAGGCTGAAACTTCCTTGGTGTCCCAAACCGACCCTGATCAGGGCCACAACTCTAGGCGCATGCATGTACATCATAATACAGCCTATCAATGCAGCTGAAACTAATCAAATAGACAATGGGTATCAAATGACCAAATAGACGATGGGTATCAAATGGCTAGGTGTAACAAAACATACAGCAGCCACACCACAATCATAATGCACAAAGAACAGCTGCACCTTGAAAAATAATGTATATATCTAATGTATCTATAGCAGAGGGCCACTATAGCTACCATAGCCACATCCATAAGCCACTACCTTCAAAAGGATCGACAGCATGGACTCTATTACTGTACATGTAATCATAAATACAAAAATAGGGCAGACACCCTGTATCTTCAGTGAGCGGATTTTAATTCCCCGAGAGGTCTATCACCAATCTAAACAACACATGCACAGAACATAGTCAACAGTAAAATGGAATAATGTATGCCTAAATCAATAGTGAAATAAATATAGGCCATAATACTTACAATCCCAATGGCTGACATAGCGTAAATCAAATATGACATGCTGCGATGATGGGAGTGCATGGGGTAATGGTGACAGGCCATCTAAATATTCAACCCCGGGGTCTATAGAAGGGCACCGCGCATGTCTGGAAACTGGGTGGGAAGTGGAACAGGCGGCTGCGTCCAGCATCTTCTCATAACCACGCTGGAACGCAAGCCGGATGTGGCGTCAGCTGAATACCGGAAGTGAAGCTTCAGGCAAACCACTACAGATGCCCAGCGTACTAGCCAGGCAAACAGCAATCGCTACCCCAATATCCCACTGGCAATAGTCAGTTAACCACATATATGCCATAATAAGCATACCCTATCCACATAAAGGCCACATATGACATTATGCTGTTAGAGACAACCCAATAGAGTCAGTATCTTAAGCTGTATACCACAAAGCTGATCCCAGCCATATGCCACATATACAGTATAAGGGCCACATGTACAATCTGGCATCAGGTCCAAAGCTAAAAAGAGAGATTTTTTTTTCTATGGTCCTTTCTATATATATTAAGCGTGTCCTTAAGGACTCATCAATTGTGGTTCCCAATATGCTGTACTGCACACCACACGTCGCTGCTCCCCTGCACGCTGTGTGCAGTACAGCATATTGGGAACCATAAGTGGCAAGGGGAGGGACCGTTCCTAAGGAAGGGCAGAGAGGAGTGGGAACTGCCACTACTTTCTCACCCGTAATCGACATTCTGCTCAGTCAAATATTACGGGTGAGCAGAGTGGGGCCCACAGGGGGCGCTGGAGGGTGAGAATGGTGCTATGACCTGTCACAGCACCACAGATAAAACACAAGCATAAGTATGTTCAGCACTACCCAGTTCAGGGGTACATTAAATGCATCTATTTATCGTATGTTATTAATAACTCCTTTTCATTTCCTCCGAAAACCTCAGGGTTAGTTATGCTATAATTATTTATCTCAGGTTTATAAATCTGTTGGTGTTAAATAAATCAACCAATGTATTTTCAACTTCTGATTACCAAGGATTTAACCTTCCTGTTTTTTCATGTGCAGGTGTGGGATGGTTCCAAATGTGCTTTTCCACCATGTAAGGTTTTTGTAGAAGACGAGACTTTAGAAGGGGATTTAGATTTTATCAGTCGACTTCAAAACCTGATTGTAGACATTTTGGTTTATGATAACCATGTGGAAACTGCCAAATCTCTGAAGGTAACCATATCCGTTCTGCACGTCTGTCATGATAAAGCATATTTTCATTTTGCATTGAAATACTATTTTAAATCCTAGTGTCCACTTACTATGCAATCTTTCCAAATCTGTATAGTAGAAGGTGAAAACTGAGTGAATAGTTTAAATGGATGCATTAAGTAGTCCCTCATATTAGATAGAAGTAGTAAGATTGTACAGTCAAGATTGTATCATTAGTAGGCACCTTTATTCTACATACTTTGTTTTCTGTCACATCTTTATAGCCCTTTCGCAACCAGGTATGTGTTGTGTTTTGCTCAGCTCATCTGATCTTTCCACAGTTTGGAAATCTTCCTTCAAGATATTGTTTTTTAAATACTTGGCAGATTGTCCCCAGGTTGTATAAGCCACAATTTATGTAAACCTATGGATATGCAGCTGTTTTTGGCCCCATTTAATGTAATGCTCACTGCTCCAGGTGGCTTCATGTAAGCTCGGATTGTATTGTGCATGCTTCGCCTGCTCTGTAACGCAACCATCATGCTGGCAGAGCATGAACAATGATGACATAATTGGGTTATGCTAACTACACATGCCTTGCCAGGCCAATATTCTCTCTATACAGAACTATCAACACATGCTCAGTCACACAGTATGACTTGCACTCGACACACATGCTGTAGAGGATTGCAAAATGTTTATGGTACTAAATCTCCTGCTTTTTCTCAAGTGAAATATACTGCGAAAATACCGTAAAATGTAAATCAGATAATTCCAGTATTAAAAGAAAAAATATATTGATGCCTGTCCTCAGCACCCAGCCACTAAAGTAGTTACAACCATTTTAATTCATATCCCAGAATGCCAAAGCTTCTGGACCTTGTATGGTGTTTCAGTACAAAGGAGGAGATGACCTATGGTCATTTTTCTGTTTATTTATGGACATTTGACAGATACTTAGCAGCTATAATATTTCTAGAGGCTGACGGTTGAGTGCTGGAAATAAGTTAAAAGTCGTTATGTGCTGTACTCCAGCCACACCTCCAGTTTTGGAAGGCATTGATCCTCCATTAGACCAAAGGAGAGGGACATTAAAAGTACTCCTGAAGTGAGAGGGCTATGGAGTCTGCCATATGTATTTCCTTTTAAACAATGCACATTGCCTGTCTGTCCTGCTGATCCTCTGACTCTTATTCTCTTATTCATAGCCCATAAACAAGCATGCAGACATGTTTCAGAACTGAAGTATGACTGGATTAGCTGTATGCTTGTTTCAGGTGTTTGGTGCACACTACCGATGCATGAAAGATTAGCACGACACCAGGCAACTGATATTGTTTAAAAGGAAATGAATATGGCAGCCACCATATACCTTTCACTTTGTGTTCGCTTTAAAGTGTACCTGAGATGAAGGAAACAAAAGGATTTTTACTTATCTGGGGCTTCCTCCAGCCCCGTGCAGTCTGTGTGCCTTGATGCCTTTCTAGTCCACTCCATCATGCTTCTGTCAGCCCCAGTAAAAAGTCTTCAACTTGGCTCAGTAGCGGACTATTGTGCATGCACGGCAGTGTGCCTCCATGATGGTGGTTTTGCGACTGGGAGCGTTTTGCGTATGAGCTTCTGGTGCCGGTTGTGTGAGGGAGGAGGTGCATGGCCCAGAACAGCGCACGTGTAGTGACCCATAACCTAGCTGTATTGTCGCCTCCACAGCAACACAGCGGATTGGACCAGATGGATATCGAGGGAACTGACAGACTACAGGCTGTGGGAAGGTTTATGTGAAGTTGCAGATGTAGCCATGTGATCGCTACTTTTTCAGTTAAATTAAGATATTCTTTAGCTTTTCATGCTCTTAATTTTGTCTTGCAAGAGGGAGGGTTATGGAGTAAGCAAAGTAAAACATTTTTATCTGGAGAGTGGCTTTAAAAAGAACCCAGGGCAGAAAGAAGAAAAAACATACTACCTGAATTGTGTCTTCTCCCTGAGTCCAAAAATCCGCTCCTCGCTGACACATGTCGCTTCATTCGTTTGCTGGGTCGCTGGAAAGTCTTTTTCAAGATGGCTACTATCTCAGAGTTCACAATGCTGCAGCTCTCATAGACCTGTGCATTGACACAGAGGGGTGAACAAGGGGTGGAGAGAGGCAAGACACTGCTCGGGGAAGGGCGGAGAGGAGCAGGAAAGGTGTGCAGAAAGGTGGGGGGATGCCTAATAGACATCCCCTTTTAGGATGCCAACAAGCTGCTTGTTGGCAATTTTACAGGAGAACACAGCAGAGGGAAGGGGGGAACAGAGAGCAGTGCAGAGAGGACACAGAGGCATGTCAGAGTGCAAGGAACATGCCTCTGTGTCTATTTTAAAACGACATCAACTGTCTATTTTTTTTAAAGAGGAACTTTAAAGTGATATGGAGGTATGCAGTTGTTTGACACTTCTATGGCATTCATCAGACGCAAAGCCATGACATGCTCCATCTGACAGGCAGCTGTGCGGCTCAGCTCCTGCACTGGATTTTAGTTGAAGGCCTTATGGACATATTGCAAGCACAGTTGCAAAGCCGTTGATGGGCATGTAGAGCCGACAGGCACTTATAGAAACATTCAGAATCAAAAGAAGTGATGAAAGAGACATATAACTACTTCATAATTGCCAAATGCACCTACAGAACGCCAAAAACCATTGCAAACGCAGTTAGAAGGTGCTTGACTGAGGCAGTATGGCTACGTTAACCGCACCACTCCAGATTCTTGTGCCTCCATACAGATGCATGAAGTGTCTTGTGTAAAATTGTAATCCTTTCCAAGCTCCAAATCCTGTACCAAAGTGTATCCAGTTGTTGCTAAATCTATCCCAATGAGAACAAAAATTATGACTTTATAAAGTTCTTTGAGTAGAATTCAGAGAATCTAGTATTATTCAGTGCATGTAGTGACTGGATTTACCACATTTCTGTACATATTTAGGCTTCCCATGAAACGGCACAGCTCTCCTCTATTTTTCTTCACATTCTAGTGTTTGTCCTCCGTGCATAGCAAAGGTCAACAGCTTTTCTTCTGATTGTTAGCCGCAATCAAATATAACAGGAGGCCAGTAGTCAAGCTTGCAGGCATATTCAATAATGCAGTGCTTAACAGCATGCTTGTTTAAAAAATGTGGGATTCTATTGCATCCACTCAGATATCCCTTGATTATAGTAGGATTGGTAAGGTTAGCTCACTGTTATAGGTTACTGGACAGTCTTCATTCTCTTCAGTGCTTTAATAATCCCCTGACTATATGAAATGGCACCAACTCCACATTCTGACCGGCATATTCTTTAAAGGAAAAAGGTTCCTGCCGTACATTTTATATTCCCTTTTTACAGATATAGCTTGATCACACACACACACACTACCTGGGAAAAATACAGCATAGCAACTCCAGACCATTAGTGCACTTTTATTAACTATAAATGGTGAAGATATTTATCAATTCACTGTTTGCAGTATAACTTCAAAAGTAAATTAATTTACTGAATGTTCAGCTTTATGATATAGTTTTTGTTTTGCCTTCTTCTTTTAGAATCTAGATGATCAGATGGTATTCAACATTACATAAATATACATAAAACTACTACTGACCGCAAGCTTACACAATACAGTTGTTTTACCTCTATAGTACAGTGCTACGCACACACGGACCCACACGCACATGGACACACACACACACACACACGGACGGACACACACACACACACACACACGGACGGACACACACACACGGACGGACACACACACGGACACACACACGGACACACACGCACACACGGACACACACACACGGACACACACACACACGGACACACACACACACGGACACACACACACACGGACACACACACACGGACACACACACGGACACGCACACACGGACACGCACACACGGACACGCACACACGGACACGCACACACACGGACACACACACACACACGGACACACACACACACGGACACACACACACACACACACGTACACAGACACATAGGATTCCTGCAATGGACATCCAGTAGCCGCAAATCGCAAGTATAACAGCATTAGTTTGGGAGATATCAGGTACCTTTCCATACATACATACGCTGTTAACGTGTTCACGGATGACACAAAAACCCCGTAACTTATGTGAACAATTCTAAAGTACTGAATATTCATAATTCCGTAAGCGAAGAGAATTTAAACCACAACCAGCAGCACTCCCAACATCCAGAGCATAGGCTTATACAACATATAGCTAACACTGCTAAAACACATATTGTAGCTAACGGGCGCTCGACGTACCTCTTCCTCACGCCAGTTATTAGTAGAGTCGGTTCAACGATGGTCTCTGAAGAAATAAATCCTAGACTGGCTGATAGGCAGGAGGCTTTTCTCACAACTTGGGCTCCTTGGATAGACTACAGGGGCAATACCCTCTCTCGTCTATCCTCCACTGATGCTGCACATACAACGTTCCTTTGCCCTCTAAGTATGCTTTTTGGCTCTGGATCACCTGTGCTCTTTTGTCCCCCTATGTACTTTATGACGATTTATTGCCTGGTTTCTTAGTTATCTCCTTGTATCTTATTAATGTACCCTTGTGTACATTTGGTGGAGGGCTGCTTCACTTCACTGCTGGGAATTGTGAGCACTAATTATATTACATTGCTGTTTGTATATTGTTTTTTGCTACTGTGATATCTGGTGGATTGTGCATTGTGGTTCATCTGATATTAAGCAGCAAGTGTCAGTTTTTAAAAGTACAATTTTTTTTCTTTTCCCTCTAGTTTGCTTTGCAGCAGGCAATTAGCTAGGGGGAGGGACTAGCTGCAACAGGAGGTATTTGGTCAGCTTCAAGACTTAGTACTGAGCTTGCTCAGTCTGTGGCTTGCTCACTAAGTGGCTTCGACACAAGTGGCATAGGCGTTAAAAACAGACACTGGATGGAACCGTTGAAGATGAGGTGGGTGGAGTACAGCCGGACCAAGAAGCAGAGGCAGCCGCTAGTTGGGTCACAGTTAGAAGGGGTAGGGGAAAAAGTGGCAGGGAGGCTAGTCTCGAGTTGTCCCTCACTAATAAGTATGCTTGTTTGCGTAATATTGGGGAGGAGGATTCTGGAGTAGCAATGCTGCAGCAGGATGTGCTCCTTAGCAACCAAGGGGCAGACTGCTGCAAAGAGAAAGGGAATAGGAGTGCAGCTAAGGCTAGACAGGTACTGGTAGTAGGGGATTCAATTATTAGGCGCACAGATAGGGTAATCTGTCGAAGAAACCGTGAATGCCGTACAGTCTGTTGCCTCCCGGGTGCTTGAATTGACAGATTACTGGGTGGGGCTGGGGAAGACCCGGCTGTCATGGTACACATTGGCACCAATGACAAAGTTAGTGGGAGATGGAAGGTCCTCAAAAATGATTTTCAGGTACTTGGAGATAAACTTAAAGCAAGGACCTCCAAGGTGGTGTTTTCTGAAATACTGCCAGTGCCACATGCTACATCTGAGAGACAGAGGGAGCTTAGGGAGTTAAATAAGTGGCTGAGAAATAGGTGTAGGAAGGAAGGGTTTGAGTTCCTGGAGAACTGGGCAGACTTTGCAGTCGGCTACAGGTTCTACAGCAGGGATGGGTTGCACCTTAATGGGGAGGGTGCAGCTGCATTGGGGGAGAAGATGGCTAAACGGTTGGAGGAGATTTTAAACTAGGCTCTGGGGGGGAGGCGGGAGGATAAAGTCTCAATACGTAGACAAGATGAGGTAAAAAGACAGTGGGAACCTAACATTATGGGGGTGGAGAGGGGGGTGGGGACAGTGTAAAGATTAAGGAGGTTGGTAAAAATTCAAATAGCCCATTTCATGTAAACAAAATTGGTAAATGTGGTGGTAAAAATATAAAGTGCATGGTAACCAATGCTCGGAGCCTTGTAAATGAAATAGACGAACTAGAGTTCATTCTGAATGACAAAGGCTATGACATTGTGGGAATTACCGAGACATGGATGGATGAAAGCCATGACTGGATAGCTAATTTAAAAGGATACAATGTGTTTAGGAAGGATAGAACAGGGAAAAAAGGTGGAGGGGTTTGTCTCTTTGTTAAGAATTCTCTTACAGCTGTCCTCAACGATGAGATGGAGGAAGATTGTGAAGATGTGGAGTGCGTTTGGGTAAATATTCATGGTGGAAATAAAAGTTGCCAATTGCTTATTGGGGTATGCTACAGGCCACCTCTTATTAATGAAGCTGCAGAACTGCGATTACTACAGCAGATTGAAAAAGCTGCAAGTAAAAATGAGGTCATAATTATGGGCGACTTCAACTTTCCAGACATTGACTGGAGTATTGAGGCTACCCATTCTGGTAAAAGCAGCAGATTTCTGGCAGCACTAAATGTGCAGGTTCAAGAACATTTGGGAAATAGTGATCACAACATGATAACGTTTGATCTGGTGACTGATAGGCCACGGGGCAGCGGGACCACTAAAACTATGAATTTTAGAAAAGCAAAGTTCAATCAAATTAGGCAGGCACTAAGTTTGGTGAACTGGGATAATGTACTACAAGGGGAAGACAATGAAGGGAAATGGCAAGCTTTTAAACTTATACTCAATCAATATTGTAGTATGTATGTCCCATATGGAAACAAAATACCTAGGAATAAAAAAGGCCTCTATGGATGAATAGAAAGGTTAAAGATAAAATGAAGAGGAAAAAGAATGCCTATAAGGTCTTAAAACAGGAGGGGACCGAGGCTGCACTAAGCAATTATAAGGAGTGCAATAAAAATTGTAAAAAAGAAATTAGGCAGGCAAAGATTGAAGCTGAAAAACAAATCGCTAGGGATATCAAATCTAACCCAAAAAAGTTTTACAAGTACATTAACTAAAAAAAGAAAGGTTGACTGTATAGGTCTCCTAAAGGATAAGGGTGGGAACTCAATGGTGGATGACCAAGGTAAGGCAGAGTTATTAAATGTTTTCTTTGCTTCTGTCTTCAGAAAAGAAACAGCACTGTTGCAAATTACAGATGCAGAAGAGTCTCAATCTTCCAACTGTAATATTAAATACTTAACGCAGGAAGAAGCGAAGGCAAGACTAAATAAATTAAAAATAGACAAGGCACCTGGCTCGGATGGCATGCATCCTCGGGTCCTAAGGGAATTAAGTTCACTTATAGATAAACCCCTTTATCTTATCTTTTGTGACTCTCTTTCAATTGGCAGAGTCCCAGTGGATTGGCGTACAGCCCACGTTTTCCCATTATTTAAGAAGGGCAAAAAATCAGATCCAGGAAATTATAGACCTGTAAGCTTAACATCAGTTGTATGCAAACTATTTGAGGGGTTACTAAGAGATACTATACATGACTTCATACTAGAAAATAATCCTATTTCTCAGCATCAACATGGGTTTACTAAAGACAGGTCCTGTTTGACTAACATGCTCAGCTTTTATGAGGTAGTCAATGCTAATATGGATATTAGGAATGCCGTAGATGTGATATACTTGGACTTTGCAAAGGCCTTTGACACTGTTCCCCACAAAAGTCTGGTGCAAAAGTTGAGGATGCAAGGACTGGGGAAGAGTCTGTGTGCATGGATAGGGAACTGGCTAATGGACAGAAAACAAAGAGTTGTGGTCAATGGATCGTACTCAAAATGGGAGACTGTTAGCAGTGGGGTCCCATGGGGGTCTGTTCTGGGTCCAGTGCTCTTCAATTTATTTATTAATGACCTAGTAGATGCAGTAGTGAGCAATGTTGCTATTTTTGCAGATGATACAAAATTGTGCAGAATCATCAACTCTCAGGAAGATAGTGTCATATTGCAACAGGATCTGGATAGGATGGCTATATGGGCACATACATGGCAGATGAAATTCAATGTTGACAAATGTAAAGTCATGCATTTTGGACGTACTAATGGTCTAGCACCATACAAAATAAATGGGATACAGTTGGGGACATCAAACTTGGAGAAGGACTTAGGAGTACTCATCGACAACAAGTTAAATAATCGTACTCAATGCCAAGCCGCTGCAGCTAAAGCTAACAAAATTTTGGGATGCATTAAAAGGGAAATAAAAACTCGAGATGCTAGCATAATATTGCCCCTGTTTAACTCTCTAGTAAGGCCACATCTGGAATATGGAATTCAGTTCTGGGCACCACATTACAAAAAAGATATTGCAGTTTTAGAGCAGGTGCAGAGACGAGCAACAAAATTGATAAGTGGGATGGAAGGTCTCACTTACCAAGAAAGGTTAGATAAACTGGGTTTATTTAGTCTAGAGAAAAGACGCCTTAGAGGGAATCTAATTAACATGTATAAATACATCAGAGGACAATATAATAGCTTGGCGGATGAGCTTTTTGTCCCTAGGCATTCTCAAAGGACTAGAGGACATGATCTGCGCATGGAGGAAAAACGTTTTAGACATTTATTTAGGAAAGGGTTCTTTACAGTAAGAGTGATTAAGATGTGGAATGCATTGCCACAGGAAGTCGTTATGGCAAACTCTATACCTGCATTTAAAGGGGGCTTAGATGCTTTCCTTGCATTGAAAGACATCCATGGCTACAATTACTAGGTAATGCCTAATGTTGTTGATCCAGGGATTTTATCTGATTGCCATCTGGAGTTGGGAAGGAATTTTTCCCTTTAGGGGCTAACTGGACCTTGCCTTGTAGGGGTTTTTTCGCCTTCCTCTGGATCAACAGGGATATGTGAGGGAGCAGGCTGGAGTTGTACTTTGTACTGGTTGAACTCGATGGACGTATGTCTTTTTTCAACCAAAATTACTATGTAACTATGTGGAGCCATCGGTAATTCTATTTCAGGTTCGACTGGCTGGTTTGACGTCACTGTTTATTACTTACTGTTTGATTCAAATTGAATTGATTACTGTTATCTTTATACCAGGGCTGTGGAGTCGGAGTCGTGGAGTCGGGGCAATTTTGGGTGCCTGGAGTTGGAGTCGGGAAAAAATGCTCCGACTCCTAATGAATTTGTAACTGTAATTAAAATAGAAAATATGATAAAATGTTCTATTTCTCAGATAATAGTCATTAAAATAATGTATATATACAGTATATATACAGTAATAGCTGTGCTTAGTCCACAAAAATGAAATAAACCAATCAAAATGAGTTACTTGTGCTGCTTCAATAAAGCAGTCCCCGTATTTTTAAGGTCAGATATACATATCTAATTGTGACTGTATATATGATGTGTACACAGGAATATCTTATATATACTAAATAACATCTATGCTGTAAGAATAAAGCCTGATGTGTAGCTGTGTCACTAATAGAGATGGTCAATGAGATGGAAATAATTCTGCATTGATGCTGATTTATACAAATGTATGCACTCCCTTTGCTCATGAAATCAAATAATTTGATATGTTAAAATTTGGTTTGGTGACTACAAATTAAAGGGTACCTGAGACGGATGAAAAGTAAAGTTTTATACATATCTGGGGCTTCCTCCAGCCCCCTTCAGGCCAATCAGTCCCTCGCTGTCCTCCACCACCTGGATCTTCTCCTATGAGTCCTGGTAATTCAGTCAGTCAGCGTAGTCCAGCCACGTTCCGCTCCCACAGCCAGATACATTCTGCACCTGCGCAATAGTGCTGCACAGGTGTAGTATGCTCCTGGCGGCGAAGTGTGTGCATGCGCACTACGCCTGACTGGCTCAAGTACCTTGACTCATAGCAGAAGATCCAGGTGGTGGAGAAGGACAACGAGGGACTGATTATCTTGAAGGTGGCTGGAGGAAGCCCCAGGTATGTATAAAACTTTAATTTCATCTGTCTCAGGTTTACTTTGTTACACAGTAGTACTATACTCTACATATGCACTCTCCACAGAGCTGCAGAGAATCCACTGAGAATGTTGTGCACATTGAACACAGAGGTGTTGTCTGTCACCCATAAACCTTGTTCAGATTGTGCATAAAGAATGTGTAATAGAGGAAGAATCTCCTCTCATTCCCCTGCAGAGTACCTGCACATCATTCTTACATGCACCCACATTACATTGCCTAGGGCCTGATAGATGTTCTTTGTTCCGGTTTGTACCTTTTACAAGTACTCTTACCAAGGACTAGTTTTAGTCTAAAGGGAATAAATATAGTAGTCTACATATCCTTCTCACTTCAGTTGTCTTGTAAAATTCCTAAGCGTTGGCAGTTAAAGACGAATTTCACGTTACATACTTTTAATCAACAAAATTGTAATATGCAAATTGGAGGAGTCGGAGTCGGTGGAATCCTAAACTGAGGAGTCTGAGTCGGTGGATTTTTGGACCGACTCCACAGCCCTGCTTTATACGGTACTTATCCGTTAGCCGGGCGCATACGGCAGGTGGCACGTATTACTATTCCCCCTCCAGGCCGCCATGGATAGTAGGGAAAGATGTAACTCTGGTGGAATTTTGTCGCCACCTGCCGGATGCGCCCGGCTAACGGATAAGTACCCTTTATACTTTGAATTAGTATTCTACAGCAATATTTGGCATACTGTTTACCTTTTTTTTTTTCTATTGAAGCTTTTTTAAAACTAAAAATGTAAACCACGCAACTAAAACTCAACAGAAGTACTGATTTTTTTTGATTGGAAAAAAATGCTGTTCAACTTTGTGGACAATTTTAAATATTCTTAGCTGACTTTGGACTGAAGTGGAAATACATTTTTAAATAAAATAAGATTGCAAATTACTTACTGTGACAGTAATAATGGAGCAATTATTTCAATCATAATTATTTTATTATTTTATTATTTCATCTCAACATAAAACCTGCAAGATATATATTGTTTAACCACTTAAGGACCAGGGGATTTTCCTGAGATCGGTGCTGCGTCGACTCTCCAGCCCGCAGCACCGATCAAGATTTAGCCAGGGCGATCAGCCTTCCCCCCCCCCTCCTTTTTTCCCCACTAGGGGGATGTCCTGCTGGGGGGGTCTGATTGCCGCCGGCTTGCTGCGCTTTGCTGTGGGGCTCTTCAAGACCCCCTCCGCAGCGTTTTCTGCGCTCCCTCCCTTTCCTTACCTCCCTCTCCCATCATGTGCTGCGCAGGACGGATTGTAGGATAGGCTTCAGCCTATCATATGCCGGCGATCCCCTGCCAATCAGAGGCCGGGGATCGCCGATCTGCCTTACGGCGTTGCTGCACAGCAGCGCCGTATGACGTAAACAGCGGGGATTTCTTCCCCGCATGTTTACGTGTGCAAGCCGTGATTGGTGGCTCGCACATTGTTCATGGAGACACCCTCCGTGAACTGGCATGGAAATGCCTCCATGCTATACCACTAACGACCCGCCGACGCCTATCGGCGTTAGGCAGTCGTTAAGTGGTTAAAACCAAAACAACATAGACTTCAGGGGTAGAATGATAGAATTGTTTGGGTATGTATAATATCAACAGTATTCATAGCAGTAGATGTACAGGATATATTGGCGGGAAATCCTTCAGTTTTGCTGTTTAAACTGCACCAGCTAGAGGATGATCCACCAGAGCGTAAAGTACACAAAAGAAAATTTACACATTTTTATGATTCTCTAATATGGCCCTACGGCAGAAATGGATTAAAATGACATGGGGCCCAAGGCAAGGTACTAGCCTTTGCTTTCCCCATTGTCTTTTTTTGGTAAGCTGAGGTGGAAGACTGGTGAGAGAAGGTGGCAGCTGGGCCCTTGATGCCCACTACCCTCAGGCAGTTGCCTAGGGTGCCTTGTGGATGATCCTGCTCTTTCCTATGCATTTCAAGAATCTACATTCATTTTATCAGGCACTTGGAACAAAATAATGGAAATCATAATTCTAAACAAAAGTATTGCGTAAATGCAACTGGTTAAGACCCCCAGGATGGAAGAAAATGGGGTGGGGGAGTGAACAGGATAGAAGATGGTGGGGAAAGGGGAAATGAATGCACCTAAAGCCACGTCATAGAGAATAGTAAAATATATTTTACAATTCTATGTTGTTGTTTTTCTTTTTTTGTACTTTATTCTCTAGTGGATTACCTTCTAGGTGGTGTGGCTTTAACTGCAAAATGTGAGGCTTTACTGCCAGTTTATCCTGGCCATCTATCTTAACATTGAATCGCAATGGAAATCACAAAAATGCTCCATGCTTAGCGATTGTAATTTTTCAAATTGCAATCCCTCCAGTGGGCATATCGCCAAACACTTTCATTGGCATAGCGTTTTTTGGAATTGCTGGCAATGGCAACCGACAGCAACTCCAAATCACTGCTGTAATCGCTCTGGTGGCTGCACTGGGACTTGTATGTGCCCTTCTACCTGTTTTCTCCAATATAAATGAAAATGGAAATCACTGTGAAATTCTGCTTACATTCAGTACTGCGCATTCATGAGGGGGGTGGCAATCTGTATTTGGTAAGGGAAACATTAGTTTAACACTTGAGGACCAGGCCATTCTGCACTTTTTTCCCCACTAGGGGGATGTCCTGCTGGGGGGGGGGGGGGGTGTCTGATCGCCGCAGGCTATCTGTTTTGCGGGGGTGGAGCTCCTCAAAGCGCCACCCTGGCAAGCGATTTCCTCCCTCCCTCTCCTTCCCTCCCTCTTGTTGTGGGCGGCACAGGACGGCGATCCGTCCTGCGCCGCCTAGGATAGGCTTCAGCCTATCAGATGCCGCTGATCCCCGGCCAATCAGAGGCCGGGTATCGCCGATCTTCTTTACGGCGCTGCTGCACAGCAGCGCCGTATGATGTAAACAGCAGGGATTTCTTCCCCGCGTGTTTACAATTAGCCTGCAAGCTGCGATCGGAGGCTCGCAGGCTGTGCATGGAGACACCCTCCGTGAACTGACATGGAAAGGCCGCCGTTTCTATGGGAAACCACTTGCAACCTGCCGACACCTATAGGCGTTAGGCGGTCATTAAGTGGTTAAATGCAGGTACTTTCTAGCACCTCACACTGCTGGCAAACTGGGCTTTATTAGTTTCTGAGTCCTAAATCGGCAACAAGCACAGAGTTATGCATTTGAGGTAAGTACAGTGTTTGTATGTATATTCATATATATTTAAGGAACCACTATCTAATATTTGACCATTTTAAAACATACATTAGATTGTAAGCCTTTGGCAGGGTCCTCCCTTTCCTAGTGTATTCTACATAATTGTGTGCTCCTTTCCTATGACCACCTCATACTTTAATTACTGGGCCTACCTAACCTGCCCAAAATTGCATGATCATGTATTTTGTACCTTTTGCCTTTTTTATAACTTTGTCCTATATTGTATAACCTTGTTATGCTATGTCTGTCATCCTTTTGTATCTTTCTATGTATGAATGTATTTATTGTCCTTCACTGTGTAATATGTTGGCGCTTTATAAATACAATAAATAATAATATAAGAAGTAGATTTCTCCCAGAGAAAAAGACACTATAAATTCCTTTTTCTCCAATGTCGTTGTCACAGTAGGTAGGGAACTCTGATAAATCTGTCAGGTTTTGGACTAGTCCATTTTCTGGGGTATTCTCCATTATTTCTTTATTTACAAAAGCACTTCCTGAACTGCAGTTGCTCAGTCCAACTGCCAAAACATTGTGCAAATGGGTAGGAAAGCTGACTGATATCATTGTATACGTTCTTTCCAGGGACTGCTTTTGTAAAACATAATGTAAGTGTAAGTGATTGGAACAACGGAACAATAGTGCATTTTACTCTAGGAGAAATGTACATTTTATATTTATGTACTTAAATTTTTCACAATTAGTGGTACTTTAGGATTAGTGTGTGTGTAAGCATATTGACAGTTACATGATGCAGCAATTCTTATCTGCAGAGCATTTACATTTAGCTACAGTATATCTAGCTGCCATTCACCCCCTCCTAGTTCAGTCAGAACCCTTGCAGTAATCTGAGTAGCAGGTGGGAGGAGGACTCTGCTGTTCTCTCTACCGACCGAGGGCTGGTGCACACCAAGCATTTTTGGTAGCGTTTTCAAAACTGCTGCCACCTGTGAAAACGCTTGACTAATAAATCTCAATGGGATGGTGCACACCAGCGGTTTGAGGTTTTTAGCAAACCGCAAAACGGGTCTCCTGCAGCATTTTTGCAGTTTGCAGATGCGTTTATGTCTCAATGTAAGGTATAGGAAAAGCTCAAACCGCTCTGAAAAACGCTAGATCAGAGCAGTTTTCTAGGTGTTTTTGTTACAGAAGCGGTTCAGTAACCGCTTAACTGTAACAATATATGAAATCTGCTACACAAAAACACTCCAGAAAAAGCTAGGCGTGTTTAGAAAACATCTCTAAACATGCCCAGAATCGCTCTGAAATCTGCTTCAAAAACCTCTAGCGTTTTGCAGATCTGCTAGAGGTTGTTGTTTGGACTGGGTCTGACAGACTATGCTACTACCACTACTCACATCATGCCCCTGTATGGTCAGGGCTCTGACTGAGTGAGTTGGATGGAGGATGTAAACTGCAGCGAGATATCTCCATTGAAGAGCTCTCCAGCAGTGAACTAGTGCAGCAGGGAATGTACATTTTTATTGCAAAAACGAAACTATTTTTCCAGCAAATATATGGATTAAAATATAAGTGAATTGCTAATATACTAATTAAGAGAAAAAAACATTCCTGGATTTGGCGTTTAAAGCTGAGGGATCACCAGTAGTGTCTGGGAACTGGAAATTATTTTTGTAGGGATTCACTTTAAGAAAAATATCCAGACTTTTTCATTTTCATCTTCTGTATTTCACTAGTGAGATAATGCTGCCCCTTTGTGGTGTAATATGTTTCATTAAGTATCAAGGAACTGTTCTACAGGGTTTTTATTCTTTATATTAAAAAACTGAATGCTTGTTCTGTAATAGAATCATAGTTGCATTCTTAGTTAAAGGAAGGTGCTGGAGAAACGTATCATTGTTACGTGTGTATTAAAAAACAAGTCCTGTTCAGCTTACTGTCTATTTCTTTAGGCTGACTAATCCATGAGGGAAAAAAGCCAACCTATAATCTAGGATATAGGGAAGCAGTAATGAAATTGCATTGGAAAATGAAAACACTTATACATCATATAACAATGTTCATATTTACACAGCAAAGTCAAGTTTAGACTGTTGGGTGATTTTACATTTTGATTACTTGCTTAGCAGTTGTCTTGTTGGTATAGTTTTTATTTCTTTGACACAAATAGCATACATGCTTTAATCACCTTTGCAGCTCAGCAGTCTATTGCTGCTCAAGTTAATTGCTACCTGTTTCTGCAAAGTACAGTGCTGCCGTCTTTAAAGAGCAGCAAGTGTTATTTTTTTAACGTCTCTTAAAAAGTGTTAAAATTTAAAGAGAAACTCCGACCAAGAATTGAACTTTATCCCAATCAGTAGCTGATACCCACTTTTACATGAGAAAAATAATGATTTTCACAAACAGACCATCAGGGGGCGCTGTATGACTGATTTTGTGCTGAAACCCCTCCCACAAGAGGCTCTGGTACCGTACGGTACTCTGGGCAAACTGTCACAATGTAACAATGTTCAGACAGGAAATAGCTGTCTGTTAAAGCCAGACCAGCTAGAAACAGCTCCATAATCTGCCCACAGTAACAATGTCACCATGTAATACAAGTCAGAATGTGAATCTGGGAGAGGAAAGATTTTACAATGAGCAAACACTGACTAAATCATGTATACATAATTATTGTAAAAATGAAGCACTTTTTTTTATTACATTATTTTCACTGGAGTTCCTCTTTAAAGGCTATACGTGTTGTATAAAATAGATGTAGCATTGCCATACAAGGGCATAAAGGAATGATTTGCATAGCTCTGCCCACCAAAGTGATGCTTTGTGATCTTTGCTATCTGCTGAATCTGCAATTGCCTTCTGTGTAAGGAAATCAATACTGTGCTTTATAGGACTTTCCTTGAAGGTGCTTATAGGGTCATTACATAAATTCTGGTGGATCTCATTGAATTAAACAGGTTATTGTGTATTTGTAACGGTTGGTGTCAGCACACAGAGAGTATCTGATTATTGATGATCTACAGTATCACCAACAATACAGATGTATACCCGATTTAGTGATCTGCAGAATCACCAACAATACAAGTATGGCTATCCTCTGGACACCTAATAAAGTGTAAGTGTTTGGGTGCAATCGTAACTTTAATGGTTAATGAGACCTCACCAGAAGGGCTGGTGAGGTGTAACCAGTACACTAAGCGTGCACTAACGTACCACCTCCAGCAGGCTGGAGGAACATTACTAATGAGGCTGAATCTCCCAAGGAGCAAGTGATTCAGAATATACTGCAGGCAAATGAACACCCGAGGGGCGGGTGAGTCAGACTGAACTGCAGCCTGCGAGACACAGTAATACTACAATGACAGGTTACCTAACGAGCAGGTAATTAAGGCTGAACTATAGCCTAGCAGAACTGTTTTCACCAGCGGAGCTGGTGTAGTAACACCTCACCAGTGGCGAGGGCCCACTGGTGAGCAGAATGGTCAGGCAGGCAAGGTTCGGCAACAGAGAGGTAAGTATCGGTACAGAATCGTGAGACAAGAGAGTAATTGGTAATCGGGCAGAGGTTCAGCAACAGGTAGGCAGATAGCCGAAAGCACAGAATCAGAAAGCAGGATCAGAGTCAGAGTAATCGCTAAGAGTCATACACAGGAAATCAATACAGTAAGTAATAACCTAGTCTGGGTGTGAAATCCTTAGCATCAACACCCGGGAACTAGTCTAAACAAATAACAATAACAGGATAGCAATATCCTAGTCTAGGTGTGAAATCCTTAGCATCAACACCAGGGAACTAGCCTACGGTCTGAGCGCTAACACGCAAGTATTCACGACAACAGACAATCCCACAATGAAGCCCGGAGGCTTATGAAGCAGAGGAGACCCCACTGGCACGCCCCTCTGAACCAGCCAATCCTGGACGCCGTGGGACTCCACTGACATCAGCCGGTCAGTTGACGCCTCTCCTCCCAGAATAAAGGTCCTGTCTGTGCGCGCGCCCACGCAATACAGCGACCCTGTGTGCGGAGGAAAGCCCCGTCCTCGGCGTCCTACACGCCGAGAAGACGGGCAGGGGCAGAGAGATGGCTGGGGCGGTAGAAGCGTTTGCCGCAGCCGACGTCCCCCAGGTCACCTCCGTGGAGGCAGCTGCAACGGCGGTGCTGCTCGCCGCAGCTGTTATTACAGTATTGCTGATGACTCCCAAGTTCATCAATTTTAGTCCCAACAATTGCATACCTTGCACTTTTTCGAAACGCAAACATCCTAAAACTGCGTATTGCTGGTTGAAATAATTTACACTAAAAAATTGAAGTCTATAGGTGTGTACAGTTCTGGTGATTTTTCATAATTCAAGTGGGTGCCCTGATTGCGTCTGAAATTTTAGTTGACTTAATTCTAATGTTTTAATTACATGACTTTGACATTGATATAGACAAATTATATTGTGCTCATCTTGTAGGAACCTTAAAAAGATCAGTGCTAAGGGTTTGTGGCTTAGTCACACACACTGTTTTTAACACCATCTGTGTCACACGTTGTGTGCATGCATTTACTACTGGTTTGGTTTAATTTGGCCACGCCTCTTTAGCCCTTACCAATTGGAAGGGGACCTCAAGTGAGAGTAATACATAGGCTGCCATATTCAGTTGCATGACTTTCATGCTGAGCTTTAGTCATTCGTTGTTTGTGTGTCACATACCTGCATCAAGCATGCAGCCAATTGAGTTGTATCAGAGTCAAAGCATCTGATGTGCATTCTGGGCCAGTGACTCAAGAGGAACCAAGGTGAGAGAAATATGGAGGCTGCCATACTTATTTTCTTTAAAACGATACCAGTTGGCTGACGTCCTGCTGATCGTTCTGGTCAGTAGTGTCTGAATCACACACTTGAAACAAGCATGCAGCTAATCTTGTCAGAAACATCTGATCTGCATGCTTGTTCATGGTCTATGGCTAAAAGTATTAGAAGAGGACCATCAGGACAGCCACGCAATGTGCATGGAAATTAATATGTCAGCCTCCATTATCTCTTTCACCTGGGGTTCCCATTAAAGTATTGGTGTTCCCTTTAAAGTATAAAGTTGCACAAACGGGCAACTGGCATTGTGCATTAGAGAATGAAGATGGCATTCCTCTCACTTAACGGATCCTTGAAGTGAGAGGGATATAGAGGCTGCCATACTTACAGTATTTCCTTTTAAACAATACCAGTTGCCTGGTGTCCTGTTGATCTTTCTGTCTTCAGAAGTGTTTGAATCACACACTAAAAACAAGAATGCAGCTTATCCAGTCAGACTTCAGTCAAAGCACCTGATCTGCCTGCTTGTTCAGGGTCTATGGGTGAAAGTTTTTATAGGCAGAGGGTCAGCAGGACAGAGCCAGGCAGTTTGCTTTGTTTAAAATGATCTAAATATATCATCTTCCATGTCGCTCTCCCTTTAGCCTTTGGATCCTGAGAGCTGAGCTCATTACCAATTGTGTCTGTGCAAATGTATTGTTATTCATAACTAGCAGAAGACCCGGCGTTGCCCTGGTATGTATTTGGTGGTTGTTGTGTGCGACCACTTTTTCTAACCTTGCCACAAAGTAACTCAATGACCAAGTGTATGAGCTTTGGGGTCCATTGCATCAATAATGTAAGAATGGAAGCAGTTTAAATCTTTCCATTGAAATAAAGCAAACAAATTGATTGGCTGTTTTTGGCTCCGCCCCTTGTCTACATTTACACTGCAATCACCCGATGACTGATTGTATTAAGTTTGAGGCCTCTGCCATTAACAGTATAAGAATGGCAATTAAAATATTCCCCCTCAGAACCAATAGGTGAATTTTGATTGACTGTTGTAGGCTCCGCCCACTTTTCTGAATATGAACCCTTTTGGGACCGGCTTCCTAACCCCCCCTTAAGGACCAGGCAATTTTCCATGGGGGGGGGGGGGGTCAGGCAGTCAGATCCCTGGTAGGGCTAGCTGGGCATGGTGTCCCTAGTGTGGCCTCGTATTGCAGGGCAGCCTTTACTCACCTCCCAGGCTCCAGCGATGAGCAGCTGTGGTCCTCTTCTTCCCCCTACCACCGCAGATCTAACAGTGATCACTACGATCCGCCGGCGATCGTAGTGATCAGGAGCCATGCGTGTTGGCTTCTGATCAATGAGGGGAGATGTCAGCTGTCTAATGACAGCTTAATTTCCTCTCTCGCCTTCGACGTCTAATCTACTGCAACATCTAATCTACGTTCAGTCAGAGAGGCAGCACCACCTGCTGGACATAGATTCGTACGGCGTTGGTTCCCATCTGGCTAATCCCAGTCACCTAGTGACCAACTGTGCCAGGTTTGAGAACCCTGCCATAAATAGTGTAAGCATGGCTGCAGTTTACATTTTCCCATGTAAAATTAATGACTGCAATTTGATTGGCTGGTTTATGCTTTACCACTCTGTGACCGCCTAATACCAATTGGCAGCCGCAGAATGGCTTCCCCAGGCAAACACCGATTGAAGTCAAGTCCTGGGGCGGAGATTAGCAGGCACGCGCGCATCCCCGCTAAATTACGGTGTAAACAGCCTGCCAGGCGCGATCAGAGCTGGCAGGCTGTAAATGAAAATAAAAAAAACCGGCAACAATTACTTGTACGTTGCTGCTATCTAGTGCAGTGCTGCATGCGGGACAGCTCTGTCACTGAGCTGTCCCCAGGAGAGGCTCATAATCTGATCCCTCTCATAGGCTGATGCCTATGAGAGGTGATCACAGGGATTGAATATCGGGGGGAGGGAGGGGAGGTGGAATAAATTAAAAGTAAAATACATCTTTTTCTTTAAAATACAATACAATTCATTTAAAAAAAATACAGATCACAGCGGCAATCAGATGAAACCAACAGAAAGCTCTGTTGGTGGCAAGAAAAGGAGGCAAGATTCATTTGTGTGTTAAGCTGTATGGCCGAGTAATACACTGTTAAACCTGAATTGTAAAAAATGGCCTGGTCACTAGGGGGGTGGAAGCCTGTGGTCCTCAAGCAGCTAGACCACTTTCCCTGAGTTTTTAAGTTTCCAACCTCGATCAACCAAGTGATCAACTGAGCCAAGTTTGGGGACTGTGAGAATGGCAGCCTTTTTAATTTTTGCCATTGACGTGAAATCCCCCCCCCCCCGTATATATCTTACCAAGTTTGTAAGGGATCTGTGTACCTAGCTTCATTGAAATTGGCCAAGGTATTTTCGAGCGACACACACATACCCACACCCATCCATCTGCATTTGGATAGATAGATATAGCATTATCACTTGCAGATATAGTATTATCATTTGCTATACGTTGTATAAAATCCGCAAAACCAATGCCATTAAGCATTTGTTTTCTACTTTAATTTAGATTGGCAACTACATTGTAATGCAAAATTTACATGCAAAGTTGCACACCACTTCTAATGATGATCAAGGTCAACTTTCATATATGGAATTTCATCTTCATGGAGGAACATGGTATGGACGGGGGATCACTGTGCTCCCAGAAAATGGCTCTGATGTTCAAGAATTGCAAAAGTAAGTCTCAGATTGGACTATTCAGCTGATGTACAAAGGTGACTTTCTATATTCTAGGCTAGTTTTTCTCAATGTCAATACAGAGTCTTCCTCTTGATGATATATGTAGTTTACCAAGTATCCCCTGTTGTGGGTAAAACCATGTCAAGTATCCCTTGACTCATGTTACTTCGTGTGTGTTTTCTTTGAATGAGTGCTGCCCATTTTCTTACCCACTGTCCGCATTTCCTCAGTGACCCGGGTGTTACTTCAGTTACATGTGCCCAGGTCACTAAGAAGATGCTGCCAGCAGAGATGGAATCTGGGACCGTGCAGACAGATGGAGGAGCGCAACAGCTGAGACAGTTGAGTTGCTCAGCTGACTAAATGTCTGCAGGGGCCCCGAGGACTACTACACCTGAGGGGTGGTATACACATTGCCTTCTTGGCAGTTCACAGACAGGTAACTGTCAGTGTCATGGGAGGACTTTCTCCACAATTTCACCACACAGGCCCCCAGATGATCTATCTAATTGCTGTGAAGTTAAGTCCTGGGTTTAATGCTGGGAATGCACGGGTCAATTCTGCTCCCGATCATTTTGTCCGCTCAATTCTCTTATCTTCCGTTCGTTTTTCTTATCTTTTTTTCAGTTCATTTCAATGAGAAATTGAGCGGCAAAACAATCGAACGGTAATCGGACATGTCGGAAATTATCGAGCCATCTTATCAGCTCAGAATCGAGCCGTGTATTCCCAGCAATTAGGTCTTCTTTAACCAAAATTGTCTTTTGCTTAATAAATGATGCAGTAATTCCAGTAGTTGTACAGTATTGAATAAACTATTCCTGTATTCTAATGGGAGAATGCATGACAAGCATGTCACAGGGCCAGCACCTAGACTTGTAGCTAACAATGTGCAATAGCAGATGTTACATGGTTCTTTTGATTACGGTGCTTGAGTTTTTTTAAACTAATATGTCATTGATGCACTATTTTTAATGTTTGTTTACAGAAAACATGTTTCATACAATAGTATTATTTTTCTGTTCTATTAATTCTGAGCTTATACATGAGTTTGCTATTTCTCCCAGATTAGATAATGGTAATGATTGTTCCAAGTTTAGTGCAAATTACATTGAAAATGACATTGTATACAAAATTCTATAGATTTGACATTGTACAAATCTTTTGTGTGTTTTAGAATTCTTGATGTGGAACTAAATAAAAACCCACCCATGGATTCTATATCTTCATCAGATTTAAATACATCCGCAGGTAAGTAAAGCAAACCTTTTTACAAAATGCAGGATTCAAATAAATTGTAAGTTATCTGGAGATTACTGTAAGGCCAGGTTCACAATGGCAATTTAGGGGCAAACGGACCCGTGAAAACGGATCTGATTATCGGTCGATCAGATCCATTTTTACTTGGCTGCTTCCATTCCATTTCCCCACAGACCCCCATCCCCAAAGTGGATTTTTCTCCTTAACCACCTTGGCGGTAATGACGAGTGGTATAAATCACCTATTTGCTTCGGCACCAGCAACTTCTTAGAGTTGCACCTCACAGAATGTGAGCTGACTCGACTCTCCTCACAGCAAGCATTATAGGAGATAGAACTTCTTTAGGCTTCCAAGTTGTTAATTCAGTAAACAGTTCGCTACATCTTAGCAAAGCAAATTCTTCTGTTTAAGTCCGTTGCGTTACAAGCGCTTGACTAACATTCCTCCTGAATGTTAGTCAGTTATCCTCTTTCTATACTAAGTTACGTCTAAACTAAGTATATACAGCATACAAGATAAACTAACGAGACCTGAATAAATATATAAGTAAAGATTAAGACCAGCGGCGACAGGGACAGAAAGAGTGTCTCTCTGTAAACCGGCTGTTGGTTTTATACGAACCAGAACGCGTTAAATGTGACCTCATCTGATCCCTCCTCCCAGAACCTACTATTGGCTCAGACCCCTTGTGATGTCATGATACACACCTACTTGATTAATATTCTATGAATCACTTGCCCTAGTTGCAAGGAATTTGGTCTTGATTAAACATGGCTGTGTTTACTGTTCTTGTGGTGTACATGTTGAGGTCAGTGAGACCTGTGGCCTTGTCCATAGAACAGCTTCTTGGTATGTCCTAGTTCTGCTAACAGAACTGTAGATTTTCTCTCTAAGAGAAAATCCCCTTAAAGGGCAAGTCTGCACCCCAAGCCTTTTTGACTAAATCAGTCCAAATAACTGAGGCCTACTTAAATTCTAACAACGAGCTCAGCTCGTCCATGACCGCCGCGGTGGATTGCTCAGGCCCTGGTGGGCCGATTTTCACAATTTTTTTTAAAACAGGCAGCTAGCACTTTGCTAGCTGCCTGTTGTGATCGATCGCTGCCAATGCGCCGCTACCCGCCGCGTTACAGGCCCCTCCCCGAGACCCCTTGCGCAGCCTGGCCAATCACCGCCAGGCTGCGCTATGGCGTGGATCCGAACTCCCTCCGACGCCATGACGTCATCCCGATCGGCGCCGTGGCGACAGGGGAAGCCATACAGGAAATCCCATTCTGAACTGGATTTCCTGTTTGCTCTGATCGCCGGAGGCGATCTTAAGGGGTGGGGGGATGCCGCTGCACAATGACTATCATGTAGCTAGCGCTAGGCTAGCTACATTATTTTTAAAAAAAAAACTGCTTCGCCGCCACCCTGGCGATTTTAATAGACCGCCAGGGTGGTTAAAGAGGAGCTGTCAGCCATACTATCTCAGGAAAAAAAAACAAATATATAAGTAGATAAATACTTGCTTTACTTACATAACATATGTGTTGCACTGTCCACGTTATGATTCCTGTGAATTTTATAAAGGAAAAGTAGAGAATCCTATTCTAGACAGTTTCCATATTTATTTCTATATCTATATATTGCTACATATTGGTATGTAGCCTCACCCTCCCAGGCTATAATATCCTGAAGACTTCTCCTCCTAGTGCACTCAATAATATTGTGTTAATTCTGCTCACTTCGGCACACACAACAAATATACATCCCGCAGTGATGCCCAGGGCAAGCAGTAAAAATGTTGCCACCTGTAATAAATTTAAAAATGAATGTAAACCAGGGAGATTCTACAATAGGCAAACTTTGGTTAAATATATAAGTGAATATTGTAAAATGTATTACAATTTTTATAAATATGAACAACAACAAAGGGTAAGAGGCGCCCAGCGGTAGCCAGTACATAATACAGTTTAGTGCTGTATGAAGTTGTCATTGAGATAAGCCACCTCTTATTTTTGTTGTTTTTAACTATATTTTATATACCTCTGGGCACCTCTTACCCCCTTTTGTGCTTTTCACCCTCCTTTGGAGGGGTGCTATTGGTCCTATGGCTCTGCCACATCTAGGGCCAGTTGTGTTTTTCCAAAATGAACAACTATGTTCAGGTTTCTCTGGGTACCCGAGAGGAGTCGGGTTTGTGCATCTCCACTTGAATTAAGTGGTTGGTTGCCCCTCTTGCAACCCACCTTTGTGAGCATCTTATTTATTTATCATACTTTGCTCAATATTGTGACATTTTGCACCATTTTGGCTCCCGTTGTCTCGGAACATTAAACTTTTTAACAAATTCCAGGGAATACTGATTGATAACTAATGCAACAGTATACATATCTGTTATGTATAGCTATCTGCATTTCTGGTAGAAACTGACACAAAACATCGCTCCTCTGCTTACTATAGACTTCTTAACTAGTTAACATTCCAGGACGTAGATTCTACATCCTATTTAGTGCTGCTGTATGTTTCAGGACGTAAAATCTACATCCTGCATTAAAAGCCGCCACACTTGCACAGTCCTATGCATGATTGTTGCTAGCTAATGGCAGCAAACATTAAATACAGTTGGGGGGGGGGAGGGGGGGTTTGAAGAGTAAAAAAAAAATTGGTTAACGCCAGCCTAGCCTATTGGCCCATTACTAGCCCCTGCAATACCTATACCTGTTTATAAATGGTTATATTATCAGATGCGATTTCTAGGGTGAAAGTGTGGGGCCCCAATGCTCTACAGATGTATTGCTCTGCCATTGCCTAGCATTGCATCTGTACAGCACCATGGCCCCCGAATTGTCGCCCTAGCGAACACATTCGATCGCCACAGTAGTGCAGGCTGAGGATAACGGTCCGCCACATGCTCAGCTAGAAATTAAATATGACATATATGGGGTATCTTTTTAACTGGGAAGGGCCAAACAATTGTTGTTTATGTGTTTTTTTAAATGTGGGACGTGTCATGTGAAAACTAAGAAGGGTGACATTTTTTTTTTAAAAAAGGTATTTTCTGGATTTATGCTTAATTTTTCCCCAAAAAATGACTATAAAATAAAATAGTTTTGGTAAAAATCGATTACCAAAAGGAAGCCTAGATTGCACTGAAGAAAACAAGATATATATACAGGATCTTCTCAAAAATTTAGCATATTGTGATAAAGTTCATTATTTTCTGCAAAGTACTGATAAACATTAGACTTTCATATATTTTAGATTCAAATACACACAACTGAGTAGTTAAAGCCTTTTATTGTTTTAATATTGATGATTTTGGCATACAGATCATGAAAACCCAAATTTCCTATCTCAAAAAATTAGCATATTTCATCCGACCAATAAAAGAAAAATGTTTTTAAAACAAAAAGTCAACCTTCAAATAATTATGTTCAGTTATGCACTTAATACTTGGTCGGGAATCCTTTTGCAGAAATGACTGCTTCAATGCGGCGTGGCATGGAGGCAATCAGCCTGTGCCACTGCTCAGGTGTTATGGAGGCCCAGGATGCTTCGATAGCGGCCTTAAAGGGAACCTTAACTGGGGGGGGGGGAGAAACTCACTTACCTGGGGCTTTGCCAAGCCTGCTGCAGCCGTCCTGTGCCCGCGCCGGTCATTCGGTGCCCTCCGGTCTCCCTCCGTGGCTAAGTTTCGTTGTTGGCCGACTGCCAGTCGTCCTCCGGCAAAGCGTCCTCTTCTTCCGCATTCCCTGACGTAAAGCGCGTCCATGGAACGCATACCCAGCCGTAAAGCGCTTCCGGATGACGTGCTTTACGGAGCTTTACGTCAGGGAATGCAGAAGAAGAGGACGCTTTCCCGGAGGACGACTGGCAGTCGGCCGAAAACGAAACTTAGCCGCGGAGGGAGACCGGAGGGCACCGAAGGACCGGCGCGGGCACAGGACGGCTGCAGGAGGCTTGACAAAGCCCCAGGTAAGTGAGTTTTTTTTCCCCACAGTTAAAGTTCCCTTTAAGCTCATCCAGAGTGTTGGGTCTTGCGTCTCTCAACTTCCTCTTCACAATATCCCACTGATTCTCTATGGGGTTCAGGTCAGGAGAGTTGGCAGGCCAATTGAGCACAGTAATACCATGGTCAGTAAACCATTTACTTGTGGTTTTGGCACTGTGAGCAGGTGCCAGGTCGTGCTGAAAAATGAAATCTTTATCTCCATAAAGCTCTTCAGCAGATGGAAGCATGAACCCACTTTTGAACCAGAAACAGCGGCAGAAGTGCCTGACCTGGGCTACAGAGAAGCAACACTGGACTGTTGCTCAGTGGTCCAAAGTACTTTTTTCGGATGAAAGCAACTTTTACATGTCATTCAGAAATCAAGGTGCCAGAGTCTGGAGGAAGACTGGGAGAGGGAAATGCCAAAGTGCCTGAAGTCCAGTGTCAAGTACCCACAGTCAGTGATGGTCTGGGGTGCCATGTCAGCTGCTGGTGTTGGTCCACTGTGTTTTATCAAGGGCAGGGTCAATGCAGCTAGCTATCAGATTTTGGAGCACTTCATGCTTCCATCTGCTGAAAAGCTTTATGGAGATGATTTCATTTTTCAGCACGACCTCGCACCTGCTCACAGTGCCAAAACCACTGGTAAATGGTTTACTGACCATGGTATTACTGTGCTCAATTGGCCTGCCAACTCTCCTGACCTGAACCCCATAGAGAATCTGTGGGATATTGTGAAGAGAAAGTTGAGAGACGCAAGACCCAACACTCTGGATGAGCTTAAGGCCGCTATCGAAGCATCCTGGGCCTCCATAACAGCTGAGCAGTGGCACAGGCTGATTGCCTCCATGCCACGCCGCATTGAAGCAGTCATTTCTGCAAAAGGATTCCCGACCAAGTATTGAGTCCATAACTGAACATAATTATTTGAAGGTTGACTTTTTTGTTTTAAAAACACTTTTATTGGTCGGATGAAATATGCTAATTTTTTGAGATAGGAAATGTGGGTTTTCATGAACTGTATGCCAAAATCATCAATAGGAAAAACAATAAAAGGCTTGAACTACTTCAGTTGTGTGAAATGAATCTAAAATATATGAAAGTCTAATATTTATCAGTACATTGCAGAAAATAATGAACTTTATCACAATATGCTATTTTTTTGAGAAGATCCTGTATATCACTAAGATGGGATAAGTACTGTAATTAAAAAGTTACTGCTGTATCAAGACAACACAGCTAAAGTGTCAAAAATGTCATGATTCTTAAAGAGAATCTGTACTCTAAAATTCTTACAATAAAAAGCATACCATTCTGTTTATTATGTTCTCCTGGGCCCATCTGTGCTGTTTCTGCCACTCCCTGCTGCGATCCTGGCAGTGTTTACAAACAAAAGACATGGCTGCTAACCAGCTTGTGATAGGCTAAGAGGAGCTCAGTCTGTGACTCACACAGAGCCTGCAGGGGGCGTGGAGAGGGAGTGTATAGCTTCTATCCAATCACAAGCAGACCAGCACATTCCTGCCTGAGTGCCTGAGCCCAACAAAGCCATCAGAGGAAAGAAGATTAGATTATATAACAGAGATAATACAGCAACTGTGGAACTAGAAAAGGCTGCAGTAATCCAGGCCACATTAGAACAGGTATAGGAACTTATAGGATAGAAGAAATAAGGCTGAACATTTTGTTACAGAGTCTCTTTAACCACTTGCGGACCGCCTACTTCATATTGGCGGCGGCAAAGTGGCAGCCCCAGGACCACGTAACGCAGAATGGCGTCAGGTCCTGGGGCACTCTTTGGCCGGGGTTCGCGCTTGGATGCGCGCGCATCCGCCAGCAATAGGCTCTGCCCACCCGCGACGTCAACCCGCCGGCCAATCGGAAGCGCCGGCGGGTTGTTAACCCGACGATCGCCGGATAGGAAGCGTATAATACGCTTTGTAATGTTTACAAAGTGTATTATACAGGCTGCCTCCTGCCCTGGTGGTCCCAGTGTCCGAGGGACCACCAGGGCAGGCTGCAGCCACCCTAGTCTGCACCCAAACACACTGATCTGCCCCCCCCCTGCCCCCTGATCGCCCACAGTACCCCTCAGACCCCCCCCCTGCCCACCCCCCAGACCACCGTTTGCACACAATCACCCCCCTAATCACCCATCAATCACTCCCTGTCACTATCTGTCAACGCTATTTTTTTTTAGTCCCTAAACTGCCCCCTGCTCCCTCCTGATCACCCCCCCACCCCTCAGATTCTCCCCAGACCCCCCCCCCCCCTGTGTACTGTATGCATCTATCCCCCCCCTGATCACCTGTCAATCACCCGTCAATCACCCCCTGTCACTGCCACCCATCAATCAGCCCCTAACCTGCCCCTTGCGGGCAATCTAATCACCCACCCACACCAATAGATCGCCCGCAGATCCGACATCAGATCACTTCCCAAATCCATCGTTTACATCTATTCTCTCCTCTAAACACCCACTAATTACCCATCAATCACCCCCTATCACCACCTGTCACTGTTACCCATCAGATTAGACCCTTGCGGGCACCCAATCACCCGCCCACACGCTCAGATTGCCCTCAAACCCCCCCTTATCGATTCGCCAGTGCATTATTTACATCCGTTCTTCCCTGTAATAACCCACTGATCACCTGTCAATCACCCCCTGTCACTGCCACCCATTAATCACCCCCTGTCACTGCCACCCATCAATCAGCCCCTAACCTGCCCCTTGCGGGCAATCTGATCACCCACCCACACCAATAGATCGCCCGCAGATCCGACATCAGATCACCTCCCAAATCCATTGTTTACATCTATTCTCTCCTCTAAACACCCACTAATTACCCATCAATCACCCATCAATCATCCCCTATCACCACCTGTCGCTGTTACCCATCAGATTAGACCCTTGCGGGCACCCAATCACCCGCCCACACGCTCAGATTGCCCTCAGACCCCCCCTTATCAATTCGCCAGTGCAATATTTACATCTGTTATTCCCTGTAATAACCCACTGATCACCTGTCAATCACCCATCAATCACCCCCTGTCACTGCCACCCATCAATCACCCCCTGTCACTGCCACCCATCAATCAGCCCCTAACCTGCCCCTTGCGGGCAATCTGATCACCCACCCACACCAATAGATCGCCCGCAGATCCGACATCAGATCACCTCCCAAGTGCAGTGTTTACATCTCTTCTCTCCTCTAAACACCCACTAATTACCCATCAATCACCCCCTATCACCACCTGTCACTGTTACCCATCAGATTAGACCCTAATCTGCCCCTTGCGGGCACCCAATCACCCGCCCACACACTCAGATTGCCCTCAGACCCCCCCTTATCAATTCGCCAGTGCAATATTTACATCTGTTATTCCCTGTAATAACCCACTAATCACCTATCAATCACCCCCTGTCACTGCCACCCATCAATCACCCCCTGTCACTGCCACCCATCAATCAGCCCCTAACCTGCCCCTTGCGGGCAATCTGATCACCCACCCACACCAATAGATCGCCCGCAGATCCGACATCAGATCACCTCCCAAGTGCAGTGTTTACATCTCTTCTCTCCTCTAAACACCCACTAATTACCCATCAATCACCACCTGTCACTGTTACCCATCAGATTAGACCCTAATCTGCCCCTTGCGGGCACCCAATCACCCGCCCACACCTCAGAACGCCCTCAGACCCCAGCCCTGATCACCTCGCTAGTGCATTGCTTGCATCTATTTCCCCCCTCTAATCACACCTTGAGACACCCATAAATCACCTCCTGTCACCCCCTAGCACACCTACCCATCAGATCAGGCCCTAATTTGCCCCGTGTGGGCTCCTGATCACTCGGCCAAACCCTCAGATCCCCCTCAGACCCCCTTCCGATCACCTCCCCAGTGCATTGATTGCATCTATTTTCCCCTCTAACCGCCCCCTGAGACACCCATCAATCACCTCCTGTCACCCCCCTAGCACTCCTATCCATCAGATCAGGCCCAATACATCCTGTCATCTAAGAGGCCACCCTGCTTATGACCGTTTCCACAAAATTTGCCCCCTCATAGACCACCTGTCATCAAAATTTGCAGATGCTTATACCCCTGAACAGTCATTTTGAGAAATTTGGTTTCCAGACTACTCACAGTTTTGGGCCCGTAAAATGCCAGGGCAGTATAGGAGTCCCACAAGTGACCCCATTTTAGAAAGAAGACACCCCAAGGTATTCTGTTAGGTGTATGATGAGTTCATAGAAGATTTTATTTTTTGTCAAAAGTTAGCGGAAATTGGATTTTTACTGTTTTTTTTCACAGTGTCATTTTTCACTAACTTGTGACAAAAAATAAAATCTTCTATGAACTCACCATACCCCTAACGGAATACCTTGGGGTGTCTTCTTTCTAAAATGGGGTCACTTGTGGGGTTCCTATACTGCCCTGGCATTTTAGGGGCCCTAAACCGTGGGGAGTAGTCTAGAAAACAAATGCCTCAAAATGACCTGTGAATAGGACGTTGGGCCCCTTAGCGCACCTAGGCTGCAAAAAAGTGTCACACATGTAGTATCGCCATACTCAGGAGAAGTAGTATAATGTGTTTTGTGGTGTATTTTTACACATACCCATGCTGGGTGGTAGAAATCTCTCTGTAAATGGACAATTGTGTGTAAAAAAAATCAAAAATGTGTCATTTACAGAGATATTTCTCCCACCCAGCATGGTTACATGTAAAAATACACCACAAAACACATTATACTACTTCTTCTGAGTACGGCGATACCACATGTGTGACACTTTTTTGCAGCCTAACTGTGCTAAGGGGCCCAAAGTCCAATACCTTTAGGATTTCACAGGTCATTTTGAGACATTTGGGTTCAAGACTACTCCTCACGGTTTAGGGCCCCTAAAATGCCAGGGCAGTATTGGAACCCCACAAATGACCCCATTCTAGAAAGAAGACACCCCAAGGTATTCCGTTAGGAGTATGGTGAGTTCATAGAAGATTTTATTTTTTGTCACAAATAGGCGGAAATTGATATGTATTGTTTTTTTTTTTCACAAAGTGTCATTTTCCGCTAACTTGTGACAAAAAAAAAATCTTCTATGAACTCGCCATACCCCTAACGGAATACCTTGGGGTGTCTTCTTTCTAAAATGGGATCACTTGTGGGGTTCCTATACTGCCCTGACATTTTAGGGGCCCTAAACCGCGAGGAGTAGTCTAGAATCCAAATGCCTCAAAATGACCTGTGAATAGGACGTTAGGCCCCTTAGCGCACCTAGGTTGCAAAAAAGTGTCACACATGTGGTATCGCCGTACTCAGAAGAAGTAGTATAATGTGTTTTGGGGTGTATTTTTTATACATACCCATGCTGGGTGGGAGAAATCTCTCTGTAAATGGACAATTGTGTGTAAAAAAAAATCAAATAATTGTCATTTATAGAGATATTTCTCCCACCTAGCATCTGTATGTGTAAAAATACACCCCAAAACACATTATACTACTTCTCCTGAGTACGGCGGTACCACATGTGTGGCACTTTTTTGCACCCTAAGTGCGCTAAGGGGCCCAAAGTCCAATGAGTACCTTTAGGATTTCACAGGTCATTTTGCGACATTTGGTTTCAAGACTACTCCTCACGGTTTAGGGCCCCTAAAATGCCAGGGCAGTATAGGAACCCCACAAATGACCCCATTTTAGAAAGAAGAATCCCCAAGGTATTCCGTTAGGAGTATGGTGAGTTCATAGAAGATTTTATTTTTGTCACAAGTTAGCGGAAAATGACACTTTGTGAAAAAAAACAATTAAAATCAATTTCCGCTAACTTGTGACAAAAAAAAAAATCTTCTATGAACTCACCATACTCCTAATGGAATACCTTGGGGTGTCTTCTTTCTAAAATGGGGTAATTTGTGGGATTCCTATACTGTCCTGGCATTTTAGGGGCCCTAAACCGTGAGGAGCAGTCTTGAAACGAAATTTCTCAAAATGACCTGTGAAATCCTAAAGGTACTCATTGGACTTTGGGCCCCTTAGCGCAGTTAGGGTGCAAAAAAGTGCCACACATGTGGTATCGCCGTACTCAGGAGAAGTAGTATAATGTGTTTTGAGGTGTATTTTTCCACATACCTATGCTGAGTGGGAGAAATATCTCTATAAATTGACAATTGTGTGTAAAAAAATTGTCATTTACGGAGATATTTCTCCCACCCAGCATGGGTATGTGTAAAAATACACCCCAAAACACATTATACTACTTCTCCTGAGTACGGCAATACCACATGTGTGGCACTTTTTTGCAGCCTAACTGGGGTAAGGGGCCCAAAGTCCAATGAGCATCTTTAGGCTTTACAGGGGTGCTTACAATTAGGCACCCCCCAAAATGCCAGGACAGTGAAC